>NC_137503.1:25970000-26570000 GCF_041902795.1 Electrophorus electricus
TGGTTGGCAGTGCAGGATTTGAAGAGACGCCCCCTGCAGGATGTGGCTGCCCGTGCTCAGGGCATCTGGCAGGAGTTTCTAGCCGAAGGTGCGCCAAGCTCGATCAATCTGGACTCCCAGAGCTATGAGCGCACCAGTCACAACCTTAAAGACCCTGGCCGCTACAGCTTTGAGGATGCCCAGGCAAGCCACTGCCTTGTCCGTTTTGATTAATGTAATCTTGTGTAACTTAGTAGCCAAAATAACTCCAGACAAGAAGTGAATTATTTGGGTGATGCATTTTTTTCTTCTTACCTATACCTCTCAGTCTTAGCCAGTCCTTTTACAAGACCAATGACATTTCAAAGGTTCAAATGCTTTGCATATTTATTTGAATCATAAACAGATGTTTTTTTTCCCTAAACACTTAATATTAATAAATACTTAATATAAATAAACCTATCTTTATTTTTTTTAAACTGTAAATGAAAAGTTAAAGGTATCAGTGTATGTGTAAAGTCTATGGAAAAAACAAATCAGTGGAGTGCAGTTTATTGGATTTTAGATCATGACGTGATTTATTAAGAATCTGTTTTAGCTAGTAAGTGCATTATAAAGTAGATAAAGCTAGCATTACAGTATAGCAAAATTGGACTTTGATACCATTTCAATAAATATTGTAATATTTTTTTATTGACCAAGGTGAGCCATTGTTTAACAATGTAAACACATTGTTTTGTTTTTTTAAACTTTTGTTCAATGTCAAGCACTTCGTGTTTGAGGCTAGAAACCAAGATATGGACTCGTCAGGGCAAGCTGAGCCAAACAACCATTTTTTGATGTATCTTAGACAGTTCTTTTTATATGGAAATATCATTTTCTCTTTGTGTTCCCTTGGGTGCAATCTGGCAAATCCATCTTGAATTCTACTCCTGTCTATGTGCAGAGATTTTGTTTTTGGAAATTTTTTGAAAGCTTCTCTGCCCTAGTGGTGTCTCCGGATGTTCTGCAGCACAAGCTACTTTGCAGGATCGAGATTAAACCATGTACCAGACCAGAGACTGATGACATCGTCTGAATTGAGAAATGAGTTCATGACTGGGCAGGACATTAGTTGCTTTTGACAGGAATTTAGCTCCTTGCACAAGACAACTTACCAGTCATCTTTTGGGTTTCAGAATGAATCAGCATATTTTCAGATTTTAGAACACTCTGCCCTACTTTTCAGACCCTTTTTGAAGCCATATGTTTGGCCCGTGTTCAGAGAAAAGCAGGCCCTGCCCAGGATCATGTCTTTCTCAAGCATGTTGTCCCTCTCCTGTTGCCAACAAGCTCCATGAGGAAGGAACCTTTCTTTTCTCATCAGAGTAATGGCTCAGAATGGCAGCGTGAGCTCCTCCCGCAGCCCATGCCTATGAGGAGAGGCTCGTCCGCCCGTAGTCAGGCTCTGTTGTTCTTCTCGTCCTCAGGACCACATCTACAAACTGATGAAGAGTGACAGCTACACCCGCTTCCTGCGCTCCAACGCTTACCAGGACCTCCTGCTGGCCAGAAAGAAGGTGCGTCACAAACTCAAGCTCGTTTAAACCCAGAGTCGGCGTGCCACAGGGGAGGGCTTTTGATGGCAGACGTTGCCACACTTCTGACGCAAGGCTTCTCACGTGCAGTCTTCCTTCTTGGGAACACACCAAGTTGTACATCCTGCTTTGCCTTCTGTAGAGAAAGCAGTTTTAAAAAATTATTTGTGCTGGTTTAATAGACAATTAACAATTCATACTTATAGCAGTGTGAAATCTTTACATCCAGATCTGAATAGCCCTTTGTACACTGTGATGGACTGATAGCTTGTCATTGGTTATGACCCTGTACATTGTGTTGCTGGGACAGGCTGTGACCCCTTGTCTCCCTGAATTTGATTTTAAGCAGTTTAGAAGATGAATGAATGAATCCTTCCCTCCCCTAACTTTTTATATCTTTGACTTGAGGCCAGGCTGTAAAAAATCAGCAATTAACATTTGTGCAGATTTATGATAGCAAAATACCTGGAAAAATATAACATTTAAGTATCTATCACTCAGTTTGCAAGATGGGGCTGTTAATAATCGGTTGGTTTGTTATGACAACTGCTGTGTACTTGTACTTTCCCCACAGCCTGAGACTGAACAAGGCCGGCGCACGTCCCTGGAGAAATTCACTCGCAGTGTGGTGAGTGGACCAACCAATCAGACCCTGAGCTTTGATGGCTCAACAGAATAGTTTAAGAATTGGTGTTAACTGTGACATGCTGTAAGCTTAACATTAATGATTAATAAACTTTTAAATCTTTACCAAACTCTAAAAGAAAACGAGGACAGAGTGTCATTGATTCCAAATGCCACCATTGGCGCCCCCTTGTGGAGAGCCTTCAGCATGCTATACGAGTGCATGAGTGAGGTTCATAAGGGAGTTGGGTCCATCTACAGACGTGCACTATCAGCTCCTTACAAATACAATTCTAGTGGTACATTTTCCAGTCACATTTTCCTGCCCTTATGAGAGAAATTTAATGTAAGATTTTTGTTTCATTTTAGTACCAAAGTATGTACTTTGTACATACAAAGTACAGTATGTAACAAGTACAGTGGTGGCTCAGTGGTTGAGGTACTTGACTTGTAATTGGAAGGTTGCTGGTTCAAGCCCCACCACTGCCAAGCTGCCACTGTTGGGCACCTGAGGAAGACCCTTAACCCTCAATTTTGGTATGCAAATGTGGAGTTAGTTTTGTACAAGAGGACCTCGTTAACCTAGCATACGATCATGTGGTAGTTTTGTAGGTGGAGGAAATCGTTAACCTAGTGTAACCTCAGAATACTGTGGTTGTGAAATGGGTGTTGTAGTTTATTATCTTGCTGGAATATATCAGTTTTGGCCTATTTTACTGGTGTTATGAACTCTTAAAAATGATGGCTCTTTAATGGTTCTTTGCATTTGAAAGCAGCGTTATTACACACTTTTGTACTAAAGTGTGACTGCAATTCTGAAAAGTATCACAACTTTTTCTGAAAGTGAGAGTCTGAAAATGCGGTAATGCGGCTCTGCAGTTGGATACTACTGTCATAAGGTGCTTAGGGTCTAAACATGTGCACACCAGCGAACCAATTTAGGAATGACTGTCATGTGGTAGCTTATTCATAATTGAATAGTTTTGATTTACAATGGAGGGATATGTTATTGTATTGTTTTCCCCTGTTGTTCCATGATAAATGATAAGCCTTTGTGTTGCAGGGCAAGTCGCTGACGGGGAAGCGTCTGACTGGCCTCATGCAGTCCTCCTGACGAGGCCCGGGCCTCGGGTGAGCCCAGCCGAGCCCAGACCAGCCGTACTCTGCTGGGGATGAAGTAGCTTGACTGCGGTCTACTCGGCAGACGCAAGGACCTACTGCCGCCCATCCCAAACGCGCAGCTACGGACTCTAGACGGCATGCAATAAGTCCACAAATTCCATAGAAACAGGGACGGCGTCAGTATTTAACCAACTATATACAGCTCGTTCAGTTACATCAATGGCTGCAGATATGAATGTCCGATTTATACCTCCAAGATCACCATATGTTCATTTGATACTCTTTACCAGCAGTGGCAGGTGGGTGTGAACGCTCAAAACTGTACACCCCAGGTCATCCTTTTCTTAAGAGCGTAGACCTAAAGGACAGTGAATTACTCAGCTGGCGTGGAAGTGGACAATGACATGAGCAGCCAGTCAAGTGAGATGCATGCATGTTGGCTTCAGAACATTCCAGAGAGAGAGAGAGAGAGAGAGAGAGAGAGAGAGAGAGAGAGAGAACTTCTCGTCGCTGTGTATTCTTGGCAAGGTTTGCACACTGCTTTTGATACTCCTGCATCATGTTTGTGAGTCCTAGGATTTCAGTGGATCTTAATTCAGATTCCATCTTGAGTTTCATTTTTAGATTTTTAGATACTCTGATTTTGATAAACACGTTATTCTTTGTAGTTTATGGACGCCATTTACAGTATTTCAGCAGTTTTTGTTAATCTTTACAATACCCAGTTAAGCAGAGATTCTTTCAGAATGTATCATTTAGGTAGGAGAAATACGAATTAATTCGGATATTCCTGGGACACGTAAGTTAGACTGATAATACTATATATTCGAACAGCACAATGACTGTGATTTTTACAAAGCACCCTAGATATGAACTAGTAACAAAAAAAAAAAATCTACCTAACCCTAACATATATCTTCTTATGTGTCAAACCCAGAAATATAGCTGGTCCGTGTTAAGTGTATTTGTTTAGCTTGCCTGCCCAAACGAAAATGTAAATATAGTGGGAATGAAAAAGACCTACACACCTCAGAGTAGTGCTGCGGAGCTGGTAAATCCATCGTCCACAATACTATATGTCGTCCCTCCAAAGACGGTCTTGAGAGGAGCGGGGGACTCGCCCTGGCGGAGCAGTGCTCTCCGGTCCGGCCGTACCGAAGTACCCCGCAGTGTTGCTTCGCGTCATCCGCTGGACCGGTTCATGCTCTCTGTCGCTGCCAACTGTCGGACCCTACATATCCTAAAAGGGGTCGCGAAACGCTATCACTGCCAGAGCTACACGGAGGTCACTGCCCAGCTGAGGGCCTCGTCGGCCGATATCAGTTCGCGGAGAGTGCGACGCTGGCCGAAGGGCGCTTTCGCTACGGACTATTGTTTCCTCCCTCCGATTCCAGGTAGAAGTGCTTTGTTGACTTACATTAGATTGAAGTGGTGTAAACAATGTATGTATGAATACACACTGCAGCAACTCTGTGTATAGAGACCGCTGTGTAGACTACTGAGAGTGATTATAATTAGAGGCACAAGTGCTACAACTTGCACAAAACTATGCATGGAATATTTTTAAAGAATTTTACAGCTTTTAGTTTTTTCAAAGATAAAAATGAGTATTACTAGATCATAATAATAAATAGTAGGACGTGATGTCCTGGGTCAACCAATAAACATTCACTGTCTGTTTGGGGTGTTCCTCTTTTGTTCTGGGGCTCTTTTTTAAATCTGTTTATTGGGTGCAATTTTATGAAGTATTTGTAAGTTCCAGCGCCAGCTAGGCAGTTTACATGGGACAATGGAAAGCCATATACTGTATATATTGTATCTGTCTATACATGTATACACACACACACACACACACACACACACACACACACACACACACACACACACACACACTGTTTCTCTGTGCTGACCTCTAGTGTTATAGATGAGAAGTGCTACTACCTTTATAAATTCATCGGAAACGCATTTTTTTTTTTTAAATTTACTTTGAACCATTTGTTTTACTTCTGGCAGTGGAAACATCATGCAGCTGCTAATAACATGTGGGTGGTAAAAACAAATTAGGCAAACTAATCATCTACTTATTTATCTTTCTTTTATCCATATTTATATTCATAGGGATTTTTTCACACTGTGACATCTGATCATAACATTCCCCAAACCTCTTTGTTCACTAGGCTCAGTGCAGCCAACTCTTGCCAGAAACAGATGAAATATTCAACAGATCTGAGGATTTGGAGGATTTGCATTGATAAATTGACTCTGAAAATAGAGCTTCTGCTGCATTCTACAGACCAGAGGAGGGAAGCGAACCTCCAGACGGAAATAGAGATGCTGATATATCATGAACAAAGACATACAAAATGCAGTGAGCTTATCAGTCAAGGTGCAAACCTGTTTTTTCTTCTACTACAAAAGAGGCAACTTTGGAAGATTCTTGAACGACTGGGAGGTTTTTCGAATGAAATCTGTCAAACACTTAGAACATGGAGTTTCTCTTTATCTGTTCATTTTAATACAAATATTAATATGCAAGTTGAATAGCCTACCCATAAAAACCATAAACAGTTAGAAGGCTTCAAATGGTAACACACAGTATGCAGAAATCCTGGAATGAACAACTGCAGTATATACACTAGATGTAATATCTGCTATGTAATCTAAGTCATGATTGTCTGTGGAAGATCTACACTAAAAAGCACAAAAGACAGATTTTTTGATAAAGTTATAGTATCTCCATAAAGCATTAAATACATATTTTTAAAAAATAGAGAAAAACATGTTTGATGCTTTTAGGAATACATTCACAATGTACTGAATTATTTCTCCAATCACATCTGACTTCATCGTAATAACTCAGAGCAAGAATAGTTCTTCATGAACTTGCATTTTCTACTCAGAAGTGGGTAATAACTAGTTAAATGTACTAAATTATCTGTTCTTAAGTACATTTTGATGAATTTGTGCCTTACTGAGTATTTTACAATCTTACCCAAGTGAGTTTGAGTAAAGAAAGTATTTTTCACTATGCTGTTTATATAGTTACATACTGCCTTGCTGTTAGTATCTCTAACTTTAAAAAAAAGTTTTAAAAAGAAAAAAAAAGCTTATCAGACACACCCGCACCTATGCTGACAGATGATGTGTGTATGAGAAAATGTATTACCATTATACTGCATACTTCACTTTTCTTTTTATTGTTGTATGCTACTTCTACTTCCACCGGAGTTATGTCATACAGGCAACAATCCTTTTCTTGATTATAGAAACCTGATCAATTTACTTGGGAAATACAATGAAAGCTGAGTCACAGAGCTGGTGAGTTTCTGCTACAAACTGTGAAGACCTGTTGTCCTTCACTCCCCACACCAATTTATTAGGGATAATCAACTAATCATCTTCATCATTTATCACAGATATTAAGACAGGGGCAGTAAATAAACAGAAGCCCTGATGAAACGAAACATGAAAAAAGTGAATTTGAATGATAAAATGAGCTTGTATTCCAACAGTTTTGCATCTTAGCCCTGGAGCTTTCTAGTCCATCCTCTTGAGAGGAGTTTGACAGTGATGTTTATCTGGGTGTGTTCCTGCGCCACTCAGCATGCCTGGTTTTAATAAGGACACTGTGTTGTGTGTGTAACCCTACTTTTGGACTGAGTTGTGAGGTAGACCACTGACTGCACAGACTCAGGAGCTCAGCAGTGAACAGGTGCTGCACAGATGGATTGTCTCCACAGAGACGGAGTGCTTATGCTACTGCAGTCTAGAGCTACAGCTTGAGAAGAACACGGCTGCACAGCCATCTGGATTCTGCTCTCTGCAGTGTGTGTGTGTGTGTGTGTGTGTGTGTGTGTGTGTGTGTGTGGAAAGGGGTGCTGTGAGACTGTGGGGCATATAGAAGAAGGAGGCTCTTCAGTGACATCTATGCTTCTCCAAAGACCGATGCCTTGTCCTTTAGTAGGTCCAGACACAGATGACAACTCCAGCTGCCTGCAAACACAGGAGGCGATGGATTTAATGTAGGGAAGCCATGCTAATGCACACACACACACAAACATGAAAGGTGCCAAAGTACCCTATACAGTGATTTCACCAAAAATGCCAGCATGAATCGACTGGATTCCATTTGATTGTAATGGTAATATTACACATAATGTTTATAAATACACTGAATACACAAATGTGAGTGGAGAAACCATTTACATAATAGTGCGAAAAAAGACAGTAAAAGAATATACCTTTATGTTCTGGATTTGAAGGAAAAAATGAGCACATACTTTGAGTATTATTTTCATCGATTATTTTCATTATCAAAATTGGTATAGTTGGACATGCTGAATCGATGCATTTTACCGCCCCATGTAAAGATAAACGTGTACAGCTTTTATTTCCAAATGGCAATATTATCTGAGCATGCAGCCACAGAGGTGAGGTCCACCCTCTTGTTTTCTTGTTGGTGACCGTCCTGATGCTGCCCGAGAGGGTGAAGCGTGTGCGGATGCTCCGGGGCCTACCCTCTGGAGGCTGAGACATGGGGGGCTGTAAGCAGTACATGTGGTAGCCCCGATCACAGTCATCGCAAAACAGGAGCTGATCCTGAGGGAGATCATCGGCATGCCAGTGATTACCATGATGTTATATGACACACAAACACACGCGCTTGGTTTAATGAACACGTGCCACGCTGCGGAGAAGCATCCGATGAGCAAATGGGGGAGGAACTCTTACGTCGTTCTCGGAGGTGCCACACAGACTGCAGGACTTGCACTCGATACACTGCCACTGGTATGTGCGCACTGCCTGTATCATGTTGTCTGTGAACTGAAGGCAAGTTGGGTGGCCTATAGAAAGAGGAGAGCAGAGGCAATGAGAGAGAATTCCAAATCTAACAGGAATGCAAAAATTCTACTGAGATGGCTGGATGGCTGGATGGAGGGTGGATAGATGGATGGATAGGTATTTGGATGTAATGGAATACGATACCTTTTCCCTTCCTTACAGCACTCACACAGCCTCTATAAGGCCAGATGGTGGAGCTGCTCTTCCCCTCAATATCTCTCTCTGAAAGTGGGCTCTGGCCCCTGCTCTACCTGGATGAGTGTGCTGCTGGGAGTTCTTTGGCCAGCTCGCTGCCTTCACCAGGCTGCGGGAGCAGTGGCTGCCGTTGCTGGAGCCACCAGGAAAGCCTGCTTAAGCCCCCCTGTCCAGCTCTGTCCAGAGAGCGTGCAGAGCGGGATGTACGTGGAGTGCGCGAAGCGCTCTCTCTCTCTGGAAGCACACCCCCGCTACATTACTACGCTCCAGTACACTAACCTGTCAATCAACTTAGAGGTATTGGGTAACAGATGTGACTGTGTGTTATGTTTTGGGTGCTCATTTGTATACAGATTAATTGTATACATGTTTATGTCATTTATGCTAAAATTACACTTAAACAATTCTGGAGATTTTGGCTAGCAAGTCACCTCTTATTGTGTTTCTCACAGACATCTGTTCTGTCAGCTCTGTCAAGATTAGATATTTGTTAATTACAGAATCTACACCGCACACCTGTAGCTTTTCATTCTGTTCATTTATCTTTCAATGTACTCAAAGGAGCAACTGCATATCAGTTGCAAAGGACTCTCATTCTTTTTAGACCAAAGCAAACTAATTTATGTTAAGGAATTCTAAGAATAACAAGGATGATTATTTAAGCTCTATATTATCACCATACTATGGCTTGAATAACTAATATGAAAGGAAATGAGTTCCAGCTGCCACCTCAGTAATAACAGGTTTTGTATTCTGCTGTCTTTACATTAATGCAATAACATGTCATGGAATTTAGTGAGGCATGAGGAACAGCCAAACTAGAATTTACATCAGGAACAAGACTTTAGTTCAATGTCAGTGACATTTTGTAAACAGGCAAAATATTGTTTACCAAACTGTGAAAGAAAGCCAGAATAAAAGCGTGACTGAGGAAAACAGCTGCTAGTGTACAAGCAAAAATCAGTCAAATTATATACACTCAGATTCTCAGAGTAAAAACATCCCTACACGAACTTAATGCTGGCATCATCTCGACCTCTGTGACGCTAACCGGAGCTGGTCCTATTACACATTACATATCACAGAATCAAAGTAGGCTCCATTTAAACAGTATTGGTAATTAACACTTAAAAGAACACTAGCATGTAAAACTGAATTAGTGTCTCTTCAATTGAGCTTTTGTTCTGAGAAGATAAAGTCCAGTTTATGTTTTTTTAAAAAATGATGTGTTGAACACTACAGTATGGGTCCAGTGAATACCACTCATTCTTTCAATTTTTTCCCTGCAAGGTGGCCAAGCACGCGTTTGAGACGGGTCACACTTCCTGTGGCGGGAGTGATGAGCCCTGATGGGCGAGAGACGGACAAGCAAACGCCAACTGGCTCTTACCTCTCGGCTAACTGTCCTTCTTCGCCTCTTTTGGCCTTCGCATAGTCAGCACATCCGAGCTGCTGAGGGAAGACCTTCCCAATCTTTCCTGGCCTGCCAAGCCTTTTCTTCAGCTGTGTTTATTCAGAATCAGGAGCAAGTACACATGCTGCCTCCACCAGCAGTGCGACGGACACGAGCCGCGTTCCCTCCCTCCCCACTTGACCGTAGAGGCTGAGTTTGTAATCCTTTATTTTCTGTTCAAGTTTTAGATTTCTCTCTGCACACATCTATGCCAACACTGTTATTATACACCATCCCTCCACACTGTCCGTATTGCTGTTAAAGTCTCAAAGCCAGGGTTACTTTGTCTCACAGGCAGCATCTGTCTTGGTACAAGAAAGCTCTGAACGCGACCGTCCCAAAGCTCCGTCGAAACCAGTTCCACCGGCACTGGGAAAGAGCTCAAAAACCCAGTGCTCTGGCTGCCCCGGACGGCGCGCTGAAGCCCGGACGGAGAAGGTGTGGCAAGGCTTCCCGTGAGGCTGGTCTTGCCGCTTCACCGCTTGGACCTACGTGCACCGGGAAGGGGCGATGCTGCCGTCCGACAGGAGCCCGTCTATCTCGTCCTCCTCAAAGCCGTGAAAGGTAGACGCCTCGCTTTCCGATGTGTCGCCGAACATATCCAGCAGTCCGCCGGGCCTGGTCTCGCTCGCACGTCCCGCTGACACGCAGGACGGACATATCAGCATCACAGCATAAACACAGACAAGCAACACTGTATTTAGCTAGGGTTCACACGGTCCTGAGCTTGGGGGTCTGGCAATACAACAGAGGAACAGATGCAGCCCTAAATATGACTTTTTCCTAAATACCTACTATTTCCACATACTGGAGAGAGAGAGGTCATGAGTGAGCTGTTATTAGTCTGTCCTCAGGCTTGTCCAATAGAGTGTGTGACTCCGCTGAGCTTCTATTTACTGTGTGTATGGTGCAAGGTTTTTTCTGTGTCTCAGTGTCGATCATTATCTTGGTACTTAATCATAGAGAATCTTGTTTGTTTGTCTCTCGCGGTGCTAATTATACCACATCCATATGCAGGGAAATAGTTTGAGAATGAGTGACATATTCAAAGGACATTAGAAGCAAGAAACAAAGTATGTAAAATATGAGAAAGGAAAAGGACAAAAGTAAGTATATTTTGTGGAGCATGTGAAGTGATGATGTCCTATACACCTGCTAAAAAACCTCCAAAATTGTGTTGGGTTGTAACATACTCAGTGCTGTTAAAGAAGGTTTCAGGGCCACCCACCAGCCAGTCCAAACATCTGTAAGTGTAAAACACTCACAGAAATTCCCAACCAAATCAAATATCAGACCAAAGGAAAGGCTTAAGAATAAACACATTTCTTCTTGCACTTTCCATTTGGATAAACCTCCATGTAGAGAATGCATGTTTATGCACGGCCAACTGTGAGTTTATAATGACAAGAAAGTTGGGTGTTCCACCCAGGCTATGGCTCATGGTTTAGCTGGATGCCAAATGGATCAAACAACACATGTTCAAAACTCATAATCCTTAAATATACTTAACAAACATATTTGGTTCAACTCAAAAGCCTGGACAGTGAGCTGTGACATCACTCTCATTATGTGGAAAATGTAAAATAAGAGGGCTCACTGCTGGATCAGTGTAATAGCTAAGAGATGAATAAAGAGCTAAGATTAAGGTCAAGCCCTTGAATTACAAAAACACTTCCAATTGTGATTCATTATGGGCACTGCAATGTACTCTAAGACTTGCCATTGATCTATGTTATATTTGTATAGCACAACATTTGTTATATTTATAATACTTTGGAACACAATAAAATAGATAAACTGGAATTGACAAAATAGATTAATACATAAAATAGAAATCCAATTTTTGGATTTCCAAATCTGATGATCATCAACCTTTGGAAACACACTATGCAGAGGTCAAGAGCAACCAACAAAGTCCACTAACAGACCAGATAAAGGACATGCACTCACCTGCACACACAACATATGAAACGATCGTACGCTGTATGCATACATAAAAAAAATGGAATATGCAACATGATCATATGTCAAAAAGAATAAAACTTATGGAGCTTCATGTCTGAATGATGGCTCACTCTGACCTGTAAGTTCTGCATTGAACAGAAACTGGGATGAGTACGAGCTCCATTGGAGGGCACTTACAGAGAAGCCTGAGTAGAACCTAGAGGTTCACTGTGTACTCTTATGTTCCCTAACGTTATGGCACTTTCCATTGTGGTGGGCAGATGATGTGGCCACGTGAGCAGGTACAGGTTACGAGTGTAAGAAGTCCAGAATATACTAACCAGATCGGCCACAGTCAGAACAGGACACCAGCTCCTCAGCCAGGCCCGTCTTCCTGTTGGAGCCTGAGTCACCCAGGCAGAAGTCACAGTAGTCGTTGGAGATGATCACACCGTCAGATCCCTTTTGTGCTATGGTAGTCAAGAGAGGTCAAAGAAGTCAAAAGAGTTTGAAAAAACTTTTTGCATATTTCTAAATGCCAAGCTCGAATGCGTTGGGGCTTGCACGGCATCACAGTGTGTGATGGAGGCACTTTAGCAGCTAACTCACACTTGTGGTTTTCGGTGTGGTGGTTGGGCGGCGACTGTGGGATCTCTGTCTCACGCTCCTCCTCACCTTCCTCCTCGGCTAGATGCGTGTGCGTGTAGTGGTAGCTCAGACCAGGCCGGTTCTTATAACGCTTACCACAAACTAAATAGAGAAGGTGCAGTGTCAGTATGAAAGGCAACAAAAATAATGGGTGGTGGTGGTGGTGTTGTTGGGGGGTCTGCTCTAAAAGCAGCACAGCACTACCCTCATGCTCAAGTAGGGCTACCTAAATGCTCTGGTGGGGTCTCCCACACAGCTGGGCCTGAGATGCTAACGTGGAAGCTGCAGGATAACTGCACATAGGAGCTGCTGAGATTATGCTGAAGTATAACAAAATAAAACAGCAATATAATTCTGAAGTAAGATCACCCCATGCTAAAACTAAACCATTAATGGTTCGTGCTGGTCTTGTTGTGATGTAGTGGTATTGCCATACAACATCACATGGCACTATGATTATTAATATAGACCATAATATCATTAACAGCAGTTTTAACCAGTATTGTGCAGCAGTGGAGTATCTTTATGTTTTTGCTTTCCAGAATAATGCAGGTGTTTTGGAATACTGTTATGTACAGTATATTAAGGCTAGATTCACTCTTAGTCTTGCAGTATGCAACTTTCCACCCCTAATTAGCCTTTGTTGGGATTATACAGTAAAGAATGTAGGATTCAGCTGAACAGGCACGTTTGTGGATGATCACAATGCACCTAATTTTTCTACTGCAGTGACTCGAGTTCTATTACTTACTCAGCAAATCTACATCAGCTGGGGAATTGGACTCATTAGGGTTTGGATATTGCCATACCTATATGGAATTACAATTTCAGCATAGGCACCAGCAGATATGGACATCGACAGTATGTGGTTTTATTTCATGTTTTTGACACATTATATACTCCATGTTTATTATAAATTTACACTCTCACCTGAGTGCTTAAACTTTCTCTGCTAAGGTATAGTTTTTGAAACTTTAACTTAGCAGAGTTAAGCACATGCTTAACCAAAAGAGCCTTATTAATGCAAGCTGTTTCATTATGGACAGTAGAAACTGGATTTTTTCATGAAGCTGACAAGCCACTCTCTCTCTGCCTCTTACAAAACTCTACAGGCATTACATCATATAAAATGGACAAAGGAATAAGAACATGGAACAGAGAAGTCAGTTCATGCACTCTAATGGCAAGGAAAACCCCTTGGCGACATCCAGGGTCAGAAAAGTTGCATTACAGATGTTGAAGATGTTAAAGACATGAAGCAAGAGGCAACTTGTAGTCACTGCCCTTTATCTGGGACTTAGTATAGCTATTAGCAGAAATGAAAGAGGGTGCTGTTAGCCATGCATGCAAGCTTTAGCCAGGCAAGCAAGAAACGACGTGTGCTAATGAGCGAGAGGTTAGTGGCTTGCAGTAAAGGATGAACCCCTCGGTAACTGCATGCAGCCCTCCATCTGCCTGCTCATTCGCACAGCCAAAAAGCCCGTGCGGGAGGAAGACTTGGCTGTATACCTGAGTCAGCAGTTTTTGAGTTATGCTTTTGTTTGTATCTGTCTGGAACAGAGAAGACAAAGCAAAAGAAGAGACAGGAACAACAAAACAGGTTCACAGAAGGTTTCTGGAAGCCAGAGCATCTTCTTCAGGCTTTCACTCAGGTGGACACATGCTCCTGAGACTACCAAAGACCAGGCAGACCTGCGGCTCATGCTGGAATGGCAAACACAGGCTGCAGCATTGCTCAGAGATACACCAGAAGACATGTTCATACTAGAGCGGACATGGCATGACTTGAAATTATGCATTTGACAACTTGAGTAATTTATTTATAGCTAAAATGGGTAAATGGTGTTAATGAAATCCTTACCAATACCACATGACTAGGAACATATGAGAAACGTTTACTGACAGGTGAAGGTCATGGAGTAGCACTAGTGATGTATGGTGCTCTGTGTGTGGGTGTGCGTTTGTGTTAGTGCGCAAGTCTGTGTGTATGTATGTGTATGTCTGTGTGCGTGTTGTCTGTAATCAGTGACAGTCATGGAGGAACACTAGTGATGTGAATGTGTGTGTGTGTGTGTGTGTATACTGTCTGTAATTGGTGACACTCATGGAGGAACACTAGTGATTGCGTGTGCGCGCTGTCTGTAATTGGTGACACTCATGGAGGAACACTAGTGATTGCGTGTGCACGCTGTCTGTAATTGGTGACACTCATGGAGGAACACTAGTGATGTGAATGTGTGTGTGCGCGCGTGTGTGTGTATACTGTCTGTAATTGGTGACACTCATGGAGGAACACTAGTGATTGCGTGTGCGCGCTGTATGTAATCGGTGACACTCATGGAGGAGCACCAGTGATGTGAATGTGTGTGTGTGCGCGTGTGTGTGTATACTGTCTGTAATTGGTGACACTCATGGAGGAACACTAGTGATTGCGTGTGCGCGCTGTATGTAATTGGTGACACTCATGGAGGAACACTAGTGATTGCGTGTGCGCGCTGTATGTAATCGGTGACACTCATGGAGGAGCACTAGTGATGTGAATGTGTGTGTGTGCGCGTGTGTGTGTGTATACTGTCTGTAATTGGTGACACTCATGGAGGAACACTAGTGATTGCGTGTGCGCGCTGTATGTAATTGGTGACACTCATGGAGGAACACTAGTGATTGCGTGTGCACGCTGTATGTAATCGGTGACACTCATGGAGGAGCACTAGTGATTGCGTGTGCACGCTGTATGTAATCGGTGACACTCATGGAGGAGCACTAGTGATTGCGTGTGCACGCTGTATGTAATCGGTGACACTCATGGAGGAGCACTAGTGATTGCGTGTGCGCGCTGTATGTAATCGGTGACACTCATGGAGGAGCACTAGTGATTGCGTGTGCGCGTTGTATGTAATCGGTGACACTCATGGAGGAGCACTAGTGATGTGAGGTGTGATGAGCTGCTCTTACTGTCACACACGTAGGGCTTGTCCTGGTCATCACTGGCGACTGCATCTGTCCTCTTGCGGCCGGACCCTCGGCCCTGAGGTTAACACACTAACACTTAGAACACCGGACCGACACGCCTGCCTCTCCCTCTCTCTGTGTCTCTCTGTGTCTCTCCCACATACGCACTCCCTGCCTCTTCCTGTCTCTCTCTCCCCTACTCCTTTGATCTCCTTTCTTTATAAATGCATACTAGTTTTTTGTTCTCTCCGCCTCTCTGTTTGACCATGTTCTCCTGCTTTGATGTGCCGTGTCACTCACTCGGCCTTTGTTTCGCTGCTTCCTCTTAGGTGTATCCACATCAAAGTCATCATCATCATGGAAACCATCCACATTGTCCTCAGCTTCGAGCACCCTCTACAGATGGCAGGAGGTGATTGAGAGAAATATTATAAGGATCAGAGGAGATACCAGATTATTGCACTTCCCTGGATAAGGTGATGCTCAGTGAAAGCTTTGGATGATATCGGGGTGGGAGCTGGGACGTGCCGGGGGATTTGCCACGTGCAGAGGAAGACAGGACACTCATGAGTGCTCTGTGAGCTCCTCCCCAGGGCCAGTCAGTGCATCCAAACCGCTATGTGTGTTTGTGAGTGTGGAATGTGACTGTGTGTACCTGAATCTCCAGCAGGGTCTCTTCCTCCTTGGAGCTTGTGCTTCTTTTGTCCAGAAGCCCTTCCCCTCTGAGCAAAGCTTCCAGGGCAGTGGATTCAGTGGGTGGGGCTTCTTTCTTGGACATCAGCTCAGCTTCTTAAAGAGAGGGGTGAGATGGTCAGTTGAGACCACCTTTGTACAAAATACTCTCGCCAAAGTAAAAACATAGAGCAAGAGAAAGCATCAAACCCCCGTGCGAGCGTGTGCGTGCGAAGGTTTGTGTATGCTCATCATGTCGTGGTCATTGGGGTTAGCTTCGCCTCACATGCACCTGCTCTTCATACATTTATTCCACTGGGCTGATCCGACATAGCTCATGGGAAGACAATCTCCAGGTGCCCAGGATGAAAGCAGAATTAAGAAGCGAGAAAGAACGGAGAGAGGAAGGCAGGGAGAAGTACGAAAGGAGGGAGGCTCGCCCCCGGCTTTGTTCTCGACCCCCCCACCCCACCCCACCCCACCCCCCAGACGGCTCTGCCATGTTGGACGTCATGGTGGCTGACACCTCCGCAGGCTGCACGTACCTCTCTCCCTCTCACCCTCCTCTTTGTGTCTGGCCCGCGGAGACCCTCCCGTCCCGCGAGACAGGAGCCAACACTCACAGACTGATTGCACATGCTGAGCTCCTCCTCCCACTCTCGTAGGCCATTCATGCCGCGGCAAGGGCAGGGAGCACCGACCAGCCCGTCGACGAGGTACTTTTTCAGCACAGACCAATCGGAACACTGGACTGACGTTCAGAGCTGTCTGATTCATTGGATTCACCAATCAGTGATTGCCAAAAAATATACCTTGGTGTGGGATGATTCTGTAGCCATGAGCTTATCTCAAATGTTATTCAGTATGTTTAAAAGTGTAAAGCTACGTGTCTAACTTGCCATATATCTTTAATATAGCAATTTGCTGTGCAAGCAAAGAGCTTTTTCAAAATTGTAATGAAGTACACAGAGTTTCCATATATATATATTTTTTGTTTGTTTGTTTGTTTGTTTTTTTCCCCATGATATCAAATAACAAAACTGATGAAAACGGAACACATGGGGGGGGATGGTAGTTTGACAAGGGTGATTTTTGTCTCTCTCACACACACACACACACACACTCACTATGCAACCGTTTAAAATCCCGCAGTTTTACAAGTGTCAGGTTCTCAAATAATGTTTTCTTTTGTATTGTGCGTACTTGAAGTGAGCCTTGATTCTGGGCCTGCTACAAAAACACACCATAAATCCTGAGCCTACTAAAAACACACCTGTTTTTTACATTAACCTCTTGTTGCTACAGGGCTTACATCTCACTGTTGAGGCTCACCAGCAATGCTGGCAACCCTCCAAGGTCAGAATCAGATTTGTTTAAATTCTCCTCAGGACGCAAACTGAAACTCCTTGATCAATGTGGGCCCTTAACCCACCTCAGCTCAGCCTTGACCAAGTCACGATCGAGTAATGAAGTGCATTAAGTAATGAAGTGTGCCATACACTAATGGCTGTAAAACACGGAACCCGCGTTGGAAGTAAGACTTTAGCTATGTGATAGCTAAGTACCCATAAGTCCTGGGAAGCACAGCCAGGAACCGGAGCCTTTTCCTGGAAACCTGCAGAAACAATATTGCTTCCTCTTAGCTTTGGGCCTTCAGGCAAAGTTTGTTATTTTAAGCTGTCATAAGCGTTAAAATGAAATACTTTTTGGATCTAAAGACACATAAAAGTTCGTGGGATACAAATCCCAGCATTCACCCTAATGCAGCAAAAAAAAAGCTGCACGTACTGACAGCAAAAATAAATCGCTACTTGAGAGGGCTTAATGCTTAAAGTTTCTATAACATGGGAAGCCATTCGAGTAGCTGCTGCTGGCAAGAGGTGGTCACTGATCCTATCGTGAAAGAAAGAAAGGTTGCACCCATTGACTTTAAAACACGGCACATTCGATTGTCTTGTTTTAAAATGGACCTATTTCTGCTATACAGCAACCCTGTTTACAATGGCAGGGCTGTGCATGTCCCTTCCCCGTCCCCGTCTCGAAGCGCGGGACACAGCACATGGCTCTCCAAGCTTGGATGAGCACAGGAACAGCACCCTTCCACCTGACTCACTAGTCTTCTTGAGACAGTTTTTATTGCATGTCCAATTGAGCGAGGCATTTGGAAATCACTTGGCGAGCGTTGCTCTCCGGGCCTTTTACTGTGGAGTATTGGATTGCTGGCGAGAGCTAAGAAAATAATGTGGTGGGTTCCCTGCAGACAGGGCCTGGCCTGGATTCACTCCTTATCAGGCTCCTCGAGCTCTACGGCTCCCCCTATCAACAACCCCTCCCAACAACCGCCATCACAATCACCAGGCCTCACTAAGGTTCTACTGCTGCATGGCTAAGAGATTTAAGGGGCCCCTTCAGGGCACATACACAGAGAAAGAGAAAGAGAGAGAGAGAGAGAGAGAGAGAGAGAGAGAGAAAAAGAGAGAGAGAGAGAGAGAGAGAGAGAGAGAGAGAGAGAGAGAAGGGGTAATGAGAGCCAGATGGGGCCAGTGTTTCAGCCTGTGAACGACCACAAAGAAAAGGAAGGAGAAGCAGAGAGACTAAAGGAAATATGATGCCAAGGTGTATAGTGTGGGAGGGAACTTAGTGTGTGTGTGTGTGTGTGTGTGTGTAGGAAATACAGGGAAACCTTCTGTTACACTCATACCAAGCCTGAGTTCGCATAGTCGGAGCTGAGGGTCGATTGGGGGATGAAGTTGCCTCTTCTTCCTCCAGCAGCGGGCTGGGTAGGAGTACATCTGACCCGCAGCCAAACCTGCCCAGCATACAATGAGCACTGCTTACACGCACACTCACAAAGTAAAAAACAGTTCACCAAATGCGTGGTGCTATTAGAAGGGGTGTGTTGGTCAACAAGTACAAAACATGAGCAGACAAAACATGACACAGGTTTCATGTCATTTAGACAGCGACAGGTAGGAAGCACGTCACCACGCCCAGTAGGGACCTGGAGCATTTTGACCATTCGTCACCAGTACACTTTCCACTACAGATAGGTTTCAGTAGAAACAGACGGAACCGGTGGATGTGGAGGAAAAGAAAGAGAGGACAGATAAGCCTTAAATACCCTAAATAAAAGCATGTAATAAACACTGGTTTACCACAAAGTACAGGGTGTGTCCACGAGCCTTTAGCATGCAAGATGTTGATTCTATTTGTGCCTGGCTCTCGGCAGCACGTTGTGCCCTTTGGCAGACACTGTTGCTCGTTGATATCAACAAATGCCTTCTGGCCAGGCTGTACGGGAAAGAATGTCAGGCCTGACTGCTGCCTTACGCAAAAAGTCCATATGGTTCACAAAAAACATAAACATCTCGAAAAATGGGATTCAGCACTATAGCTTATCTATCACATCCAGCTAGTCTAAATACTCTTAACACAGAACCTTGGCTTACTAGGATAGGTTTATAACATGTGGTTGTTGTTATTTAGATATCTAGTAGGTGTTAGGGACAGCCACACTAAAATGAGCCCACCCCCTCTGCCTGTTTGGAAAGGTGTAAAAGAAATACCAAGTAAATCTAAATAACACCTCACATGTCTAGGGCACCATCTTGGTTGTCTTCTAAAGGAAATCTGAAATGGGGGTGTATGCCAAAGCTCTCCTGTGGTGGAGGCTAACACTGGAATATGTGTGATTTCCATCAATGGCCGATCTTTTGTTTTGAAGTGTTTTCAACATGTTTTCGTAGTCGTTCAGTTCATGTTTAAACATTTCTAGTTGCAAAGGTGGGAGGAAAGAGCCAGTCCTGAGATAAGAGCAGCACTTTGCTCAGTAATGCGGTTAATCGCAATGCTTCCACACCCCTGGCTGAGAGAGGGCCTAACCCTGACCTTAGAGATGCATGACTGCATGGGTTCGGGTTCAGGTTCTCTTACCTGGCCCCCTGTGCCTCTTCTCCATCCAGATGTAGCAGTTGTTCTGGGCGACACCCGTCTGTGAGTCAAGGAAGGGCATGCGGATACTGCGCTCGGCGCACAGGCGGGCGTTGTAGCTACGACAGTGCTCGATGGCCTCCCTGTAGAACTGGTCGCCGAGCCTGTGGGAGGAGAGGAGCAATGAGAGTGATGGGTTTGCCGAACTAAGGCCGACCTGGACGCTCCGAACGCTGGACACTCAACAGACATTTCAACAGTCAGTTGCGTTTCCATATAAGACTTGTGATTGCTTCTCTTGCATTCAAGTAACATCCTGGAAGCCTATTCAACCACAATTAGTTTGGCTTTCCCATGGAACATGTGTGAAAACGCATGACTTGCTGCTCCAAGGAGGCTACCAACTGCTTCCACTAAACTCACTCATGAGAAGATATGCTGGCTTTCTCTACGCAGCTGTTCAGTTGGCCAGCGCAATTATTTTGGCCTCGGTGTACATTTGCAGACTAGCCGATCACTTCTGTCTGGGCTTTTGCCTTGGCTCTTCTCTTGAACAGTACATCACACTCAGAAGCTCGGAGAGGCTTTCCTCACGGGCTTCGTTAAAAGTCCAGAGTGACATCCCTGTCCCCTGTGTAAGAGGCAGGACGACACTCGGAAGGCTCCACTGCGAGCCGTGAGATACCCAGCGAAGCCCTGCTCTCTGCTGCTGCCTCACACCCTGATTGGATCGGGTCTCTGCTGGGCCGGACACACGCAGATATGTGAGGAATGCCAGAGCAGACGCAGATGACTACTCCGATCCAGGAGTGCGAAACCGAGGGCTATGGTGTTCAAAAAGATGCACAGACAGACAGACAGAGTGAGAGGCGGGGAGACTCTGGGTAAACAGGTAGGAGAGGCAGCATGGGCTTCAAAGTGAGGATGAATAGTTTTGTGACAGCCGACTAATTAAAACAGGAGAGAACTTCCCAAATCTGTGCCTATCACGAACTTATTAGCATGTCTTCTGATTTGCCACTGCTTATATACGAATCGAAATGGAACAACACACATCTATATATCTAAGTGTGTCTAATGGCCAAGTCCTAAAGTGAAAATGAAATAGTTCCTGCTTAACTTTTGCATACCTTTACCCCACACTCCCTTTTCTTATCCCGCCCGATCCCCCCATGTCTAGATTTCCTGTGTTGTTTCATTCTCAGAAACAACAAGGTTATCTGACCGGACACCGCAGAAAGCACTACAGAAGTCGTAACTGCTCTCAGCCGGCGTCGAGAGTGCTCTGCTGACATCGTGCGCCACAGAGCAGCGCTTTTATGGGTCCCCACGAAGCTTTGCTCCGAGCGGCGATCTGGGTTCGCATTCCTTTCCTGTAACCATAACCTAACGGTTAACGTGATGAAAGGCAACACAAACTGCGCACAGATGAGAGGTCCCCTCATCAACACTGCATCAGGGCGAGGAAACCGCAGCTGCAGCGATCGCCGTGGCGATCCAACTCCCGCAGGGAGCAGTTCTCACCCTCGTATTTCACTCAGGGCTGGCACTGGGCCTCGGTAAGATAGATACAGACTAGTCTATATGGTGGATGATGTTTTTTCTGGTGCCATCCTGGAGACAGATGAAGAAGAGCAATTTGCAGATCTCTCCAGAAGGGTCACCTTTAGTCGAGGAGCTGGGAAAAAAAAGCGTAATTCTGCCTTCACCTACCACATCTATCACAGTCTCGACGTCTATCCAATTGGGGTAACAGCAATTTGACATTAAGAAATTGGTGCAATGTGACGTCAATAAATTACCATTTTGTATTGAACTAACTCATTTTGATATTAAGAAATAACAATTTGGATCAAACTACTAACAACAAAACTGGAATAATATATAGTTTTATCTCAATGTAGTAATGTAATACTGTATACTGTAATTATTTTTTCTATAATATACTAATAATAAATAGAAAAACAAAGTAGAAACATACTGTAATATCATAGATTGTGCTTGTACAGGCAAGTTCTTCATGCGTTGATAGTCAGCATTTGAAAGTCGACATTTAAAATCCTAATCAGGATGATAAAAGCCTACTTGGCCTGAAGCTGGAGATTTGACAGGATTGCCATCACAATGCAGCGTCTGAGTCCTCCTAAGCTTTCTTGATGAATTCAGCAGAACATTTTCAGCTTACAGAGTGAACACTTTTGCCATGGAGTGCAAAACCATATAGCATGTGAGATGAACAGGAAAGTTGAAGCCTGCTGTCCTACAGCATACTGGAAACCTGTGATAATACAGAGTACTGGAAACCTGTGATAATACAGAGTACTGGAAACCTGTGATAATACAGAGTACTGGAAACCTGTGATAATACAGAGTACTGGAAACCTGTGATAATCTAAAGACCCAGTGCAGGGCAAATGGCCAGGGGCCTCTGTTCTGCTGCCATCACAGCAAATTTTCTTCTACATGTGCCATGTTTAGTGTTTGCTGCTGCATTCTGAGGCGGCCATTACGGATCCAGCCACAGCTCAGCTGTGCAGTGCTAAGGCGTCCTCTGCTCCAAAGAGGTGAAGCTTTTCATATTCAAATAGGTCTTGGATGGATTTGAAGGACCCTTCTTTGGACAAGTGTCTGTGAATAATCATTGGCTTAGGGAGGTGTGTCAGAAAGTATTGTTGCTCCTTTCGCAATCCACATGCGTTCTGCAATGATAATCGCTACTGAATTTTAATTGAACACGTGACTTCTAGGCCAGACGTTGGAATATGAATACGCTTTCATGCAGAAACAGTGACTTGCCTGAAAATCTCCAAGGAAAGGGAGGAAAAAAGGGTTCTTATGCAAAGCTGTTGAGCAGAAGCGTTCATCCATTTTCTCGCTTCATCTCTACAGCCACGTATTGTATTGTGTAACGGTTTATCTGTCTGAGTCAAACCCATGTCTCACTACAGTACTAGCTAATGCCTGCCCTAATTCAAATTGTGTTCCTAATCTCCATACAGCTAACACGAGGTTTCTATCTCATCCACAAGCGCACCTCACTCCATCACACCACAGTGTCTGAAATACAGCAATCATCTTTAAAAATAGACACAAGTCTCTGAACCTTCTTCTCTCAGAGAATTACACACATAAAACTTAACACCTTCACATCTAAAAGAACACTGACTCTGCATCCTTAAAAATGGGAAAAGAGTGAGTGAGTGAGAGAGAGAGAGTTGCGTTGGAGTCTTTGCTTTCTCTGAGTGTGTGGAGTGGGACTGGAGATTGAGGGTGTTGGAGACTACAGCCCTGCTTTAGTCTTAGTGTACACTCTTTAATTCAACTGACAACTAATTAATTTGCACTGCTGTTGGGGCTTTAGGGCCAGTGACCTGTTTTATGGAACGCAACGGCTACCTAATTTGTGACGAGTGATTCCGAAAAGATTGCTAATTAAAATAATGACACCTGATGAATACTCAAACAACCCTCAGTAGTAATCGAGTGCTTGCAAAGACAATTTAACATAGCTACAAACTATATTGTGGTCTCAAATTAAGCTTGGGCTTATATTTGATAGACAGCTACTCTTGTAGTAGTGAGACCATAAAGGGTCTTCTGAAGAAAACATTCTGCGTCTACAGGAAAAACCCAACATTACAATGCTTATTATTGTCACTGGCTAGAGCACAAATTAAAAAATGATCAAATGAAATAACCAAACAAAATAAAAAGGTCAAATAAGTTGAGCTGTTGTAGCCTGGTTATAATGGTGTCAGTGTCACCTACTATAAGAACAACAACAAATTCTATTTTTGCAAGACATTTGGCCATGCCTACTAACACCCGGTGAGTGGCTGTCAGTGGACTTTAGACCAGGTCAGACCAATGACACTTTAACAATGGCATCATTGAGTTCAAGCAGGTCTTTCAGTTTACCACTCCTGTGATATCCACACTATGTGGCGGAAACCCCACTGCCTTGAATAAAGGAATAGCCAATAAACAACACGGTAAGGGTCAAGTTGAGCAGGAGCACAGAGGTTTTGGAAACACTTTGGTAAGAGGAGGAGAGAGGAGGCCAAAGGTCACGTTTCCTGGGCTATGCCACACTGTTTTTCGGCGATAGGGAGCAGGACAGAAACAAGGTCAGGCGGGTACACTTTTGTATGGAGAGGAGAGGCATTTTGTTGTTTTTGGCTTCATTTTGCCTCTGGAAAAAGCCCAGGAAAAGCTGTGGAGGCTTGGAGAGGAGAGTATGTCATTACTGGAGAACCTTGGGGAGACCAGTACAGTAGAAAGCTGATAAGTGACAGAAACCAAGTGGGTGAGAGGTGCAGCCTGAGCGGGCACCGAGTCTTACCATCATGCACAGAATATGCAGACATTCCGTGGGCAGTGCAGGAAAAGAGCACAGCAGAGAGGAGCAGTGGGCTGGCCCCAGCGCTAGTTACCCTGTCTGCCTGGACACACATAAGACTTCAGCCTCCAGTGTGTTTGTAGTGCAGCGTTGCTGCAAGCACTAAATTCAGACAGACAGTTTCACCATCAAATGCTCACATGCAGAATGGGGGAGGGGAGCAGACTCCTGCAAACAGGCACCCCCCCTTTAACTTAACCGTACCCCCCCGGGAAAAAAAAAAAGCACACATGCATCCCATTGTGGAATAAAAATGAGCACCACATGACTCTGTTCTCCTATTGTCACTGATAGGCTATAAATATGTACAGCCATTAATGAACACACATTGTTGTTCTCGCTCATCTACAGGCTAATTAAAATTTCATGTTAACGTACTCCTACAACACTGGGATTCACACAGACAGAAGTGTCTAAAAATCCAGTTCCAGGACAGCCACACCTTTGTCCTCAACCACTTCATAATTCCTTTTTTACATTGTTAGTGCACAGGCGACGTCCAGTGTAAGAGAGCAGGAAGAATGACAGTGGAAAAAATAACAAAGTATGTAAAGACACATGTACGCTGCTCCCCATGCTCCCAAACATCCTTTTTGAGAAGTTAGTGTTGTGTGTGTGTGTGTGTGTGTGTGTGTGTGTGTGTGTGTGTGTGTGTGTGTGTGTGTGTGTATGCGTGTATTATTGCATGTGGTGTGTGTGCTACACCCCAGATCTTTGAGCAGATGGGACTCCCTCTCTAGCAGTGTGACACCTCTCTGAGGCTGCTCCTCAGAACAGATGGGCCTTGAAGGATCCTGGGATACCGCTAATCTGCACTACCCTGGTGCTAGCAGACAGTGCCGCCCCCACAATACATCCCCAACGCTCACAATGACAAATCCGCATATGCAATGTCTGATGAATGATTTGTGACCTCTCTAGTTTATTCTAAGGAGAAACAAAAAGGGAATGACTTGTGCACAGCTCTGGTTAATAAGGCCATATGCCTAACTGTAAGTGATCCAGGGTCAGACCATTGGCATTCCCATTTATTTCAGGCTTCAGCGACTATATACTCTGCAAATGTAGCTAAACTAATTACTGTCTGATTACATCCTTACTAACTTGGGTGATTTATGTAATGGGCAGTTAGTCCTTTTGCAAGGACAAGATGCATCACTTCTGTTTTTTAGTCACCCAGATAAAAGAGCAGCTTTAAGGTGGGACCTTTCGGAATCAACATCAATGTATTTAAATCTGATGTTAAATGTATTTCAGAGACATGTAATTAAAATACATGGTTTAACTTCGTTCTTAAATCCAACATTATGGAATGTTAAAATGAAAGCTTCTCTCATCACTCATCAAGCATGAAAATATAGGCTGCCCAATATACTGATTGATAATTACTATCAAAATATTAATCTCTGTACAAATACTGCAGAAGACCACAAAATGCAAATGAGTATACAAGCAAATCTGAAAATCTATATTTGTGTACAGTAAACATCAGTCCATCTTGGTTAGTGTTCTGTGGTTGCTTTGAGCTCTATAATACAACCAAAGTCTAAAACAATATATGTATACCATTGTTTAAATAGACCATACATAAATAAAACACATGAAACTAATAATTATTATTACTGACAGCATCATCATTTATCATTGTGAATCCAGAGTGTGAAGTAGCATCTAATTAACATATAATGTAAAGTTGATACCAGTGTAAAAATGAGGAGAGGCTTTGATTTTTGGTAAACCACAGAGGACACTTTGTATAATCATTCTACAATATTTAAAGCCAAATAGCTTTTTACTGCAATATTTAAACAAATATGAACAAACCAACAAAAAAATGGTGTGACCACTTATTTAACCTATAAGCCTAATCAAGTAACATGGTCTAGTAAATAACTATTTATTAATACATTAAATGTTTATGGGCTGCCCCATATATATATATATGTGTGGGATAATACTATAATGTTTCAGTTGAACACAATTCTCGGGTCGAAATTTAAATACGAACGTCCAATATTGACTTTACCAGTCGCCCTTTCCGCAACTTAGCGCTTTCAATTAGGAGATGGTTCCGTCAACCATAAGAAGATACTTCCTTATGGTTTCTTATTTCATAAATCAGTATGACACATTCTAAAAATTATAAATGGGCCCACCAATAACATTGTCCGCATAATTACGATTATGAAATTACTTCCCATATCAACTAAACTGTAAAGTGTAACGGCTTGCTGTGAGGTACGATCAGGATCAGAGCATTTCAGTCAGGCTTCAGAAAACATCCAGACATCCAGGTGGGCTATCCTACAAGTCATCCTACGACTCCGGAATGTAGGCAAAGCTGAACTGCATATCATCATTCGGCAACCGCTAGGCATACTGTTACATTCATCATGCAACTACATAAACACACAAAGACAAAAGTAGATTGAACTACATATATACATGGAGACTACAGAATTTCTTTGAAATCAAAGATGCACACATCGTTTATTGCTGCTTGCGAGACCTGCTTTAAACCTAGTTCTAAGCACTGCATTTCGAAGGACATTTCGAAAAAGACATATTAATTTTACAAATATATATACTTACGCTTTTAGTGGATTCTGAATGACAGTCGCCATTTTGCCCCACTGTAACCCAATATTCCAAATCTCAGAGTTCTTTGGGACCCTTATGAAAAAAAACAACCAATACGGACCTCAGTGTCCAGCAGTTTGGCCAATACAATACAAGGATTCAAAGCCTGGGCGTGGCTTACAAGATCTGTCAAAACTATAATATAATGTAAAAAATAGGACTGTAACGTATAACTATAATATATACTAACTATAGCTATAATATATATATATTTACACACACACACACACACACACACACACACACACACACAGATAGCACATCTTAAAGATAAAAGGACAATACTGTGCACATGAAAAGTAGTGCAGTGTCGATCGATATGGTGAGGAGCCAAATTCTTTAAAGACATTTAACATACTAAATTTGGACCACTTCTTTAAATCCTCTCACACATTTAATGTCAGTTATCGCAGAATTCCATCTACTTTTACTTTATTCAGTTATTCCAATTAACACAACATGACGAAAACAGCACAGATCAGGACGACAAGAATACAGTCCAACAATGTTACTTCCATGTACACTTTCCTGTTAGCCTCTACGGTGCATGTCGTCCACAACACTATTTGCATGCTGTTATTTAGTCGTGTCTTTCTGTGGTGTGACTGAAAACACTTGTATCCGATCGCATGCCCAAAGAATCATTTTGAGGACTCCAGTAATTAGTGATCCAGACGCGGGCAAACGAAACCACGCGAGAACACAACGGTGTCCTAAAAGCAGGAAGACAGTTCTGCAGAGAAAGTGTCGACGTTCGTGCATTTGAGGAAGCTGTCGTGATGGTCGCGTGTGGTTACTAGCAAGAATCCGTCGGTCCAGAAGCATTTGGTATTCGTGAATCAATAGCACGAAACGTGTCCGGGCCGTGGAGCTGGCTGTGCGTTAGCGTAGCAGCAAGGATAACTTTACTCGCTCGTCAGCGTAGCTAGCCAAGGCCAGGGCCTAGCTAAGCTAGCTCAGGCTACTGTATGGCACTGGCAGCTGATCGGCTGGCTGTGCAGATGTGACTCTTCTCCAGTGTCTCTCGATGCAAAGCAGAAATGAAGAGGGAAGATCGGGGAGACAGTGGCAGACGCCACATACATCGTCGATCGGATTGGCGGAGGAGATTTCACTCAACAGACCGAAATGCCGATGATGGGTAAAACAACTTGGTTTATCCTAGCTATCCGCTTTCCTAGCCAGCAGGGTAATTTTGAACGAACTGACTTGACTAAGCTAGCTAACCTATGCATCTTGGTTCTTGGATGTTGGCACATTTGTCATCACACGTTACTGTATGAAAATTAGCTAGCAGATTGTCTTTTTTCCATCTGTCTTTTCCGACCGGCTAATTAGTTATAGTTACCTAAATCTCTTGTTCAAAAGAAAACAAAAGCGTAACGACTGGAGAGAGTGCGCCTTTGTGTTAACACTTTCGTTCACGGGCAGGTCTGACGGTCCGTCGGCAGGGCCATCACCCAGAGCAGAAGAGAGCAGTTCAGGTCGAACCTCAGCCTCCTCGTCTGGAGCCACCGCTCCTGCTCCAGGTCAGCTATCATCACTGGGAAAAGATACACTCGAGGGTTAACTGTTAAATCACCTCACGGCTCACACAGCAGCGCTTCTCTGATTTTTTTTTCCCCCCCGCAGAGTTGCCGGGCTTTTACTTCGACCCAGAGAAAAACCGCTATTTCCGACTGCTGCCTGGCCACAACAACTGCAATCCGTTAACGAGGGAGATGCTGAAGGTGAAGGAGCAAGAGAGGAAGCGGTCACAGATGCTGGCGGAGGACGAGCACCCTAGAAAGGTGAGTTTGGATTGCTTTTGTGAATCAAGCAATCTGGCAGTGTCACGTTTACTACAGCAGGCATGCAAAAGTAGGAGCTGTGGGTAGTGACATGAAGCTTGCTGGTGTGGATAAGATAGTGACCATCTTGTAACCCTCCACAGAAAGCTCCTCGGGCTGGCCTTAACTCTATGTTGCTGCACCAGAAAAGACATCTGGGTGTGCTGTCACCAAACTCCTATTGTAGGTACGGTATCAGTACACTTGTATACATCCTGCCTGCTTTCCCCCTAGAAATGGCAGCCAACCGCTTGACAAATCAGACAGATTAGGATACAGTAGCTCTGTGGACTGGGGGTGGAGTGGTGTTGAGCACAGGTTGTTCTCTGTAACAGGCTGGTCCACGAGGTGAAGGTCAGTGAGATGAAGCGGCACAAGCTTGAGGTGCAGAGCTCCGAATCCAGCAGCCCCAACACTGACAACTTCTGCCTCATCGTGGTGGGTTCCTGCCCCTGTCCACATGCAAACCGCAGGGTCTCTCGAACATTGGAAAATTGCAGCCCAACACCCAAATGGGATTAAACATTGTCCCTCTCAAAGATTGGTTGTAGATGGGATTTTCTTTGTAGTTGTACTCCTGACTGCTTTGCTAAGCTCTCCCCCAAATGCTCCTCCTGCAGGCGGACTCGGCTTGCGAGCGCGTCTTCACGGTGAATGATGTCTCGCATGGAGGATGCAAGTATGGCATCATGAACTTCCGCGGCTGCACCAAGGGCTCTCTTTCAGTGGAGATGTGCGATAACCTGTACTTCACTAATCGCAAGGTGTGCTAGCAGCTTTAGACCAATGAGGGTGTATTACAGACTCTGGGCATGACGGTTGGGTGGAGTGGGGCAGGGCGGGATAACAAGTGGGAGCTACGTTTCCTATGACTCACCCTTTGTTCCCCTTTTGTTTCAGGTGAACTCTGTATGCTGGGCTTCTGTGACTCATTCAGATTCTCATGTTCTGTATCCTTTTAAATGATGCATTTGTTCTTTATGTAGATTTATTACTCCCTGGCGCCATGCTGGCAGATTATAAGAAATAAAATTGTTTTCCTGATACGTCACACCAGGTTGTGTTTGGTTGGTATATCTCAGACTCCAGGCTGTGTCAGTTTACTGCCGGCTTCTCTGTTCAGTAACTCCAATCCTGGTGAGACTGATTCCTGTGTCCGCTGCTCCCACCACATCCACACTTAGCATAGTCCTCATTGCTCTTTTGTACTGCTATTGCTAGAATAAGTCATTTGTTTATGCCCCTGATACAAGTGCCCCTGCTTCCCTTTATTCTGCTACCAGACCAGCCTGGGATGCTATGCAGTTTTAAGATCTCTACAGCCTGGTCATGTGCCTGGTGCCTGAACCCACAGGCTGACAACACCTTTAGCACTGGTGAGATGTGTGATTTTCGGTTTTGTGTTATATGCAGTATTTCATGTACCGAATGTGAGACTCATCTTTGCTACATATGTAGGCCTTTCGCGACATGTCATCGTGACCGATGCGGTGAGCGGCCGAAGGCAGATGTACAGCACCGGCAGTGACGTTCTGGCTCAGCAGTTTGCACACCGTGTGAGTAGCATCAGCCTCGAGTGCTTGTTAAAGTGGATCACTGCACATTCCCCAAACTTAAAGAATGGGTGCGCCGTTTTTCACACTAGACCTTCCCCATAATGACAATGATCATACCGTCAAGATCCTACCACCTCACTCGTCAGTAGCAAGGTTGTGGGTTTGTGGGTTGAGTAACTTGCCACTCCTTTGCAGCCAAGTCTCCTTACGAGAAATGAGAAACTTGTTGCAGTCATGTATGTTTCAGGTGTTCTCTCAAAAACAAACAAACTTTATTTTGCATTTTTGCAAATCTCTTCATTATTTCTGCACCGAAAGCAAGTTTCTTCTTACTAAAGGTTTCAAAAAGGTTGCGCAATGCCACTGTTAATGATGGCACACAATTTAAGGCCTGAGTTGAATAACAGAAACATTTTCGGTTTTAAACCGTTGCTTTGTGGTGATCACTTCAGGAGTGCAGTCTTTCAGTTTGTAGCCCATTACGTTGAGTGGTGGTGGCGTTGGGCCATGTGTAACTGTATCTGTGCCACGTCAGGACCCAGTGCTGTTTAATGGTTGCCGCTCGGGCGAGATCTTCAGCATTGATCTGAGGCAGCGGGGCCGAGGGCGAGACCAGAGCTGGAAGGCCTGCCGCCTGCACCAGGGCTCCGCCGTCACCTCCATCCGACTCCTGCAGGATGAGAACTACCTCCTCGCCGCCGACATGCTAGGAAAGGTCAGCCCCCCAAGAAGCAACCAGAACCTGTGCTGGCGCAATGCATGATGGGCCAAATAATATTTCAAAAACAAAGATGCTCCAAATATTTTTTTTTTTTTGGCTTTTTAACCCCTTTTTGGGGCTTTTTAACCCCCTCTTGCATCCTGGTTTGGCGTCATTAGATTAAGCTGTGGGATATCCGTGTTAGACAGTCAGTAATGCAGTACGAAGGACACCACAATGAGTATGCCTACTTGCCCCTTCACCTGAATGAGCAGGAGGGTCTGCTGCTAGCAGGTAAACACCGTTTTATAGTTTATTGACTTTATCTTACTCTGTTGACCAAGTTAATTTGATTCACTGGCTTTGGAGAAACATTTTAAAATCCTAGATTACCCTATTATAATTGACTTAAAATCCGATTGTTTCTAGTGGGCCAGGACTGCTACACCCGTCTGTGGAGTCTAAGAGATGGGCATCTCCTCAGGACTATCCCATCCCCTCACCCCGGAGGCAAAAACTCCATCCCAAATGTGGTCTTCTCCTCTCAGCTCGGAGGCCGCAATGGACTACCTGGCCTTCTTATGGCCGTCTGCCATGATCTCTATTACTACCCTTACAACAGTGACTACCAGGAGGGGCTCGCATCAGAAGCACAAGGCTAACTGGTTCTCACAGTCTTGGTCTGTTATATTGAAAGACACTAAAACACATTCTGTTGTCTAGCTCTGTCTAGGTCACACTCAAAATGCACTCAGTGTTGCCATACCAAAGGTTGTGACTTATCATTGCAGCCAACAAATGAATAGACAGTGATTTAGAATCCAGGCCTTCTGAGTATTCATAAATGTGCTCTTTCCATACTTGATTTACTTGACATGTATAGGTCATACTTATTTTTGAGGGGTCACAAAAGATCCCAAGAAACAGGTTACATTTTTTTCTAGTTTGGGAGCTACTTGAATTTTAACCTCCCTAAGTGCAATCTCTGACTGCAGGATGTGAATTGTGTACTTTTAGATATGAAACTTTTGAAAATTCATTTAAAGTGCTTTGTATATTCTTTCTTAGGTGAATGTTTACTCAGTGTCTATAAAATAAACACAGCCCATTTAAGTGAGCCAGTACCAAAGACCACAGCTTCAATGCCATGATGAATAGTTTATAGCTGCAGTAGGAACATTTACAAACGATAAAATTCTCAATAAAATCTTGGATACTATACTCTATGAAGGACATTTTTTCCTCTTTTCCCCATAACTGAGTGGCCTCAAATAATGGATAGTTTTGCATGAAATGCAAAACTTGATTGTATCAGTGAGGTATGTGTGGAACTGGGAAAATACTGAAACTAGGAAAACATAGGAACCACTAATGGCAAACACTGCCATGCATGTTCAAGAAGACTCAGTTAAACTATCTTAGAGGTACTCATGTTTAATTGAGTCAGCATACGAGGTGCATAAAACAGGACAATTACTCATGTTCATGGTACATCTGTCTCAGACACATTCAGTCACTATTGTCTCAAATCTCAGACAAGTGCTTTATTTTTGGCTGAGGAACACTTTACATAAACCTAATAACTCATACCAGGGACTAGATGATAACTACTGTACAAATCGAAATATGAATATTAACATTGTGAATGATATGAATTTATAATCAAGTGGATTGGCATAGAGGTGTACAGCCACCTATGCAGTGCCACATTTTATACTTCCTCTGCAGTCTCTAATAGTGTTAGAAGCAGTATGCAGATTGTTCACCACTGCGGTAGTAAATTACTAAAACAGGCACACCCCCCCCCCCCCAGATGTCCCCAATACCATGAGAATTACGTCAACCTATGATCAAGGAGACAAATTCAAATTATAGGGATAAAACAAAAATGCACTGTAGCACTACATTAGGGCCATGCTTAAAGAAAAATATCCCCTGGGGTAAGTAGATAAAAAGCTAAATTAAGGACCGAAATGCTTCCTAAACTGACTTAGGAATTGAGGGGTGCAATAGCATGAATAGCCTGTATTCTACTCTGCAAGTTCCTTGCAATGGCCACAGAGCTGCTTTTGCTTACAGTATAGGCATTCTCTGCATACATGCAGACTTTAATTGGGGAGAGTCAAAGATTTGTCAATTTTCAGCCCATGTTCATGAAATGCTAAAACCATAAAAACATAATTAAGCCAAAAATGACCTAAAGTTCACCGAATCAGCCTGGTGGCGGCACAGTGTATCTGGGTTATGTCACATGATGTGCAATGTATTGTCAAAATAACATCAAGTGTTCTTCCATTGACATGATGTTTGAGTTGCCGTTTCCTTTTCAGAGTGAGCTGGTTTTCAGTGCACTGGACTCAGCGGTGTCAAGCTTGCGAAAGCACTGAATGTTAGGAAGAAATGGCAAAGCTGCTCCTCCTGTTTTACAGGACCAGCATCTTCAAAGTGCAGCGCGTCACTCCCAACATGGGCTGAAACATTGTGACCTGAGAGCAGGGGTGGGTGTATGATGTCGTATTGCGAGCCCCAGTCCTGCTAGAGGTCTCCGGGTTTTTGGTTGCATGCAGTGCACACCCTCACAGGATGGTCCCAGCCCCGAGAGGGCACGGCCCGCCGGTCAGGGGAGCAGCTGTCACACACGCCCTGACCACAAGCCCGGCAGTGGTGAATGGAGAGACGGGCACTGAACTCGTTTTGGCATTGGTGGCAGCAGCGGATGTCATGGTCGGGCACCCAGTAGGCGGGTCGAGCGGCGTCCTTAACCAAGCCTGCTTGTACAGGGAACAAATGTGGTTATTTGACATCTGTTTCATGAATATATTTTGCAGTCACTGGAGAAAACTTCAAAAAAAGAAAAACATAAAATGCTGCAACAAAGGTGCTTGACTCAGTCAATGTAGATTTTTTTCAAATTAGGTGAGGATATCTATTTTTTTTACCACTGTATGTGAGCTATATTTGAACATGCAAAATTAAAACAAACAGTGTATATTTCCAGGAGTTAGAATGACAATAGAGTTTCACAGAAAACAATGCAGTATCGATTAGGTGCAACAAAGAAAACAAATTATGTTTTGAACTTTGCTGTGCCTTTCCAACCAAAGGCACAACCAAAATTAATCTGACCAAACTCAAATGAGATTTCAGTCATCATCCTAATCATGTGATAATTTCTTATGTGAATGATAAAGGGTGTGATTCTATTTTTCTATGATCATGGACCATCAAAGTAAGAATATTATAATACATACCCAAAGGGATGTCTATGGCTGTGACCACAGCTCCTAAAGTGTTTTGCACTGCCTCTCCTACTTTCCTGGCTATCAGAGTCCCACTCTCCTCTTCTTCCAATGCAGCATCCAACAGCTCTGAAGAAGAAAACATTTTAATACAGATTGTTCAAATCTCTGAACCAAAACTCAGAAAAGGTTAGACAATTATTAACACCTGTGACGACAACCACAAGTGGACATCTGTTTCCAATCAGGAAAATGATACAATTGACTTTCACATGCACATAGCAATTAGCGTATATGTTAGAATAACAGATCTTACCTTCCGGGATTCCTCTGTTCTGAAAGCAGGAATCACAAACCCTGACTGGTGCCAGCCCCCAGCCTCTCTCTGGCACAGGCCTGGTCTTAGAGGAGCAGCCATCACAGAAGCCCTCTCCACAGGCCCGGCAGTGGTGCTTTGTGTCATTGTCCTTGAAGGTTTCACCACACTTGTAACAATTCTGAAACAATTCACAAATACATTCCATACAGGATTCAATAACTCTTCCACACCATATGAATAGCATGTAACTGTACATACATGCAAGGAACTGTCTAGTTGACATACAATCCATAGTGTCCTTTCCAGTTATAACCCACTACGAAACTTTTATCTACTACACCTAATTTCCCAGAGTTTTAGCTCAATGACTGGAACAAATTGCATTAGTTACATCATCTGGATCAAGATTTTCTGGAAAGTCTAGTAAGGCCTGCAGCTGACTCTTACAAATATAAGAGAGTTGGGTTTCCAGTAAGCCGGTGCAATCTGGTCTGTGAGCCAGGATGTGACGGCCTTGGCGGGCTTGACGCTCAGCTCCGACACGGACTGGGCCACATAGTTCACCCCATCCAGCAGCCTCTGTGCTGCATTGTTGTTGTCCTTCAAGAATCTATCAGACTTTCAAACAAAAGCAAACAGTGAGATGGACCCTGAACTTAAGAGCTGATATGGGGGACAAACAAAAAAAACAGGAAGGGGCTTCTTGGTAGCTCTTACCCCTGGCCAAACATGCTGGATCTCAGTACGGACCACAGTGTCAACAGGGTCCTGGTTCCCATACCAATACTGTCTGCTTCTGTAGATCACTGAACAGTTTGGACATTCAATCACATACCTGCAAAGAAAAACATACAGTTTCTGCCTCTAGACATGGCCCCATAAACTGAGCTAAAGGCTCAATTATATAACCAATACTGAAAAACAGGACTAACCCAGACCATGCATATATAGCCAAACCAAACCAGGGTGAGTCAGAGGAGGCTGTTGTCTTGGGAACAACAATCACCTCCTTACCACTCTCATAACATGCCTAGGAGCCAAAAATGCATATCAGATATCATCCAAAGATCACAAACACCAGGATACAATTTACATAACTCAATAGGGAGGGTGCAGTGGTGCCTGCAATGAGTCCCTACCTTGCATGTGTAAATGCGGTTGTCATAGTGGGCGGAGTATCGGCAGCGATGCTTAGCCTCATGGCTCACCTCCTCCCGGAGATGGTTCATGCTGTTCTTGCAGCCCGCACTGAAAAGCCACATATGCAGCAGGCTTTAGAAGGGATGTACTGTACTCCACAGCACTTGGCTTTGGTCCACCGCACAGCTCTGTTTACTCACCCACAGCTCAGGCAGATACTGGAGCAGGTGAAGTACTCGTCAGGGAAGAAGGAGTTACTGGTCAGGTGCTCATCGGGGATCTCACCACTGAAACGCTCACTCAAGGCCTGAAACCACACAGGTATGATTATTCATAACTAGTTGTCTAGAATATATTATTCAAATGTTTCATACATATAACACATACATGTAATAATTATTACATGTAATAATAATCATAAATCAAATCAAGACTTGTAATAAATTATTAAAAATAAATTCATTGGATTTTTATTCAATTATTTCTTGAGTATTTGTCAATCCAGAGGGATGCATTTTCTGATTCACGTGAAGCCAGCATAGTAGGGCAGAGGCTCATGAACCATGAACCAGTACTGAGAAAAGAATAAAACCCAACTTCAGACTTTGGGAGTCTTTACAGCCCTGATCATTTGGCAAAAAAAAGCTGGCAACCCTTACACACACATTTCTGGCAACCCTTACACACAGAGCGGCTTTGGTGTTCAGACAGACACACACTCACTTGAAGAGCCTTGTAGATGACGCTGGCAGAGCGTGGCGAGCGCGTGGTGGTGTTCTCTAGCTGCAGTTCCACGTTGTGCAGCAGTCCACTGAAGTCTGTCGGGGGGTTATACGTGCGCGTGCCTCTGTAGTGGATCGAGCTAAAGGCTTCAGGGAAGAGGTTGAGCTTCCTGAAACGCTCCTGGAGAAGACGTTCAGCAGATTCAGATGGCTTATCTGCGAAGCGAAATTGAGGCTTCAGTGCCGAGACAAACACGATTGACAACCAGCTATTCACCTTATGCATTTAAGCTCATCACCTCTTTGTACAACTAAACAGAAATGAATTCAGAGTTAATTAAACAATGCAGGCATTCATTTAACACAGGGTCTTTAACTATGTACAGTCAAACATTCAATTGTTTGAAGAAGGGTAGCTCCAAAGAGCACAGGCCCAGTGCACTGACCTGAACCTAGTAACTTGGTATGGACAGTCTCGTGAAATATAATAACGGCTGGGCCAAGAGTGGACAGCGGCACGTCCAGGCCACAGCGGGCAGTGGTAGCTTTCAGCTCCTTGGTGAAGTGCTTCAAATAAGCATCTGAGGCATCTCCCAAGAACTTGAAAAGATCGTCATGGAGGCGGTCAGCATGAGTGCGGTATATGACCAGGTCCGACACAGCCAACACCTTGAGCAGGAGACGTGTTCGCTGACCCTGGTTGGTTCCTGCTCCCAGTAGTCCCTCTGTGTCTATGACCACTACTTTGTGGACTGGGTCCAGTGCAGCCCACACACCCACAGTGCAGGACTCCTGAGTGGGGGATGTCTTGAAAACCTCACGGCCCTTGAAAAAGGTATGGTTGAGGGTGTGAGATTTGCCCTCCCCTGTATTACCAAAGATGGACACCACCTTGAGAAGCTCCTCTGGTGCACAGGCCAACCTGTTTACAAAGTCATCCCCATCTTTCACCTGTTCACAGGATAAAACTAACTGTTAGCTACAGAAAACATATACACTGTCCAGCATGCAAGAGGGTTAATTCAACCTAATTAGTTCATCTACCTGCATTTCCTCTTTTTCATCCACTAGAAGAAAGCTGCAAACCTTTTCGAGTTGGGCCATTGCACCGTCCAACTCTCCATCACTAGAACACATATTCAGTTCTGGAGGTTTGGAAGGCAGATAAGGAGTAAGTGGGTGTTTTCTTTTGTTGGCTCCGCTGTGTGTTCGTTTTTGACAGTCCAAACATAAATTTATTTTGCATCCTTGACAACGAACTACTGCCCTGAATCGACCGCCGTTAGCCGGGCCACCATAACCTTTGCAGGAATCACAGAAAGGCACATGACCCGGCGCGATTCGAATCCGATCGTGGTTCCTCATGCGCACCTGCCGATGGAGCTCGAGGTCGCAGCGCACGCACTGCAAGCTGCCGCACTCGTCACACTCATAAACGGCCTCGTCTGATCCGCCACACGCGTAACTCTCTTGACAAACCAAAACGCCATTCAGTCCCTTCTCTACAGTTGAACTTTGCCCGCTCATTGTAGGACTAACCAGGGAAGTTTAATTTTTGATAAATTACTGAAATCGTCAAAGGCGTGGATTAGAATCATTGAATTTAATTGAACAAGATGCAAATATTAGTCCATCAAACGGTTAGTTACTTTAAAGGCAGAGAGTACGTCGAGAAATAGCATCACCAACGCCATAAAAATTTGAAAAGTTTACAAGTTGAAATCGAATCTCTCTTGACAAAATCTCTATCGTAGCTCTATTTAAAACATCGTACATTCGAAACAGTGTAGTTTAAGTTGTCGTTACAGTCGTTGGGTTACATCTGTAATGCCAAAATAGTTAACGCTCATCAACTGATTTAAGTTTTTTAGCTATACGGATCTAAAAATAGACCAGTTATCACCCATACTGCCATGCCATTGATCCATTTAACTAGCTAGCCAGCTAGTAAAAAAAAGCAAGCTGTCTCAAGTGACCAAGCATATCATACTCGTACAAGCGAGATACTAAGCTGTCGTTAATTTATTTAATGACCAATAACAGCACAATGGTCTTATAGGTTCTGGTAACGGCTACAATTAAATCACAGACTATTCGCTATAGAGCATCGAGCAATGTCGTCCTGAGCTTTTGTTCATCAAGCTAGCTAGCAACGTTAGCATTCGTGTCAGGAAAACGGGATACTGCCATCTAGCTGACAATAAACACTATATTTGCTTATCTTATATGGTATACATTAAATGCTTTCCATGCCAATTATATTTTAAAAATCTTCAAAGTATGTTTACCCAAATAACGGCACTAAACAGCCAGTGGTCAAAAGCCTTCCTGACCTAGCAAAATACCAAAACAAGCCTGTATCGAACGATATATCTTAAACATTTTTCACCTAACAAGCCGCAGATTGACATAAAACACCGTATACTATAACTATTCTTTCATAGAGGAAGATACGGGTTTTTCAAAAGATATCTAACTATTTCCCAACCAGCTTGTAAAAATTATTCCCCTCCCCGGTAGATTTCGGAGAGTGTTGCTGCCAAGTCACATCAGCTGATCGACTTGTTTTCAGTGTAAGGTCAAAGGGAAAGCCTCGCAAAGTTATTAGGGATATGTAGTGTATAAATGATCTTTGTTAAATTGTTTGCATCGAAGACGTTTCATGTCATTAGAATTATATAATATTCTATTAAATATTAGTTATTTAGTCAAGGCGATTACGTTGACTCCATCATCATCAGAGTATTTGACAGATCTGTATAGTCACAGTATTTTCAGAACTTTTTAAAACTCAATTTCCCATAGTTCAGTGAATGGTTTTAAGGTTACCGAGTGGTATTTTCTTGATGTGTACTGATGTTCAACAAGCCTTAATTATAGACACTTATATATGTATGTATAGTTTAACGGAAATTTAATTGCAATTATATTGTTTTATGGCTACATGCTTTGTTTTGTACAAACGTCAACAGCTAATGAACCGGTGCTGCTAACTTAGCACGTCTTTTGTCAAGTTTTGCAATTTTCCTGTCAGCCGGGCTGGCGTTTGCCGAGGCTGATATTGCCAACATGGCTGAAAAGAATGAGTTCACAGATATAAACGGGAAAGCAATTTTATTAGATTGCCAAAATTACTCCTCCTTTTGCAGAGAGTTTACTGTTAGCTCCCCAAAGGTGTCTTTATGCAAGGTGATTGTATGCACCTGTTCCGTATGGTTATTCGCATACGCCGTGTTTTTTGTCACAGAGGTAAGTAGCTAGCTAACAAGCTAGCTAGCTAGATGGGATTGAAAAACTAAAGGGCATGGCAGGTGAGGCTTCCGTTCATAATGGTGAAATGGTCATTTCTGGTATAGAACACCGCCGTCCTGTCGAGCGCCATCATCATTACGTTGGTGGGAATGATGATGCACATTCACCTGGTCAAAGTGGAGCACGAGACGCTCCTCATAATCGGCTCGCTGGGGGTGCAGTTGTCGACGTCTTATGCCTCGGGGCGTGAAAGTACGACGTTCATCGAAATGAGCAGGATCAAAGACATCGTTATCAACGAGGCAGTTTACATGGTAACGAGACATTTTTAAAATATTTAATTAACTGGCAAGCTGTCTGCCACTGTAGAAAGCTTAATAAACATGCATGAAGTGCTAAACTAAATGCTTCTATTCTGTGTTGATTCTAAAGTCTTACATATACAGACCTGTCTCATTTTTCCCCCAGCAAAGTATCATATACTACCTGTGCATTCTGATAAAGGACTCAGGAGACCCTAATGGAATCGCCAGCGTTGTCCCTCTTTTCCAGGTTTATATTATTTCTAAAAGGTTTTTTAAATGTCTTATTACCATTTAGACACCGACTCAGCATATAGTTGTAAAGGTGACCAGTTGGTTAGTAGCCATGAGTGAAAATAAGCATGTGGCGTGACAACCTCACAGCGCAAACGGAGCATAATATTTTGCGTTCTTCCCACAGAGTTCAAAGCCAAGACTAAATTGTCTGGTTCAGGTATACAAAAGCTGCCAGGCGATAATTGCACAGACCCGATGACACAATGGTAAAGGTATAATTCTGCAACATCTAGCTTTGCTACATGTTCAGAATGACTTTGCAGTTACATTATATTTCCATGCATGTATTTATTGCTCTTTCTTGTTACCAACAGTCCAGTCCCCTGCTCTCGACATTTAAAGTTCCTACCGACCAGCTGTAGGACTCCCCTTCAAGATTCCTCTTGAACCTGGCCATTTTTAACATCTAAATCAGTGCAGATGACATCTACAGTTTAAAAATAACTTATTCTTGAAAAGGATTAATTAATTATTAGTTATTTGCTAGCCCAACTATGAGATTGAGACTGGAGATTTATTTTTCATTAAAAATACTTTAAAATATATGTTGTTCTTATGTTACACTTGATAGAAAATGTCAGGGTAATTTTTATGAGTGTCATTTTACTTTATACATTTTATATTTTTACAGGCATATTAAAATGCAATACAATTGTGAAAATAAAGTAAAAGTCTCTTGTATTCTAATTAGTACAGTAAGGAAATGTTTCTTGGATTTTCAAAACAAACCGAAATGAGTGTTAACCTTAGATATCCACTAGGGGGAAATCATGTGCCTCTTCTGTACTGATTAGGAATTAAAATGGCAAGAAAATGTTTCTAAACCCTTTGGAATTAGCTAGATTTCTGCATGATTTGCATGTAAATTGTGATAATAAAGGTGATAAAGATACATAATGACAATGCAGATGTCATTGCACAGCATCTTGTATTCGTTCAAATACATGGTTTAAAGAACCACTAATTGATAAAGATTTCCTTTGTGTTTTTACTCCATATGAGTTTCAGCATTTTAATACATAATATTTCTTAATTAAACTATACAGGATACAAATCCCTCTTTGGACTTCTTGTGTTTGTGTTGATAAATTCCTTAGCGCATTTTGTTACTTTATGTTCCTGGCTTGTTTTTCATACAACAATATTTGTGCTCCACTTACTGTGTATTTTTATTTACAATGCGTGTAGGTTGGTCTGTCAGTGCACATACTTTCGAAGGCAAAAAAACTCTTACTTTATATAGAAAATATTGTTTGAACAACTTAAATGTGATTGTGCACTTAGCCATTGTAAAATACAAAATGTCTTCAGTTAGAATTGCTTTGCTGTTAACTGAGTCCTATGTTTTAGATTGTTGTCATGCTCTATGACCCAACCTCTTGAGTATCAGCTCATGGGCTTCCTGATATTTTACAGTATTTCCTCATGCATCTTGGATTTCATTGGTCTTTTATTATTAACTGCAAGTCATCCACCTTATGCTTCATTATGCTAGAATGAAGTTTTAAAGTCTTATGGTATACAATGTTTATATGTATTATCTCTAAAGGTAATTCTAGGTAAAGCTGTGCTGTTTATAGTACACTCTTGAACACCAATGTTATAGTGCACTAGGGATCCTTGAATAACTTCTGGGATTCTATAGCATTCACATCCATATTTAATTTGTAAACTGTATGCATTTTATGGAATAACAGTGCCTCAATTCCTTAAAAATGGAGCAGGTTTGAGTATTTTGTAATAACAGTGTATTTGTGTGCTGTTTGCTTGTTTTGATTGTACATGTACCAGATGACAAGCTTTCCAGTGACAGTGATTTCACATAACTCCTCTAGAACAGCTGCTGTGAAGTGTGCTACATGGACATTTAGTCACCAACCCATTACTGACTCATGTCAGTGACTTCAGGGCTTCCAGAGCCGAAGAGCTCCAAACTCCTACCTGGAGTTACAGCAACCTTAAGCCCACCCATTCTCTTGTGAAGCATTGTACAAAGTGACCTGCACATAAATCAACAGCATTTCCTGCTAATCATTTCCTTCTAAGACAGAATAGTTAAACAGGTTTGGCTATTTGTGAGAAAGGAGAGAACTACTGTCCAGGTTCTAGCACTTTTGCTGCATAGTGTTTCAGCCAACAAAAACGTTCAGTTTTATTTTTCTACAGTGCATCATTCAACAGTTATTAAGAGCTTGCACAGTTGTTCCTCATGCATGCCCTTAAAACATGTCTGAGCATGAATAGACTAAAAGGTCAAAGTTCAAAGATCCGGCCTCTTTTTCCAAATACTGGTTCCCATGTGCCTTGGCCTCACTACTGACCATTTGGAGTGGTTCAATTATGAACCCCTCTCTTAGATGCTGTGAAAACAAGCAGAGGGGAGAAATTTCACAGGGTGGTGTGTTAGCCTGCTGTGAAGAGCTTTCCAATAGGATAATCATCCCTACGAGAGGCGTGAACTGCCCAGGAACTGCCCGGGATGGCAGGGGGCTGTCAGAGTCTGGCACCTTCCAGCCTCTTCAGAACACACACATAACGTCATCATGTCCCCCTGTCCAGGACTTTAACAAAGTAATCACTGCAGCACGACTGTTGGGTGTTGATTTATTTAATATCCAGATAAACTTTACTTCCTTGTGTTGACACACAGGAACCTCATCTTCTTAGACTGTTCAAATCGCTGTCAACTCCCCTGTGTATGTGTAAATACTGTGAAAGCAGGGATGTGTTTTGTGTTTGTGTATGTTTAAATGTTTTGTTTGTGTATATTGACTATTTTTTTCAGGTGATGAGCATTTCAAATGAGAATATAGAGCAAGATGCTTTTGCTAATTTAAGAGATTTTACAAGGAAAATTACAACAGAAATGAATCAGGATCACTTGTGGCTTTAAATGTTGTAATAAAATATTAAGTAATAGGAAATATAAATAGTTATAAATAGTAAATGTTAAGAATTATAGAAATATTCCCTTCAAAAAAAAACAACCCAGCTCTAATGTCAGGTAGTAAATTTCCATTAGCATTATATAGATTATGCCAATAGAGCCATACTGAAATATAATTATATATAGCATTTGATATATAACAATAATTATAATTAATCTAATTAATTCTTAGCTATTAGATATCCTGGAGGAAATGTTCCTTTGAGGTTAGATTTGAGCTAGAACAATTTGATCCTTGACCTGGATCAGAATAAGCACGCCTGAAGGCTAGGGTGTTTTGATGGGAAAATCCTGCGGTGCAGGAAGTGGGCTAGTTTCCCTCCCTTTGCTCCAAGGCACAGCTACCCCCGGCCCTGTGTGTCTCTTAACTGTTAGAGCACACGGTGCTGGGACAGGGCTTCTTCATGGTTTCATGGCTCCTCAAACATCAGGACAGTTTCAGTTTCTGTACTAAATATGGCATGCACTTTACGCTGCTGAGATGCATTCATCACTTTGATTATTTCAACTTCTTCCTCACTGAAAAAAACCTTCAGTAGTTTACAACATGTCCAATATTCAACAACTGGAGTCTGTATCCACAAAATGATTACATCCTCCAAATTCTCTATTAACTGGCTACCTATTACTTTTCAGATTCAGTACTTCTCACAACACAGAACTTTTCATGGTCACCTCAAAACATCACTGACTTCATACAACATTTCATCCCATTGCTATATGCTCAGGTCATCTTCTTATACTCTACTGTGAGTCCCCTTGTTCAAGCAGTCCTCTATGGGTGGCAGATCATTTAGTCTAATGCCCCCAAAAATGTGTAACTCATTACCCCAAAGTCTTTGTGCCATTTCTTCCATCTGTGTATCTACATCATAATCACGATGTGTGTGCAGAGGGTTATCTGTACCCCAACTATCTATTTTTGTCTTAAACTATGCGTCTACCTATGCCTAAACTGTGAAGCCATTTAATTAGAGAAATGCATGTTATAAACTAGACTTTGTTATTATGCAATGTAGAATATTTGAAGTGCCAACAGCCAGTCATTTTTAAAGTAAATATCTCATCCTCAGCTATCTTAGGTAGAAAACCTGTACATTATGTGTGGTGTATAACTGCAGATATGCAAAAATCCCAAATGTAACAGGCTTCAGTTGCATTAACTCAGACCTGTTTCTGTATACAGAAAATCACATTCTGGTTCTAAGTTTTAAGTAAAGCATATTCTCCTAAACGCATAGGAGAGCTCTTACAGAGTAGCTTCTTGTACATCCTCCTCATGTTTCTGAACCAGTTGCTGCTCCTCAGGAGGTAACTGGATTATAAAGGCACACTGCTGTGCTTTTCCAAATATCTTCCACCCCCATGACTCTCTGAATAACACAAGCATTTTGGATCTCAAGCTGGACAGCCTCTAACCCCAACTCCTATGGTAAACTTTTCGTTTGGATTTTGGTTCCAAGCTCTCTTTCTAGATAGCTTCTTTGTCGGTCATCTAAAGTTTGCTGACACTTGGAAGCAGCTGTTCTAGACATGCATCTCAATCTTCCACACTTTTTAAAAAAACATCAGTGGTTGAAGTTCCAACCATGACAGTCGTTGTCTTATGTAGTTGTCTTATGTAAACCTAAAACTCTCTCTCTCTCTCTCTCTCTCTCTCTCTCTCTCTCTCTCTCTCTCTCTCTCTCTCTCTCTCTCCTTTCTCTTTCTCTACCTCTCTCCCCTTATGAAAATTGCCTTTTAGAACATATCTTCTGTTGTAATTAGAAGGGGAAAAATTAAAAATTTCACTTGCGCTAAATGTAACATTCTGAAAAAAATCGTTGGGATTAGTACAAGTTGACATATAAATAATTATTATTTATATAGAATATTATTATTTTATTGTTGTGTTATTATATATAAATATGCTCAAACATTCTGGTTCTTGCAAAGCACCAAACACCTGCATTAGTCAGAAGTGCACAATTCCAGCGTAGAGGGAAGTTTCCGATGAGGGATGTATGACATATCGGCTGCTGGTGTGATCATCTAGCGCACTGCTGCTGAGAGCATGCTGGCGGTGAAGACGTTGTGAGCTCATCCAGTTAGACCGGCTCCTTAGCTGGACAGAGATGCTGGGCTGTGCGAGGGTAAGAGCTTGCCGAGCCGGTCAGGCGAGCGTAGGCTTTGAGGAAAGCTTAGCAAGCTTAGCACACAAGCACAGCCCGAGTCACGTACAGCTCTCCGCTCTTTGTCAGCAGCACGCACGCGCATACGCACCTTGAGGTTAAGGCCGTGCACTGTCGTCACTTGATAGCTATGAGAGTAATGAGATGGGCAGAATGATATGGAAACGTGAGTTAATGGAAAATCACATTCGGTTTGTTTAATGCCTGGACCTGTGTGATAGTAAGTGCTGTCCTGGCACTTAGCTAAAAGATGTTTCCTACCACATTCAATTTAAGATTATTGTCACTGATTATCCTTGATGACTGCTTTAAGAGGACTTTTCTGTTAAGCAGTATTATACTACCCTGTCTTGAACCAAAACAACAAGAACTTTTAAATGATTATTTTCTGTCACAGATTACAGATTGTGACTGGTAGAGCTGTGCCTATAAATTGTGAAAAGATAACATGCCAAAACCCACCAGTGTTTCACTTTTTTGCTGCCTACTTCTTTTTTATGTAGACAGTGAAAAAAGAATTGATAAGGAAAAGCCATTCAGTGGACTAAAGCTTTGTGAGGGCAACGCAATGGAAACCTGAGGAAGTAAACGTTATCCTCAATGTGTCAGATCGCAAGTCAAATAGAAGGGATTTTAATAATTCATGGATGTGAAATGAATTACATTTTTTTTTTGGAATTGAAATGATCTTCATTCATTGTTACATGTTTAAAATTCTCTTTTGATAGTAATGCAATCCAATGAACAGGTATGGTTAATCTTCACATCAGTTAATCTTTTTGTATACATATTATAATAGAAGCTTCATAGCCTTTGTTTATCATCTTGGTCTGACAGGTCCTGTTCCTTCTGTCATTGTTGAACAGCAGTGTGTCATTTAACATAAAACATATTGCTGCATACACCATCTGAGCTGAACTCATGCAGCTGCCCCATATTTCAGTATTACATACGTGTCTGACGTTTATAATCACAGACAGCAACAGACAGCTGAGAGCAATCGCCTGTGGACGCACTGTGATGTCTATATGGAGAATAGAAAAGGTCTCCCTGAACACACAATGATTCTTTAGAAAATGGTTCAGGAAGAAATAACAACTGAATACACACGTGTGACTGGGGAAACTATGTATACAGTAATGGAAAAATAAGAGTATATACAATAAAAATGATACATTAAGATCTATTTTTTGATGTTTTTGGATGATTTTCCTCAATGCATTTGTAGATCAGACACAGGATTTTATTTTCGCAAATATATTAATGCATACTTTTTTCGAATGTGTTGATAATCCGTTATATTCCATTCTTAAATTCCAAAATAAAAGCAGGTAAATCGTCATCTTCAGACTAATGCATGAGCATGCACTGATGCACTTACAGCTGAACTACATTTAGAGGTCTTAGAATGGGATCAGCTAAATACGTCTGAAATGGCCAATGAATTGAACAAAAAGGTTTTGGGTTTTTTTGCTGTTTTGTGGCTTTTGGTATATAACACTGTACAGTTATGACTGTTTGGCCTTTTTCTAGCCATTTTTAGCTTAGTGTCTAGCACCTTTGATAATAGTTTGATATCAAACATTAGTAGTGTAATAAAGTGGCAGCTCTGGTTAAAAGCTTAAGGAAACCCCATTAAAACAGAAGTATCATACTGTTCAGAGGGGTGTCATAGATACTAATGGAACAGTAAAAGTCTAACTTCCATACAAGGCTGGAATTACTCTTGTAGTAACAGATATGGGATAGAAATAAGAATCTTGATGTTTTGATTCTCAATTACAGTTTGAAAAAACTTGCTGAGTCTTGCTTTTTCCAGCTAAGAAATGTTGCTACGATGAGCTGATGTTTGTCCTTTCGGGATACGGAAAGGACTATTCCTGCATTTGTCTGAAACTGAAACTGAACTGAAGCAAAGGGGGGCTGTGTATTTGCTGTTCAGGCTCCTAAACTGTGGAACAGTTTTCCACTTCATACAATACTTTCAGATTCCATATCCTCTTTTAGAAACTTCTGCAAAACCCACTTTTATTATTTTAAGAGTTGTGGTCATGAGTAACGTGCTAAAATGTGTAAGTTTTTGGTGCTTTGATGATTTTGTCTTTTACTGTTTTAATGTTCTTTTTTTGCATTTAAAAAAATAATTTTATTGTGTACTTTATAGCTTTGCCAAAGCAAAGTGCTATATAAATAAAGTTGACTGATTGATTGGTGGTTGCTATGGCAATGACATCTCCCCATCATTTGAATTCTTATCTAGTGTTGACAAGGTGTGAAGTGTCTTTGGATGTTCCTGCCAGGTCTTGGGATGTTCCTGCCAGGTCCTGGGATGTTCCTGCCAGGTCTTGGGATGTTCCTGCCAGGTCCTGGGATGTTCCTGCCAGGTGTTGGGATCTTCTTGCCAGGTCTTGGGATCTTCCTGCCGCCACAATATCGGACTGGTTATAAGCTTTTCATGCTGTTGCTGGCTCATCAGGTGATGACAATGGCTTGTTTTTGATAGAAATAACCAGGCTTTTCTTTGGCTATTTAATTTTGAAAATAGGAAAATGATTATATAATATATATTAAAAAAACAACCCAAAACTAACATGCCATATTAAGTGCCTTTGTTTGAATACTCAGTCATTTCGAATGGAGCAATTTACTCATGTTTTCAGTGAGGCGGTGGAGGGAAAGTCTCTGATCTTTGACAGGTACTAAACACTCACATTTAAGGAAGCCCTTTGGATTAATTTAGCCGAGACCATTCTCCATGGGTGAACATGTCCTTATGTCAACATCTCTTCCCTTTACCCCCAATGAATACATATGGAAATGTGGGATTCTGCTTACTCTTATACATCTTGTCCTCACTTGTCGCTGTGCTACAAAGCCAAAGTCACCATGATTCACATCACCCCCCTCCCCTAAACAGTGAGTGTGAGAATGGCACCACCCATCGATTCCCAGACAGGGACACACCTCCGGCAACCTGTCTGTCGCGATTTGACCTATCAAAATTTCTTCATGCAAATCTGCTTTGTTTGCTATGTGCTGTGTAACATTTGGATTTGACATCACTGCTTGAGACTGCCTGAAGGTGAATATGTAGTACTTCAAAGCTTCGATTGTACTCCTTGCTTGAATTGTACATTACTTAAAAGATCACTACTAAGATTCAAATGGTTCAGAATGCCACACAGTACACTGAAAGAAAGACCTGTGTAAGGAACTAATGAGAAGAAAACAGAATCCCAGTTTTCTGCTGATCAAAAATGGATAAGAATGTACCATTTGATGAAACTACATCTGTTATGTTGACCAAGCCAAGTCTTCAGTTACTCAATCTTGTGTTGCTAAATCCATTTTACAAAATCCAGCTAAAAGATGGGATAAGAATAACAAACTAAGTCACTGGGCTCAATGTTCATCCTGAGAGGCTCATGACAACCAATCCAATCAAGCTGTGATGAGATGGTGAAGATAATGACTCAAATCCAGCATTGTCAATAATTGTAATGAGCCTCAGACTGAAGCTTTGAAGTGATTATCAGCTCATCAGGTTTCTGGAAAAACAGCAGTTTCAGGGTCAGGAGTCAGGATGATTTGATTGCTTCCATGTAGAACTAAAGTGACAAACACATACACAACCACAGATAATTACAAGGGATGCTTATTCACACTTGATTAAAAGAGAAATTCAGTAATAAAGAACATACAATTATTTGGTGTATTACCTAAAACCTTTCATCAAAATTTCAAAGGGTACATTAAGGTGTTGAACAGTCCTTTGCACCCATTTAAACCAAAACAAAGAGCTGTTCTGTTGTTTTGAGCTGCTACAATGCATGTGTGAACTGACAACATAACAGTTTACAAACCATGCTCATCGAAACTAAGGATAACACCATGAAACGTGGCAGTTGGGGTTGGAGTGAGTAACGTTTTTGCCCGGAGGCAAAGCCACAGATAACAGCTGTAAGACATTGCTGTGTACATGTCATATCTCGAAACTGACAGTTTATAGTGCAGTATTGCTCACAGTCCATCCCAGCCTAAGAAACATTATCCAAATATTGTATGCTTCTGGTACACAATAAAACATGCTACTCTGTCATGAAACTAGAGGGCCCTAGCCACGATCTGCTTTCCCTGATTTAATGCAAAAGAAATGTAGTTAACTCATGAGGTAGTTGACGAGCTGATGAGCCCACTGTATGTTTTTGTATTTGAAGCCCACTGTATTACACTGTGTGTTATTTAAATGTCTACACAGTAGATGTTTCTGCACAGTTAATAAGACATTTATTATCTGTGTTAGCACACACGCAAACATCCACTGAATTAGAACAAGTTCCTTTATCAGAATGCTCCAATGCATAAATCATAAAAGATGTAGCAAGGTTGCACTTTGGTTGTGTAGCTGTGGAGGTCCCTGCCCCATTACATCTGAGAGCTGCTTCTGCTAGAACTTTAAGGATGCAGCTAAAACATATGTCTTTTTTTTAACATTTAATTTTATAATGATTTATTTTCTTTTTTCATTTTTTTGTTGATCTATTGTGCTGCTTTTTATTCCTTATCAATTTAACTTGATTTTTGTTTCTGTTTATATAGTACACTAGCAGTCTAAAAGAGTTGCTCAGCCGCACACATGCCATACACTGATGTTTAGCATGTGTTTTGATGTGTTTGAAAGGATCTATTTACTCTAACAGTTTGTTTGGGGTATGTAGCTATGCAAGCGTCTTTGCATGAACTGCATAAGACCAATGTGCTCTTTTCTTAAAAGCCAGGTTGTCCAATCTCCTCTGCAAAAAGCCAGACTAGCTGCAAGTTTTCATTCCAACCAAATTAGTTCACGTTTGGTAAAACAGATCAATTGTTTGAAGACTGAGTATTGATTAAACAAGTAGATATTAGGTGTATTCCTGCTTGTTTGGGATGGAAACCTTTAACCACCCCTTTCTTTGATTGAAGAAACTTGATTCAATCACCATCACAGAGTGATTCTGAGCATGCTCAGAGAGTGCGTATTGGATCTATGTGAAGTCTAAACTGTGGTGGGAAGATACAGCTGTTTGACGTTAGTGAATGTGGAATGCTAGTGTGTGAAACCTTTATGATTTAGTGGTACTGCAGAAAAAAATGACAAAATGGCTCCTAATCCTGAAATGAAGCCTAAAATCAGTGTATGAATCAATATGTTGGCAGAGAAAGAAATTTTTCATTACATTGGAGTGTAAACTGGAGAGAAAGAGACGAGTGTAATACATGGGAAACAGCTCCTTCTGTTCTACAAAGCAGTATGAGACAGTAATCAAGGCAGGAAAAAAACCTTCAAATACTGATAAACACTTTTAGTTGCTATTTGCATTTTTGGTGTGCATCTGTGATAATATAGCAAACAAAATGTGATCAGTTCTTTTTGACAGCCAGTATATTTCAGGTTAAGTTTTTTAATAATCAGTGTATTTTTTAAATTTTTTCCTCTGCTTCTCTTTTTAAAAAATTCCTCGTAAAGCACTTTGAACTCAATTCCCTGTTTGAAGGAATATTTATTATTATTGTTGTTGTTGTTGTTGTTGTGTTTCTTTCATGGACATATTAACAATGTCATTAGGAAACCGATTGTATCTTTTACTGGCAGACGGCTGGTGTTGATAAAGGTGTGAGGTACACGTCCAGGACTAGGCCCATCCTACATGCTGAGAAGAGTGCCTTCCACCTGGCCAATCTAGCTATGAGTGACAACAGTGAAACTCAGAGTCTGAAACTGGCACAATTCCAGAGAAGGTGCTGGTCTGTTTAGCCTGAGCCCTGGGAAAGGGGGCGGGGAAGAAGTCGAACAAAGAGGTGAGTAACCGTCCCTCAACCACAAGTGAGAGGAACACCTCACTCCTGGGAACCTGAACTTGTCGAGTCCGGTTCCTGTTGCACAATATGTATATGGTAGTCAGAACAGACTTACTAAAAAAGTGAAAGTAAGTGTATTTATGTGTATGTGGAAAATGAGAGAGAATATCTAATTAGGTTACTTATACTATTGATCAATAACTTTTTAAAGCACCTATCCTTTAAGATAAGTCATTTTCACCTCACATTCTAAATTCAAAATTGCAACAGAAACATGATGTCATAATCATAGAATGCTCTCATTCAAAATGTAATATGTTGTAGCCACTGTCTAGCAGTGAGTCATTTAATCCCTCACAGGAAAAAAAGGGATTTAATGACAACACTCATTCACATCACATATGTAAATATAATACTGTGTACTTTTGTAATCAAGCATCATCCGAGCGGATCATTGGAAACTGGAATATTAAATAGGTGTCTTCATTACCAAAGGTTTCTATTTAATTTTGCATACAACAGTGTTGTCACTTGAACTAATACCAATGGTAACTTTTGTATAGGTAATAAGGTATAACGTTGTGGTTGAATGGCAAATCATAGTAAAGCATCCTGATCTGACACAAACATTGCAAAAGAAAATATTTTTTCCCTCATGTTGAAATTGCCAATACGTGTTTTTCTACTATAAATGTAAAAGTCTTAAATCTTAACATTTACATTGCTTCTGGAAACCTCTAGGACATTTTGCTTCCTGTCTTTTTCATATACTAACATTAGGAGAGTTGAAACTGTTAATAAATAATTAGTCTTGCACCTTTGGCATGAGTTGTTGCATATAGTAGCTTTGGATAACTGCAGAGTAAGGATTATACCTTCTGGACATCTGTAGCATGGAAAAAATGCAAGATACAAATTAAGCACTTTTACTTCAGTTTATTAGAAAGGCATGAAACTAAACACTGTTTGGATGTTCAGCTTGACTGAGATCAAAATGAAAATCAAAGCTGACATGAATGAATGGCTGTCAGAATATTGTGCAGTACTTTGTGTTGAAAGCATGTTTCTTGCCCATAGCATTAAAACAGAATAGTTGAAACTGTTTAAAATAAACAGCATTTAAAATGATCTTAATATCTTCTACAAGAAGCATAAACAATTTGTGTTTTAGCAAAAACAGCATTTTTTATACTCCATCATATATACATTATTGTCATTGAATCAATAAATTCTCCCCAAGATAAAGATTGTGATCAACATCAACAAACCAAGGCTCTACAGCAAATCACTGCGGGCTGGGGTCTGTAGTTTCAGCCATTCATCTTGCTTTGCAGATGCATATACAAGATTTCTGAAAAAAGCTGACAATTAGGGAAAGAGGGTGTGTATCCAAAATTCCACAATACTAGAGAACAAGCGTTAGGAAAGTCCTAATGCAAAAGACCAGGCTGTCTGGCAAGCAAACTAACCCACATTTGCAATACAATGGCCTGCCAAAAGATGGTGGTTGGTTGAACAAACTGAATATTGACATCTTAAGATGTGACTTAAGAGTTTACAGAGAAAGGATTACGAATACAAGTCACACTGTAGCTTGAGCTTCGGCTGTTGCATATAAAAGGTCCTGTTGGACAAGGTGCCACTAAAGACAAAAAGAAAGACTGTAAACCATTCTTTTCCCATTCTACTCTCTCAGAAACGCCTACATGTGGGAAGCTCCACAAAGCTTTGGGCACCCATCCAGATAATGCAAATTCACAACATTTCCATATGGTAGTTGATTGTTCATAAAGTAATTTAAGTTAAAACGTTGCCAAGTGTGAATTATGACTAAACCCAGAATAAACTTGAAATAGAAATTCCCTATTGAAAATCCAGGTTTTGGTTTGTAACTAGGCCTAATCTGGGTCTGGGGATTTGGTTGCCAACTGGCTTTTATATGTACTGTCTCCATCCCACCAGTACACATTTTGATGTACATGCCTAACATATGCAATGGGATGATTCTGGCACTGCGGGACAGTTGCATGTTATTTAAACCAAAAAACAACAGCAACAAAAAAACAAAACAGATCATTACCCTTGTTGGTCATAGTCACTCACTAGATCTGCACAAATAATTCAACTTTGCACTTCAATGTCCAGAATAAATAATAAATTACATAGGCAGTTCTCATTTTGACCCATGGGGTCAGATGAAGCAGAAGAATTTTTTCCAACTGCACTTTGAAAAAGCCTTGGCTGTCCTGTCCGACAGCCTCATCTTTTTGGCCTTCCTGGCCTTGTGTTTGATGGCAGCAAATATGGCAGCATCGAAAGCCTCCTTCAAGTTCTTTTGCGTTAAGGCTGAGCACTCTACGTACTCGATGGCCCTGATCTTCTCGGCCAGACTCCGTGCCCGTGTGCTGAGCACAGGCTTGACCTTGTAACGATCCAAGTTTATAAGAACATTGACATCCAAAAGCAGGTCCGACTGGGTTCCTACCAATATTATTGGGGAGGACGGATTACAGGAGCGGATCTCTGGGATCCATTTTTTAGTGATATTCTGGAATGAAGAAGGGTTGACCACACTGAAGCAAAGGAGGAAGACATCGGTGTGGGCGTATGACAGAGAGCGGAAGCCATCAAACTCCTCCTGAAATTCCAAAGACAAATACATTAAAAAAAAAAAATCTAAGCATTTATTTTTTACAGTAAAAGGTCTTAAATTACAGAGAAGTTCTTATTCAGAAGGCTACTATAATTTTTTTTTGGGGGGGGTGGGGGGGAATCCATACAATCTAAACTTAGAAGGCAAAATTTAACATGTATTCTCTTAAGGTTTAAAACTCAAATTAAAACCCACAATTTTTAGAGCTATTAAGCTAATTAGGATCAGCTACCTGTCCAGCAGTGTCCATCAACTGAATCCGTACAGGTGTTCCATCCACTTGCACTTGTCCTAAATAAAGGAAATTAAATCAGTTAAAGTTAATCAGCGTATGCTACTCGTTGTCACAACTGTCACTGACATACTCAAAACAGGCTTTTTATTAAACCTCGGCGAAGCATAGATTAGTTTAAATATTTATCTAGAAAAAGTAAAAAGAGTTACCATAAGCCTACCTGAAAAAACGTCAAAGGCTGTCTGTTTGTAATCCGTGGGATATCCATTGGAGGTATAGCTGACAATCATACTAGTTTTTCCTACCGCACCGTCCCCAACAAGCATACAGCTGATGACAGGTTCCAATGCGTCGTCTTGATCTAGGCACACCGACGGAACTCTTGGTTCTTGGTAGAAATAATCCATTTGAGGGGGCATGTCCAACAGCTGAAGTCTGAAAGGTTCTTCACGAAAACCACTAGGATTCTCAAGTAAATCACTGAAAGACGGCGCTTTGTTAACCACACTAAATCACCTCATCCCTCCCAGGCTGAATCAACACTAATCACACCAGACGTTTTGCTTTCTAAATGAGCCCTCTGCTTGAAAAGATTTTCATTTGCATAGCCACTCCCCCGCCCATTGATAAGTCCTCCATCAAACCGAAAGCTTTAGTCTCTAGTCCCGCTCTTTTATGTTAGCTGTAACAGATGAAGAAACATTTTCCTCATTCTTAAAACCCAATGAATATAGACTTTACCACGCCCCGCAAAACCAACCAACCAACCAACCAGCAAAAAACCAGCCTGTGATTTCTTAAATGTGTAACAATATTAAAAACAATATTAATTTGTGAACAACAACAACAATACTACTACTACCACTAATAATAATAATAATAATAATAATAATAATAATAATAAGAAGAAGAAGAAGAAGAAGAAGAAGAAGAAGAAGAACAAGAACAAGAAGAAGGTCGCTTTCTTTACTATGCAACAAGACCTCAAAAACTAAATCTTAGGCAGCTAAACTGCGTCCTCCTGTGGACTGAAAAACATAACAGTTGCGAATTAAATTTTGTAAAAAGTACATTTTAACATTTCAAACAGATAAACAAAACAAACAAGTAGAACATGATATTTTTATTATTACAAATAATAAAGTTAGTTAAAAATGATAAATTGACCTAAAACATAAATCGATAACAATGAAATCGTGTAAAATAAAATGTTAAAAAAACTAGTGAAGCTGAGAAATACAGTCTTGCACTAGCAATTTATTCATGGTGTCATTGTCAAGAGAGGATTCTTCTGGCATTCTGCAGAAAAACATGTAGTTAGCTAGGTCTTGGGTCCTATCGGGATCACATCTCGTATTAGGTGATGAGTTTAAAAGGATGTCTCTCGTTTTAGATGCATAACCTATAGGCAATCATTCAATCACATGATTTTGGTCATCTGACTAAGGGCCATTGCATGTAACATTGGTCAGTAGTTCGAAGTTCCGAGGTTTTAGGTAGCGCGCTACATAATCTAGCTATCTAGCCTTTCATTTGCATCGTGTTTTGTTTAAACTTTCTTTATTTTGATAAGACATTATTTATTCTCTGCTCACTGAAGTTGAAAAGTGTAGCTGGCTAATGCCAGATGTTAGCAAACTACCGTCGCTCGCTATCTTGGCTAACTAGCTAGCTAATTTGTAACCTTAGCTCTGAATACGGATAATCTCGAAATGCAAACTAAATTAATTTACGATTAAGGCGTAGATTCTACATTGATCCACCAATAGAGATACAATGGCATCTATTCTCGATGAATACGAAGACTCGCAAATCACCCGGAACCTTGCGCAACAGAATCGTATGTCTGCGGCTAACATAATTGGGATAACTCATTCAGGTAAAGGGCGAGCAGGCCCAATATTGAATTCTGTGAAATAATGCTACAGGACGTGGAAAATACATAAAGACTTATGTATGTGTGTTCACCATTGTTGCTTTTGGTAACGACAATAAAAATCGGTAAGTTACGTATAGTAAACTAAGGTTATAACGAGACGATGTAAACCACGAGCTACTTCATGTTTTACAGGGTTTGTGAACGTAAGGCTTGAAGAAGAAAAACCTATTTTCAACAAGCAACGGATCGATTTTTCACCTCCTGAAAAGATAAATCACTTTGTAGTGTGCAACAACCAGTTATGCATGAGTTTGGGGAAGGACGCTCTTTTGAGGTAAATGTTGTTTACCTCACCAAACATAACCCTTGCTATCAACAGCCAATTAATCTTTACTGAATATTGTAGTGCTAATAGGGGTGCTTTATATTTGGCATGCTTTATGTTTGTATTGTCTGCTTTATAAGTAGCATGTTAATTTAAGCAGTTCTGCAGTCTGACTAGGAACTGTAATTAACTGTAAAGTGTGCTAATTTGCTGGCTCCGAGATGTAAATGTGTGCCGATTTGGAAGTGATCTGTGCAGTTTTCTTCATGTTGTGAAAATACATTTTACATAAGTTTTTTTTTGTGTGTGTTGTGTCTATGTCTGTATGCATGCATGTATTTATTTGCTTACTTACTTACATTCTTACTTACAGAATTGATCTTGGAAAGCCAGATCAGCCAAACCAGATTGAACTGGGGAGGAAGGATGACAGTAAAGTACACAAACTGTTCTTGGACCCAACTGGTAATTGTCAGTTGTATGCCTTAATAGAGAATATTTAGTCCTAGACATCCATGGTACCCTGGATGCAATATTAGATTTCTGCTTGCATGGATTTGAACTACACAAAAATCCAATGATTTTTAAAAAATGTTCTTGAATATTTACACATTTTCTGAAATTCTCTGTCTCAATGTATTTCAAATAGATCTGAAGTTTTCCATTTACATTTACAGCATTTGGCAGATGCTCTTATCCAGAGCGACTTACAAAGGTTCTGTCATTTACTCGTAGAATACATCCAGCCAGTACAGTAGGTTGGAGTTCAAGATACTTTTAAAGCTAAATCAGTATAATCTTAGAATTGCTACTGTGCAATGCTAGAGTGACAAACTTAAGTCACAGACAAACCTGCATTTAAGTTAACAGTATACACAACACAAAAGTAAGGCCAAGCTGTCAGTTACTTGCCTGTTCTTTAGTAATGACCTGCATAAAAGACATATAAAAGACGTAAAGAAGCACCACCTCTGATCTGCAATTTCTGATCATATTGTAGTAGTTTGCAGAATAAATCAACATTTTCATGTGTTCTCCTTTATGTGTAGTATTTGTGATTTTGAAAGGCTGATGCTCAGCTGAGGTCTGGGATGGTTATTGCGCATGGCAATACAAATATATACAAACAGAACCGTCCAGTGATTCAAATGAATGTAGTACACCTAAAAATAACTGTTTTTTTTGTGTGTTGCAGGATCTCACTTGGTGATCAGTCTAACCACAAATGAGTGTGTTTACTTGAACAGAAACACCCAAAAAGTTCGCAGTCTCTCTCGTTGGAGAGGCCACTTAATAGAAAGTGTGGGCTGGAACAAGTTATTAGGCACAGAAACCAATACTGGCCCAATTCTGGTTGGAACCAGCCAAGGCATAATCTTTGAGGCAGAAATCTCTGCTTCAGAGGGTACTCTGTTCAACACTAATCCTGACCAGTACTTTAGGCAGGTTCATTCCTTGGAAGAGGATGGCAATCCAGCACCTGTGTGCTGCCTTGAGGTGGAACGTGGGGTAGAGTCGAAGTATTACATTATCGCCACCACTCGCAAACGTCTCTTTCAGTTTGTGGGCAGATTAGTAGAAGGTACTGAGCAACAGGGTTTGAGTTCCGTCTTTGCTCAGAATCAGGATCTCCTACCCAGCTTTCAGGAGTTTCCTGTAAATATGGGCTACAGTGAGATCGCTTTCTATACCTCAAAGCTCCGTTCATGTCCTAAGTCCTTTGCATGGATGATGGGAAATGGGGTTTTGTATGGACAGTTGGACTATGTGCGGCCTGACTCTCTCCTTAGTGATGTACAGGTTTGGGAATACACACCAGATATTGACTTTAACCTCAACAAACCTATTTCCATTGTACTCACACAGTTTCATTTCCTCCTTCTACTCCCTGACCGTGTTAAGGCTATTTGTACTTTAAACGGGCAAGTAGTCTATGAAGATGTGTTTCCAGACAAGTTTGGCACACTCAAGAAGATGATCAAAGATCCTGTTGGTGGGCTGGTATGGCTATACACAGAGAAAGCTGTATTTCGCTATCATATTCAGAAGGAGTCAAGAGATGTCTGGCAGATGTACATGAACATGAACAAGTTTGACCTGGCCAAAGAGTATTGCAGAGATCGACCAGAGTGCATTGATATGGTATTGGCCAAGGAGGCGGAACACTGCTTCCATAACAAACGGTACCTGGAGAGTGCTAAGTGTTATGCTCTCACTCAGAACTACTTTGAAGAGATTGCACTGAAATTCATTGAGGCCAAGCAGGAGGAGGCACTAAAAGAATTTCTTCTTAAGAAGCTAAATAACCTGAAATCCACTGAGAAGACACAGATCACCCTGCTTGTCACCTGGTTGACTGAGTTGTACTTGAACCGGCTTGGGCAACTAGAGTTGGATAACGCAAAGATTGCCTTCTTTCAGGAAACTCGTGAGGAGTTCCGTAACTTCCTCGGCAACACCAGGTTCAAGGAATGCTTCTTCAACAACCGCAGCACCATCTATGATCTCCTGGCAAGTCATGGTAATGTAGAGGACATGGTTTATTTCTCTGTTATAATGCAGGACTATGAGAGGGTCATCTCTCATTATTGCCAGCATGATGACTACAGTGCAGCCCTAGAGGTGCTCTCCAAGCACTGTGATGAGAAACTCTTCTACAAGTTTTCCCCAGTTCTTATGCAGCACATTCCTAAGGAAGTGGTAGATGCCTGGATTCAAATGGGGAACCGACTAGATCCCAAGAAGCTTATCCCTGCTTTGGTGAACTACAGTCAGATAGGTAGCACCCAGCAGACCGAGACAATACGTTATATGGAGTTCTGTGTTTATCAGCTGAATGTGAAGGAGGAGGCCATCCATAATTACCTGCTGTCTCTCTATGCCAAATCTAAGCCAGATTCTTTGCTATGGTATCTTGAGCAGGCAGGTACACATGCCTCAGAAATCCACTATGACCTGAAATATGCTTTACGCCTTTGTGCTGAACATGGGAATCTTCAAGCCTGTGTCTTGGTTTACAAGATAATGGAGCTCTATGAGGAAGCTGTGGATTTAGCCTTACAAGTAAGTATGCATTGCAATATCAATGGAATGTATATTTTAAATAAAATATATGCAATATCTAAAGTGTGTGTGTGTGTGTGTGTTTGTGTGTGTGTGTGGCAAGGTTGATGTTGATTTGGCCAAGTCATGTGCTGACCTTCCAGAGGATGATGAGGAGCTGAGGAAGAAACTGTGGCTAAAAATTGCTCGTCACGTGGTTCAGGAGGAGAAGGATGTGAAGAAGGCAATGAACTGTTTGTCCAGTTGCAACTTGCTTAAGATTGAGGACATCTTGCCCTTTTTTCCAGACTTTGTCACAATTGACCACTTCAAGGAGGCCATTATCATCTCTTTGGATGAGTATAACCAGCACATTGAGGAACTAAAGCACGAGATGGAAGAGGCCACAGAAAGTGCCAAGCGCATACGTGAGGACATTCAAGAGATGAGGAACAAATACGGCGTGGTGGAATCTCAGGAGAAATGTGCCACCTGTGATTTTCCATTACTCAACCGACCCTTCTATCTCTTCCTGTGTGGGCACATGTTCCATCATGACTGTCTCTTTCAAGAAGTCATTCCTCATCTATCTGCCCTCAAGCAAAGTAAGCTGGAGGAACTTCAGAAAAAACTCACAGGGACCACCCAGACCACCAAGTCCCGTCACAGGCCCAAAGAAGACGATACAGTCAGCCTGGGAAAAGGCCAGGGTAGCCGAGAGCAGCTCAAATCAGACATTGATGACATCATTGCTTCTGAGTGTGCCTACTGTGGTGAGCTGATGATCAAATCTATTGATAAGCCTTTTATTGATCCAGAGAAATTTGAGGAAGAGATGTCCAGCTGGCTTTAAAACAGACTTTTGAGTTAGAAAGAAGCACTCATGAACATGATGGACTCCGCATACTGATTAAGGTCAACTGTGCTACGGTGTAAAAGCTGCAATTATGGAGTTTTTGTGTTTGTGAACAATGCTGTTGCTGTTTAGTCCCTGTGCTAATGTAACCACTCATGCATCAATATTTCAGTGCTTTCAAAATATATTTTAATAATTCAAAAGTGTGGTCCTGAATGAATGGCTCATTATTGTTGAATGTGATAAAACGTGTTTGTGGAGAAATAATTCTAACATAACTTGTCTGTAAAGTTATCTACCACTCTGTGCATGTGTGCGTACATAAGTGCTTTGTGTATAAAAGAACCGGACCTAATAAACTATGGCATTGTGTTATCGTTGCATTATTGTATAACTGTAGAATTAGAACCGTGGGATTACCAACTGCAGGGGGTTTAGCAAAAATTATTATTTTTTGCTTAACTAGAAACCATTACGGCACCAAAGAATGAAATATCTTGGCCGCATGTTGAAATGTATTAGTTTTCGTTGTTAGCAACACGTGACATTGTTAAAGCAGTTACATTTCGTATTTTCCTAACGTGTTCAGCGGTGCGTTTATAGTAAAAAAAAAAATCCTACAACTTCTCATCCTTAGTCACGCGATATTTTCAACTGACGTTGATTACGTCATGTGCACCCCGGCAGTCTTCCGAATCTTCAGACATCAACAATTGATATCAGAACTATGAATACTGATATGCAACTTCATAAAACCTATATTTTCAAAGTAAACATGATGCGTGTTACTAAAATGTAGAGACATATGAGAGGCGTTGATTTCTTGCTGACAGAAATCTTATGATTACGTGCAAAACATTAGAGATTTAGCTTAACCACTCCAGGGTTGATTAGTATGCCTGTTCCCTACTCTGTCCTCGCCATGGCGCCGTGTCCCTGCTCTCTCAGTTACTGAAAGTGGCCGCCTCTCTACTGTTGTCGACTCTACCCTCAGTCTCTCTCCTTGCTCAGAACCGCCATTTTGGAGACAGAGAGCTGAGAGTCGGCAGCAGCAGAGACAGAGCGAAAAAGGGGGACACGGGGGACAAGGTGAGCTAGTGTTTATGAGGGACATGGTGGGGGAGCATTGGGGTAAGATGGCCGGGAGGGAGAAAGAATTAGAATACGGGAATCGAAGAGCTGGCCTCCTCGACTCAGTGGAAGCGATATGGGAAAGATATAAGGGGCAGATTCCGTGGCCACGCGTTTAAGGCAGAGAGGCCTTAAGATTTATGGCGCTAACTAGCTGGTTAACTTGTATAGTTTTCCCTGAAGGATGTCTTAAAGAGACAGAGCCCATTTGAATTATTCAAAATTATGGAATGGAAACTAAAAACCTTGCAAACCTGATAAGGGACAAAACAGTCTAGCTTGCTAGCTAGCCAGCTAGCTAATGCTAACTGCTCAAGGTTAATAAACTACCTGTAACGAGGCTTCTTGGTGCTTTTTTTATGTCCCAACCTCGGTAAACATTTTACCTTCGTTAAAATTGATCAAGCCAACGGCATGTCAAAGTGTCAGCTATTAAACTCACATAGCTAACTCAGTTAGCAAACTAAATAGCTTTGTATGCGAGGTAGACGGATGGCTAACGGTTAGCCAGTTAGCTAGCTAACCTATATAGCTAATTGGCTAGGTAGCTATGTACACATAGCCTATGGAGATTCTCATGAATTGGCTAGCTAAAATTAGCTACCGCATCCTAGCGTTTTCGGTTTGGGATAAGAAGGATGCTTAGGATTAAGCATGGTAGTTGCTAATTCACTTTACCTTAAAAGATTTTAATAGCTAGCTATGTGTCTGGCAGGCCGGTTTAGACGCTTAACGGTAGCCTGGACAGTTTATTTTGTTTATGAGGGACTAAGCTAGGTTATCTAGCAAGCAAGAAATAGCTGTCGTAGCTGTGAAGTGCTGAAGCTGGTAATCTGAAATAAACTAGTTTGTATCACGAAATCAAATTGAATGATCAGCAGTCTCCGTTAACAGTCCGCTATGTGTCTATTTTTGGACAATGTAGCTAATTTTACAGTGGGTATCGCATAAAAATATATTAGAAAAGCTATGCTAGCTACATTAGCTAGCATAGGTTGCACGAGTCATCTACTGCACACATTTGAAATTGGAGCCCTTGGGTTGTAAAGTCCATAACTTTTATACAGAATTTATTATGAATAACCGCCATCCTATTATCAGTACAATGGGAGAGTTTAACTTCTTACAGGTTTAACGTTGCCCTTGTGATAAATTTGTAAGGACATTAGAGAAAAATGCAATTAGCAATTGAAGGTACTGCGTGAGTTTAAAGGACTACGATAGCTATAATTGTCACTACAAACTAGGGAACATAGATGACATGCAGATATTATTGTAAAATATCCATAAAGTCTGAAATGTTTGTTACTCATCACCTGTGCAAACAAATGTTTAAATTACCCAAATATTTTGATGTATTAAAATGAGTGCAGCTGATTTTGCATATACACGTCAAATTAAAGCTACTGCCTGAATTTACTTGTGTCCGCTCCCTGAGTATTCACAGTCTTTGGCCTCTGGAAACAAGTATATTGGACTTGTCATTTTCAGTCAGTGTAAACATAATTTAACTGTTTATTAGTTAGTAATTAGAAATGGCTCCAAGGACCTGCATGGAAATAATACCCTGGGTTAATTTAAGTAGTCTGAGTTCCTTGGTGTTAATGTCAGTGACAATTATATGTCCTTGTGCATATTATTTTCAGTGTAACCATTCCCTTCCTTCAGCACTGACTGAAGGTATTCTTTTTCTAGACAGCACTGTATACTCTGCAAACACAGATCCTGCTTGGTGTTTCAGTGTTTTCCACTGACATATTGTACCAGGGACTGACCAGGTTTCGTTCTAGTTAATACTACCTATCCAGAAATAAATCTCCATTGTATTTGTCACGTGCTGCGTGCACATAGCATATAAAGCCTAGAACACATTACTAAAGAGACAGAGGTTAATAGGAGTGTGCACTTGTGAATCATGCATCATGTTTTATTCAAATGTAATTTTAAATAATTTCTGAATTACTTAGTTCTCCCTAGGAAGAAAACCAACTTGTCAAATATTCAAAATGCACAAATATTTCTGTTGCATGCGATGTAATAGAATGTAAATTTGAATATGAAATTTTAGTCACATTTTGTTATGGTTCACATATTTCACTAATTAACAACTCTAGATATCCTTTTCTTATAGATAAGATCTCCCATGACCTTTAACGGTCAGTTCTTAATATGATGTTAAAACTCTGCATGTTTTGTTTTAGTTGGAGTTCTTTTTGTTGTGTTAAGACTTAACTCATGCTTTAAAAAAAGTAATTTATGATTTGCTCATAGCCAACTTACAGCCCAGATTTTATTGTGACTGTCTTCTTTTGCTTCTGCAGTGTCACAATTTCCGGAAGTCCAGATCTTGGAACTAGCAAAGATGACATCTTGTTTTCCTAAGGTACTTGAATTGTATGATGCTGAAGCCAAAGGCAATGCTTTTGGAGTAACACAGTGGTAGCACTGGCAAAGGTTTAATTGAATTAATTGAGGAATGGTTTCCACACCATGTATTCATACATCATATCTATGAGTACAATATTTGACAGCCAATATCGCAACGAATAACATTTTAAGCATTTGTTAATTTAGGTGTTTTAATGGATTGTCAAAGTTTAACCTTTGCCCTGTCTCTATTTGGTGTATAGCAGCTATAATCCCAAACCAGCAGATATTATTTAGCAAAAATGTGTGGGACCTGCTCAAGTTTTTCCCTGCTCTTCTCCACAGTGAGCGCCCCGTTGGGCGCTGGACTGTTTTTGTCTCCCTATGGCCTCAGAGCAGGATGGCCTGGGAGACTCGGGCCGCTCGCAGCTGGCCAAGCCGCTCCATCTGCAGCGCCTGGAGCGCTCACTCCGGCTGGACGCCTTCCTCCGCCACGCCGCCGCCGTGTTCAATCGAGACATATCCAGGTAGGGTGCCAGACTACTGGGGCTGTTGCATGCAGAGTAGGGTTAGTCTGGGCCATGTCAAATGATATTAGGTCAATGTCCTCCACCCTGGACAGTTCTCTCTCTCTCTGTGTGTGTGTGCATGTGTGTGTGTGTGTGTGTGTGTGTGTGTGTGTGTGTGTGTGTGTGTGTGTGTGTGTGCGCAAGCAAGATTGATATGCAGGTCTTCTAGTGTAAACTGTGACCTACAGTACTGTGCAAAAGTCTTAGGCCACCATTAGATTTGTCATTTTAGCAATAGTATGCAATGACCATATTTAATTATTTTTCAGTTTCTTTATTAAGATACAGACAGTACAAGAAATGTGTACACAAAATTAAAAAACACAATTTTTAGATCAAAATGCCTTCTGTGGGCAAAAGTCAATATTTAATGTGACCTCCCTTGGCACTAAAGAAAATCTTGAAGTCTTTTGAGGAGACTGTCCTGAAGTTTTCTGATGTAATCTTCTGGTACCATTCATTTCAGGTTCCATTCTATTAAGGTTTAAGAGTGCCAGGTTCCTGCTATTGCTCTTATATCTCACTTATTGTTCCTGCTAAGTGTAAGGGGAGGTCAGACTAAATACTTGCCACTGTAGCCTATAATCTAAAATCTGTTTTTTTCTTGGTTGGGGGGGGGTGTTTTTTTGGGGGGGGGGGGTATTTTCTAGTTGTATTCTAATAGAGAGACTGAGAAATAATAGTCTGGTCATTGGACATGTGTGTGTATGTGTGTGTGTGTATAGATATTTTTATTATCTATCACATTATATATATATATATATATATATATATATATATATATATATATATAAACTACATATAATGTGATGGATAGATAATAAAAATATCAGCGTGTTCTGCACTTTGCTTGCACAGCTGATGAAGGACCACTATCAGAAATGTCCTGTTTCTCTGGAAACTGTGAACATCACTACAATTTTGAACGCCTTTACATCTTTTACTAGAGTACACTGCAGTTGCTCACCTGAAGTCTTCTCTTTTCATCTCGTTTCCAGTTTTATATTTATATATGCATGGCACGCATGTACACGCACTGCATGTTTAATTCCTTAGTGGATCCCAGTAGGATCATGTCAGTTTCATGTCCTTTTGTGTGTCTCATAATACTGGAAAGCAGTTTATGTTGTCGTGTGTGTGTTTCAGTGATGACAGTGATGATGGTTTGGGTGAGGGGCCTTCGCTGGCCCCCTCTAACCCTCATGCCCCCGTGCTGGTGGGAAAGGAGGAGCTTGACTCTGAGGAGTGTGCCAGGGGCTCGGGCTTGGGAGGAGCAGGAACAGAGTGTGGAACTATCAATGGAGCTCTGCTGCAGGGTGCGGAACCTGGCGAGTTACTATAGACACCCATTCACTTGCTCGCTTCAATGGTAATTCATTTGTCGTGTCATTTCTCAATTATGTACTCTCCTCCACAGAACACAAAGCTGACAAAGGCAGTCTGTACAACTTCTCCAAGCTGAGGAAGAGCCGGAAATGGCTAAAGGTATGTGCAGTACATGGTAGATTAGTGTTGGCACTGTTAGGCCTCAGGACCTGGACCCGGTCCAGCTTCTTGCAAAAGGCAAAGCTGCCGGGTGTTTTGGGGTGTGACCGGTCTCTTGCGACCCTCAGGCCATCTTGCTAAGTGACGACACCACAGATTCGGACACGGACTCGGATGATTCTGATTTTTCACTGTCCCGCGAGGAATTGCATGACATGCTGCGGCTGCATAAGTTCACCAGGTTGCACCAGAGCAAGTTTCAGGCTGACCGTGAGGTACACACACACACACACACACACACACACACACACACACACACACACACACAAAAAGAAGGGCAGCTATTACTGCAAGGGTAGTAACAGTGAAGGCTGTTAATGATGTGTGTTCACAGCTGCAACAATATCAGTTCTACAGCACAGGGCTTCTGTCCACCCAAGACCCATTCTATGAGCAACAGCGCCATCTACTGGGGCCCAAGAAAAAGAAGATTAAGGAGGAGAAGAAGTTTAAAGGTACAGCAGAAGACAAAATGTGGGTCAATTTTCTGTTTGATTAATATGCACATTAATAATTATCTTCTGTTTTGTCACAGCCAAGTTAAAAAAGTTGAAGAAGAAGAAGAAACGAGGTGAGGATTACTCCATGGAGGGCCGGCCATACGCCACCAAAATATTTGCCAAGTTCTCCCATGATGCACCTCTGCCCATGACAAAGAAGAAGCACTTAACAGTCGAGCAATTCAATGCTCGTAGGCGAAAGGTCTGGCTCACCATTGCCAAAAAAGAAAACCCTAAGGTTAGCTGCGTCCTCCGGAGCTGCGCTTCACAGCCATCCTCTGTGAATGACACACTGCTGTCACCATGTTCCTCACACACGATCCATTTTTATTTTTGTTTTGTGGTTGTTTTTTTTTTGTTTGTTTTGTTTGTTTTGTTTTTTCCAGGCATTTAAACAGAAAGCCTCAGCGAAGAACTTTGTTTCAACCAATGCCAAAAAGGTAACGATATTACAGACATTTGCTGGTTGAGGCTGCTGTGTGTGCCTTTGCTGCTGAGAACGATGGAGAAGGTTGACTGTGTGTGTGTGGATGTGTCTATGTCTCTGTGTGTGTGTGTGTGTGTGTGTGTGTGTGTGTGTGTGTGTGTGTGTGGATGTGTCTCTGTCTCTGTGTGTGTGTGTGGATGTGTCTCTGTCTCTGTGTGTGTGTGTGGATGTGTCTCTGTCTCTGTGTGTGTGTGTGTGTGTGTGTGTGTGTGTGGATGTGTCTCTGTGTGTGTGTGTGGATGTGTCTCTGTCTCTGTGTGTGTGTGTGTGTGTGGATGTGTCTCTGTCTCTGTGTGTGTGGATGTGTCTCTGTCTCTGTGTGTGTGGATGTGTCTCTGTCTCTGTGTGTGTGTGTGTGTGGATGTGTCTCTGTGTGTGTGTGTGTGTGGATGTGTCTCTGTCTCTGTGTGTGTGTGTGTGTGGATGTGTCTCTGTGTGTGTGTGTGTGTGGATGTGTCTCTGTGTGTGTGTGTGTGTGGATGTGTCTCTGTGTGTGTGTGTGTGTGGATGTGTCTCTGTCTCTGTGTGTGTGTGTGTGGATGTGTCTCTGTCTCTGTGTGTGTGTGTGGATGTGTCTCTGTCTCTGTGTGTGTGTGTGTGTGGATGTGTCTCTGTCTCTGTGTGTGTGTGTGTGGATGTGTCTCTGTCTCTGTGTGTGTGTGTGTGGATGTGTCTCTGTCTCTGTGTGTGTGTGTGTGGATGTGTCTCTGTCTCTGTGTGTGTGTGTGTGGATGTGTCTCTGTCTCTGTGTGTGTGTGTGTGGATGTGTCTCTGTCTCTGTGTGTGTGTGTGTGTGTGGATGTGTCTCTGTCTCTGTGTGTGTGGATGTGTCTCTGTCTCTGTGTGTGTGTGTGTGTGTGGATGTGTCTCTGTCTCTGTGTGTGTGTGTGTGGATGTGTCTCTGTCTCTGTGTGTGTGTGTGTGGATGTGTCTCTGTCTCTGTGTGTGTGGATGTGTCTCTGTCTCTGTGTGTGTGTGTGTGGATGTGTCTCTGTCTCTGTGTGTGTGTGTGTGGATGTGTCTCTGTCTCTGTGTGTGTGTGTGTGGATGTGTCTCTGTCTCTGTGTGTGTGTGTGGATGTGTCTCTGTGTGTGTGTGTGTGTGTGTGGATGTGTCTCTGTCTCTGTGTGTGTGTGTGTGGATGTGTCTCTGTCTCTGTGTGTGTGTGTGTGGATGTGTCTCTGTCTCTGTGTGTGTGTGTGTGTGTGGATGTGTCTCTGTCTCTGTGTGTGTGGATGTGTCTCTGTCTCTGTGTGTGTGTGTGTGTGGATGTGTCTGTGTGTGTGTGTGTGTGGATGTGTCTCTGTCTCTGTGTGTGTGTGTGTGTGGATGTGTCTCTGTCTCTGTGTGTGTGTGTGTGGATGTGTCTCTGTCTCTGTGTGTGTGTGTGTGGATGTGTCTCTGTCTCTGTGTGTGTGGATGTGTCTCTGTCTCTGTGTGTGTGGATGTGTCTCTGTCTCTGTGTGTGTGTGTGTGGATGTGTCTCTGTCTCTGTGTGTGTGTGTGTGTGGATGTGTCTCTGTCTCTGTGTGTGTGTGTGTGGATGTGTCTCTGTCTCTGTGTGTGTGTGTGTGGATGTGTCTCTGTCTCTGTGTGTGTGTGTGTGGATGTGTCTCTGTCTCTGTGTGTGTGTGTGTGGATGTGTCTCTGTCTCTGTGTGTGTGTGTGTGGATGTGTCTCTGTCTCTGTGTGTGTGTGTGTGTGTGTGGATGTGTCTCTGTCTCTGTGTGTGTGTGTGTGTGTGTGTGTGGATGTGTCTCTGTCTCTGTGTGTGTGTGTGTGTGGATGTGTCTCTGTCTCTGTGTGTGTGGATGTGTCTCTGTCTCTGTGTGTGTGTGGATGTGTCTCTGTGTGTGTGTGTGTGTGTGTGTGGATGTGTCTCTGTCTCTGTGTGTGTGTGTGTGTGTGGATGTGTCTCTGTCTGTGTGTGTGTGTGTGTGTGTGTGTGGATGTGTCTCTGTCTGTGTGTGTGTGTGTGTGTGTGTGTGTGGATGTGTCTCTGTCTCTGTGTGTGTGTGTGTGTGGATGTGTCTCTGTGTGTGTGTGTGTGTGTGTGTGTGTGTGTGTGTGTGTGTGTGTGTGTGTGTGTGGATGTGTCTCTGTCTCTGTGTGTGTGTGTGTGGATGTGTCTCTGTCTCTGTGTGTGTGTGTGTGTGTGTGGATGTGTCTCTGTCTCTGTGTGTGTGTGTGTGGATGTGTCTCTGTCTCTGTGTGTGTGTGTGTGGATGTGTCTCTGTCTCTGTGTGTGTGTGTGTGTGGATGTGTCTCTGTCTCTGTGTGTGTGTGTGTGTGGATGTGTCTCTGTCTCTGTGTGTGTGTGTGTGTGGATGTGTCTCTGTCTCTCTGTGTGTGTGTGTGGATGTGTCTCTGTCTCTCTGTGTGTGTGTGTGGATGTGTCTCTGTCTCTCTGTGTGTGTGTGTGGATGTGTCTCTGTCTCTGTGTGTGTGTGTGTGTGTGTGTGGATGTGTCTCTGTCTGTGTGTGTGTGTGTGTGTGGATGTGTCTCTGTCTCTGTGTGTGTGTGTGTGGATGTGTCTCTGTCTCTGTGTGTGTGTGCACATGTCCAGCTGGCCCACCAGTGCATGCGGGAGGTGCGGCGGGCTGCTATCCAGGCCCAGAAGAACTGTAAGGAGACACTGCCCCGGGCACGACGCCTCACCAAGGAGATGCTGCTCTACTGGAAGAAGTACGAGAAGGTGGAGAAGGAACACCGGAAGCGTGCGGAGAAGGAGGCCCTAGAGCAGCGCAAACTGGACGAGGAGATGAGAGAGGTACGCGCACATGCACACCCGCACCGAGTGCTGCCATTTGCATGTTGACGGAGGATGGACCTCAACCGACCCCCCCCCCCGACCCAATCCCATCAGGCCAAGAGGCAGCAGAGGAAGCTGAACTTCCTCATCACACAGACGGAGCTGTATGCTCACTTCATGGGAGGCAAGCAGAGCATGGCAGGGGGCGACAGCACGCAGGAGCAGATCCTGCAGCAGCTGGATGAGAGCTCAGCCCAGCGGCAGATCGATGTGGGGGGAGGCGTGATGGTCAACGTGGGTCCGGAGGACTATGGTAGGCCGCAGTGACCGTCAGTTGCCCGCTTTGCACCCTGCGAGAGGGTGGCGGCACAAGTTGTGCTGTCCTGTGGTTGAAAACTCTTTGTCAACTGTGTCTGCAGACAGTGAATACTACAAATCTCAGGCCTTGAGGAATGCAAAAGAAGCCTACCTAATCCACCAGGCCAGGGTGAGTAAGCGGGAGGGAGGGCATCTGCAGCGCGCACCCGCTCACCAGAGTGGCTGAGGTGGGGAGTGTTTGGCCTTCGGCTTCTCTGTGCCATCAGCAACGTGTTTGCACTGTGGCCATTGCAGACGAGGCAGTTTGACGAGGAGGCGAAGGACAGCCGCTGCGCCTCGCTGCACGCCGCCTCCGCCTCGGGCTTCGGCGAGAGCTACAGCCTCTCCAACCCCTCCATCAGTGCTGGAGAAGACATCCCACAGCCCACCATCTTCAACGGCAAGCTTAAGGGCTATCAGTTGAAAGGCATGAACTGGCTGGCTAACCTTTATGAACAGGTGTGTGTGTGCCTGTATGTTTGCGCGCGCGCGCGCGTGTGTGTGTGTGTGTGTGTGTGTGTGTGTAATGCCACTTGCTCTCTTCCTATCTCAGGGCATCAATGGCATCCTGGCAGACGAGATGGGCCTCGGCAAAACGGTGCAGAGCATCGCCCTGCTCGCCCACCTGGCGGAGGTAAGCGGTTTCTACAGCAACGTGGGAAACTTTGACGGCGCACGCCGGTGCAAAATGCCTGCTTGGGCTCGGGGATGGTCGCCACTCGCACTCCTAAAGGGACAGCATGGGTTTTGCTTTCTTTCGGGAAACCCGACAGACAAATCACACACGAGCAGAAAAGGGGCCATTTTCCTGTGTGGAGTTTGGGTCGACCACGCAGCTCTCTCCCAAACATGCTCCCGAAGGCGAGCGTCTGTCGTCTGGCATCGGCGTGAGACCTCCAGCTGCCTCCGCTGCTCGGCCGCCCCCCCCGAGGCCTCTGGAGTGGGGAGGAAATGGAATTTGGGGGAGTTTTGGCGTTTGATATGAAAGTGCCAGGCCCACAGGAAGCCGTGCTCGTATGCTGCCTCTCTCCTTCGTTGCTTCCTGTTTTCACCCCTCTCTCCTCACCGGGTCTTTCCCGCCGCCGACCCCCCACCCCTCCCCGTCGTGCACCTGCGTTTTAGGCTCATTTGCTGTGTTTCGTGTGTGTGCGCGCGTGTGTGGGTACATGTGTGTCCTGTTCTGCAGAGGGACAACATTTGGGGACCCTTCTTGATCATATCTCCGGCCTCGACACTCAACAACTGGCACCAGGAGTTTGCTCGCTTCGTGCCGAAATTCAAGGTGAACGTCACAGCTGTGCAGGAAGACACCTGGTCCCGTGGAATCCTTTAAATGCCCTGCTGTCTTTTTTTTTTCTGTATCTCTCTTTCATAAACTCATTGAACTGGATCTATTATAGGAACAATAGCACTTAGGCAAGGTTACCTAATTCTATTTTTGCCCTCTAGAAGACCTGTACCATATCAGCTATTGGCCGAATAGTATAAATGTTCTTGATCTGTAGGGGGCAGTGTTGTATCGCCAGTGTTTGTTGAAATCAAACTCTGTGCTCCAAAATATAATTTATTACAGCAGTTAAAGTAAAATTGTCTACATTTGAAATACTCATCCAGAGCATGGGTGGTGGGATTCATTAGTACCAAAATAAGTGCCCAATGCTGTATCTTAGCTATTTTGATCCTGACTTGATCTTCAAGCTGACTGTTAAAGGTGTAGAATGCCCTGAGGCCTTGTAAGGGGGAGACCATGACTGAGTTATGATTTATGTACAACCAAAGCACTGGAAATTGAGGCTATGAGAATGAGTTCTGAGTTTGTTGCTGACGCACTGTGAACGTACCCCTAAGGCTAACTGTCGCTCTGCCATCTCACCATTCTGCTCCTCCCCAGGTGCTTCCATACTGGGGCAACCCCCACGACCGCAAAGTAATCCGAAAGTTCTGGAGTCAGGTGAGCTCTCCGCGAAGTAACCAACAGACAACTGACAACGCCGGGTTTCGCCCAAGCTGAAACAGGACGCCTTTTGTTTTCCCCTTTTGTGTCCTCCCCAGAAAACCCTTTACACCCAGAATGCCCCCTTCCATGTGGTGATCACCAGCTACCAGCTGGTGGTGCAGGACGTGAAGTACTTCCAGCGGGTGAAGTGGCAGTACATGGTTCTGGACGAGGCCCAGGCTCTGAAGAGCAGCTCCAGGTGGGGAGGCCGTGGGCCCAACCCTCCTTCTCTGAGATTCAGCTCAGAAATGTTTGTTTCTACTAGAAATGTCCCTGCCAGCCACTGCAGACTCTAATGCTGGCGACCTAATGGTGTTTCAGAAGCGAAGTTGCTACTATTAGATGGGATTTGAATGGAAGCATTGTGCGCTTGGAAGCATGTTAAATCCTCATGACCAGCTCTCTTTTTATTGCTTTCCTTTCCTCAAACACAAAGACTGGTATACTCCAAACAGACAGTGAAAACAAATGTCGAATGTCTCCCAGTGGTGGCTGGATGTCAGGCTTTTTATCTGTTAAGCTCCTCAAAGGCTGCGCATGGGTGGGGTTTCTCACGGGAAGTCTCCAGTACTGTTCCGGACTTCGCCTACCCCCGTCGCGTGTGCCAGCTACGGGTGCTCACGCGCACCCGTGGCTTCTCCCGTGGTAGTGTGTGATTAATTACCATGCCGACCATCTCAGCCAGGTGCTGGCGCTGTCCCCTCGAGCGCTCTGGTCCTGCTAGACCTGCCCCACGGTTGTGTCCTGATGTTGTCTGGGTGGAGTACATGGTCTGACAGTGTGTTTGGTGTGGGGTTCTGATCCACAGTGTGCGGTGGAAGATCCTGCTTCAGTTCCAGTGCCGCAATCGACTTCTGCTGACAGGAACACCCATTCAGAACACAATGGCTGAGGTGAGCACACACAAAATGCATATATATGTGTGTGTGTGTGTGTGTGTGAGTGTGAGAGGGAGAGTGAGAGGAGGCATTTTCACTGTTTGACTTCTTTGTTCTCCTCCTCAGTTGTGGGCCTTGCTTCACTTCATCATGCCGACTCTGTTTGACTCTCACGAGGAGTTCAACGAGTGGTTCTCCAAAGACATCGAGAGCCACGCCGAGAACAAGTCGGCCATAGATGAGAGTGAGTATTTTTGTTTTTACTTTTGAGTACTTTTGCCAAAGCCACATTAGAATCTTCTTGGCAAAACTGATAGACATTTGCTTAGTGTGTTGTCAAACTGACCCAGGATTGGGCTTCCAGTTAAAAGCACTCTGTGTCCTTTTCTTGAACGGCAGACCAGCTGTCCAGACTACACATGATTCTGAAGCCGTTCATGCTTCGCAGGATAAAGAAGGACGTAGAGAATGAGCTCTCTGACAAGGTACCGCAAAACACTGCCTAGGTCAACCTAGTGTTTAATCCAGGCCTTCCTGCTGATGTGTGTGTGTGTGTGTGTGTGTGTGTGTTTGTGTGTGGTGGTGGTGAACCCCTGCTGTCCCCACGCTTCTCTTCACCAGATTGAGATCTTGACGTATTGCCAGCTGACGAGCAGACAGAGGCTGCTCTACCAGGCTCTGAAGAATAAGATCTCCATCGAGGACCTGCTGCAGTCGTCCATGGGCACGGCCCAGCAAGCCCACACCACCACCAGCAGCCTCATGAACCTCGTCATGCAGTTCCGAAAGGTAGGGGGCGCCACTGATCCCTACAAGAGGAAAGCTGCAGTTTCAGTGCAGAGAGGTTGAAGGCAAACACAGAGTCCAGAGCTGAGAGTATTTGTGTGTGTGTGTGTGTGTGTGTAGGTGTGTAACCACTCCGACCTGTTTGAGCGGCAGGAGACGCGCTCGCCCTTCCACATGTCTCTGAAGCCCTTCATCATGTCAAAGCTCCTCTTCCGGCACGGCCTCCTCCACACCTGCAGCCAGGGAAGAACCAAGTGAGTAGACAAGCAGTTGACAGCATGGCTCCATGTGTGAACATGCACCCCTCATGTGTTGCCTTTCTTGCTCTTTCTCTTTCTCTTTACCTTGCAGGCTACTACAGGTTCTGCTCTCCCCTTTCTCACCTCAGCACATCCAGCAGTCATTATTCCACAGAAAAAGTGAGTCTCTACCATCCTCTCAGTCCGCCCCTCCCCCTAGGTTTTACTCCTCTTCTCTCTCCTCTCAACTTATTGGAATGATTGAATCATGTTCAGTACTAGCTAAGCACTTAAAGGTTTGTCTGTCTCTCTCTCTCTCTCTCTCTCTCTCTCTCTCTCTCTCTCTCATATATATATATATATATATATATATATATATATATATATATATATATATATATATATATATATATATATAATGTATGTGTTTGTGGTTGGCATTATTAGCATGACTGTCATGGAAACCTTCCTGGACAGGTTAGAGAAACAATATAATGATTGCAGTCTTTGCTGTGCTATGAACTGACTCTGAGGCAGTGGTAAAAAAAAATAAAAAGATAGTTTATTCAAAGAATCAGCCCGAGGACGTCTCAGTTACACACACGCGCGCAACTCTAAGGGACAGGCGCTTGGCCTCTGTAAGTGAGAGGGCAGAAACTCCCCCCCCCCGCGGCTGTGGTTTCTCTACTGGCGTCTTTAGTGGAAGCCGGCGCCGAGGTGGTGGTGGGGGGGCGGGCAGAGCCGAGGGTCAGGGGCGTCGGCGGGGACGTCCATCTAGGTCTGCGTCTGTAACAGACACGGGGTACTGCAAGCTTGTGTTAACCCCGTGGATCACGGTTCGCATGCCTTTGCCACAGTGACCCACATGTCATAAGCCTTCCTGTTCATTTTTTCTTTCTTTTTCTGTCTAGGTCTGCCAACTTGTATTTAAATATTTCTAACTGTCTCATGGAAATACTACCCTTATCTGGGAAGCCACATCTATTTACCCATAAATCAAACTGGTCTAACGATTCCTGTGCATAATTCTTAAACATAAATATTTCATTTGAGTGAGGGCGTTGTTCTTGCTTGCTTGTATTATTACCCATTATACCTCTGATTAGATCATGCAGGAAATGTCCAGGTTATTATATTTGATTTAATTTTTTTCCCCCCTCAATTATTCTGTCTTTAATTCCCTGCTCTAGAGATATTACTCGCGCAATGCTTGTCAGCATAAGTGTTGGGGTGTCTAAAACCCCATATTTTAGATTCCTCTGAAATCTATTCCCATGATCTCAGACCATTAACAGGTTTATGAGGTTATTTTAATTCAGACGATCTATGTAAGTTTACTTACTGCCCTGGAGATTTCCTTTTAAGGTGAGGCCCTGGTGTTGAGACGGCACCCGAGCCCAGGTCCTTCGGCGGTTTGGTGTCAGCCGGATGGAGTTACAGCCTCCAGGGTATTGTGCGCTATACCCCCTGAGGTTCCCCTGCCGTCCTCAATCACGGGCTCCCATCTGGGGTGCTAAGCTTTGTGGTGGAAATCTTCCTGGACAGGTTAGAGAAACAATATAATGATTGCAGCAATTGCTGTGCTATGAACTGAATGAACTGAAGTTAGTTTATTCAAGGACTCAGCCTGAGGACGTCTCAGTTACACACACAAGCAGCCGTAAGGCCCTTTCTCAGGCCAACTTTATGCTGTTCATCCAAAGCAGTGAGAAAAAGGAGCTTCTCCCTACTAGGGGTTGTGTTTTTTTGTCCTACTGCATCTATCTTCCCTACACCAGCGTCAAGAAGCTGGGTGGGTCAGATAGTGAGCAAGGTCGTGGTCAGAGAGACGAGAGGAAGCGCCTGTAACATCCTAACCTGCTGCACAAAGCGTTCAAGAGGTCGATAACATTTTTCATTGCACTGTACAAAATCGAGCATTGCCAAAGCAATAATAGTAGCCAAAGCACCATCACCACCAGCAACAGCAATAATGACAATAATAAAAAAGCGTAATGGGTAAGAGTTAATGTAACTTAAACTACTTAATATGTAAACACTTAGCCAAGAAGACTGCGTAGGGGTTGGTGCTGATGCCATTCTCCGTTTACACACGCTCAGGTGGCGATGAGGGCAGCTCTTTCTCATTCCTCCGCTTCATCGACGTGACGCCGGCGGAGACGGCAAACATCATGCAGCGCGGCACTCTGACCAGGTCTGCTTCCCCCACCCACCCCCCTGTTCTTGGCCATCCACACGCAATACGTCAGCTTCGCTTCAGGCTCCTGGCGCCAGCACCACGAGAACGGCGCTATCTGGGGCCCGATCAGCCCCTTCCGTTAATGCCTACCCCGAGTCCACTTCTTCTGGTGTTTCTGTGGGTCGGTATGCTACAGATTACTCCATGAGCGGCACTGGAGCACATTAGTTAACCTCCTGAGAGCCACTGCAATGTGAAGCCCAGTTCCAAAATGTCTTTGTACGAGCAAGCAGCAGCTCGTGAGGGTAAAGAGGTCGTGCTTAATCTCATTACACGTGCGTCGACGTCCCTTAATTCGTTTGGAACCAAATGAGAAAGCAGCAGAGGGGTGGAAGGGTAAGAGTGAGCTGAGGTCTGAGGCTTCCCAGCGCCCGTACTGCCCACACGCAAGCCCTGACGTGCTGCTGCTCCTCTCGGCCCTCTGCAGATGGCTAGCACTTTACCTCTCCTTCAAGTCGGCCTACCGGCTCCATCACCGCCGGCTGTGGGACGAGGACGAAGAGGGCGGGCGCGGAGCAAACCCTGGGTCCCGCTGCCTCTCGAACCGAGACCTCATCCTGTGGCCGGATAGGTCCACGTCTTTCCCCAGCACACACACCAGCGCCGCCCTGCAGGTGAGTTCCTGCACCTGCATCAAAGTTTTCATAAGGGTGACATAGAGGTGCCATAAAGCTGTCACAGCGGGACAAATTGACTGTTAATAGATTTTACTTTGGATACCGGCTGGATGCCTAGGAATTAAATGCAGAATGAAGGCCTTGGAAACTTTCTCTGAGGACGAATATTACTAATGATTCTCTACCATAGCATAAGAATACTGTTGTTGGAATAATGTTTGTGCACTTAAATACTAAATTACTGTTAAATAACTAAAATGCTACAAGTGTCTTTATGAATAACAACATGAAGAATACTAGGTACATCCTTGAACAGGAGACCAGAACTGTGCAGGCTGGAAATAGCATGTTAGTGTTGAGGTTGGGGTGTGTGCTTGCGTGCGTGCTTGCGTGCGTGCGTGCATGCATATGTGTGCGTGTGAGAGAGAGAGAGAGCGTGAACAGGGCTGTTCGAGGTTGACTGGGAGAGCAGGTTTGTTTCCTTCACGGAATACCACTCTGAGGGTGCACTTAGCGGATCTCATCAGTCACGAGCTGGCGGGTGTCTGGTTTCATCGTGCGTGCTCCCAGGCGTCTCGCCTGTGAAGGGCCACTCTTGCTCCGCCTGAGCGCAGATGGCCTCTGGCGCACGTCCTTTCCAGCTTTCTGTGGCGGGAGGGACCGTAAGACGGGGCTGAAGTGGCGACGTAAATGACACCGGCCCGGTGGTCTGGGCCTTCTGGGCCTGAGAGGGCTCCAGTGCGAGCGCAGCGCAGGCAGGGGCAAGCCTGACTCATCAGTTGCTGACGGAGGCGTCATCCTACTCCGGGCTGCTTTGGGCCTCCCTCACGCCGCGTCTCCTAGCTTCAGCGAGGCATGGCCGGCAACCTTACACCACAGCGAGACACCCCCCCCCCCCCCCCCCCCGCCACCACCACGCAGCCCCGCCACGCCAAGCCTGGACTGGGACCTGCGCCACCACACTCGTGGGCCCGGAGGAACCCTTTACCCGACCTGACCTACACGCCCCCACCCGGCCTGCTGGCTCTGCTCCGGGTGAAAGAGGAAGCAGCTGCCCCACTCTTCACCTTCCAGCCCCCCTCCTCCCATGAAAGCCTTTGTGTGTTCCAGCATGGAGCAGCACGCATCTTGGTTTTCTGTCTGTTGGAGCAGCGTGCCGCGATCCATTGAGCGTGGGACACACCGGCCGCCGCTTAAGGGGAGAACTCCGGGAGCGCGCAGTTCAGCTATGTTTTGGATTCTGGTTAAAGTACTCAAGTTTAGGTGCCATAAAAAATGCCTTCCGTAGTTGTTTTGGTGCTTACACTGTGCTTACACGGGACAGATTAGATTAGCGATAACCATGCTTCTGTGTCCCTGGTTTGATTTCTGAGGAGAGATTTATTGGCACTGTCATAGCATGGACATCCAGGAGCAGGAAGCGTCCATAGAGCCTGCGCTTTGCTGTTGCTACAGCGATGCAGACTCAGTTTGCTTAGCTAGATTCTGTTTTATTTGTTCATCTCCCTGCTTACATTTTTGATCATGGCTTTGATTATATAGTCAAAGGCGTGATTTAGCGTTCTCCGAGAGAGAGAGGGAGAGAGAGAATGTTGGAGATCTGGGTGCCTGTGCCTCGCTGACGCCTCCTTTTCTGTCTGCATTCATCATGGTGAGAGTTTCCAGACAGAGCTACCCTCCGTGCTTGTGGTCGGGAACATAGCCCAGACAGCGGGTCTCCAGACACAAGCACTCCTGCTCCCCCTGCTCGCTCGCTCTCTCTCTCTATCTCTCTCTCTCTCTCTCTGTCTCTCTCATTGTTTCTCTCTCTCTCTCCCTCTCATTCCCTCCTGCTCCCCGCACCTTCTCCTCACACCTCCTCCATCAGTATCCAGTGAGGAAAGCAGTCCTTGATGGCTGACACTTATGGGATACGTTGGAGAGCTGGAGCTCTGCGCTGGTTTTGGTGTTTGTGAATTGTTGGAAATACAGACCTAATTCTGAATCTGGAGACACTGTGCTGTCTGCGGAGGTGTTGTGACAAGTGATGAACGTTTGCTTTGTGAAGGCTGAACTTGTCAAGTCCAAAAGGGGGCTCAAAGGGACACTGGCCGCAGTGACAACAAGTGACACTAGGGGGTGCTGTATATCCACTTAGTCTTGCTTATGCTGAAAAGTTCATTTCTCCTTGTCCCACTCTCCCACACAAATCAACTGCAGTCCTGCATACATGACGGTATTGGATGGCCAGAGTTGTGGTTTGATGTGCGAATCTCTGTTCTGCTCTGGCGCAGGACTTGGTCTTCACAGCCCAGAGGCCGTGGCTCTTCTCCCACGCAGACGTGCTGGTCCACGGCCGGCGTTTGCCCACCTCCACTCTCAGGCCCTGCCAGCCCGTCCAGCTTCCCAAGTTCCTCCTTGCAGCTGCACCCAGGGTAAGGGCACTCACGGACACGCACGCACACACACACACACACACACACTCATCTGTTGGCGGGCTTTTCCACAGCCTGGCCTCGCAGTGGCACCAGAGCCTGCAGAAGGGCGCGCGTGTGGCCCACCCCCCGACAGTGACCCCCCGCTGCACTGCAAACAAACGGCCCAGCCAAAATAAAACCTCTAAAGCCACTGCTCGCCCTGACCCCGAGGCCAGTTTATTTACCCAGCCCGAGTCCCTTGGCAACCTGCCGCTCCGCTGGGCCTGACCCTTCCATGGAGCAACCAAACAGCCCCAGGCCACCAGGGAGGACAGAGAGCAGGCCGCGAAAACTGCTGCTCCCAACACAGACCTGATCCGCACAGCCCGGACAGACTGGCTCTTGGAGCTCTTTAAGTCATTTTAGTCACAGACAGAAAAAAAAAAAAAAACTTTGTTAGAGTTAATAACATTTTCAGGAAGTTTCAGTCCAACATTTGTATCATAGACTAAAATGAGATTAAATCTCAGCAATTGCATTCCACACTGAACCTTTTAAATTGGGAGTCGATTTAGACATGGCCTCATTTAGTTATGCGTTTTAGAAGGTTATTAATGCCAGAAGCACTCGCTATAACGTGCTCAACTCGCATGGAATTTCACACAGCAGGGCATGATGCGTGGAAGGTTGGTGTATTTGGTGCAGCGGTGGAGGCGGTGTCACCACTGTGAGGCTTGCGTGCGCGCTGGGACGCTGGACGGACTCCTGACCCTACCCGCTGCCCGTGAGAGCTGGCACAGTGTTTGGCACTAGCCCGCAAGCTCCAGCGGCATATGGGCACTGTGGGAAAGTGATGAGATAGATTAACACTTTCTCTGTTCGGGGGGGGGGGGTTCTTGACCTCGTTGGCTTTTAAGGTCGCATGTGCGTGGACCCCTCCCCCCCCCGAGCTCGAAGCCACGCCAAGCTGAGCTGTTTTTCAGCGGCGATAAGAATGAAAGGAAGATAATATCATCCGCTTGTCAGCAAGTTGTAAACCTCTCGGCAGAGCTGAAAGAGAGAGCGAGAAAGGGAGACGTGAAAGAAAAGAGAGAAGAGAATGGAGGGGGCGCGAGGGTGGGGTGAATCACTACAGGAAACGGTCGTCTGCTACCCAAAGGCCTGGTGGTGCGGCTCGCGCTGCAGACCTCTTTTTCCTGTCAGAGCAGGGTGCGAGCGCAACATTGCAACGGCGGGGGTGTGTGCGCACACGTACATGTGTTCGCGTGCATCTCCGCGAGTATGTGCTCGTTAATGGTGGGAAACTCTTAGCTGCCGTGCAGTTTGTCCACTGTTGCTGGTAAATAGAAGTAAAAGAATAGAGTGTCCTCTGTTGCTCTTGTGACAGTATTCTCAGGATAATGAACTGTTAGCAAAGGTCTGATTTTTGTTCATTTTAATTAGTTCTTTTTATTTAAATGTGTTTGTTTACTTAAAGATAAGTTCTCTGTAGTTTCCAGTCTTTGGAGTTTGCCCCCTTTGGATATGACACTATCCATGTTGCGTTTTTGCTGGCTAGCCGAGGAGCTTCACTGAAAGCTTCCTCACTAACTCTCCTCTTCCTCGGGCCAAGTCCGTCATTAATTGCCCCTCACAAATCAAAGTGCTTACACTGCCCAGTTCCTTCCCAGTGGAGATGCAGGCGACTCCATGAGTCCCCAAACACCCTCGACCACAGGCGACCAGCGACAGGATGTGCGCTGGCCATATCTATCTGTCTGTCTGTCTGTCTGTCTGTCTGTCTGTCTGTCTGTCTGTTTATTTATTGCTTTGTCTCCTAGGTGACGGCGGTCCCCATGGAGTGCTACTGCGCGGACCGTAGCGCTGAGTATGACTGGCGGCGGCTTCGCGACGGCGGGAGTCTCCCCGCTAGACAGTGCTTCCTGTACGGCTTGCCGGAGCTGGCGGTTGCCTGGGCCACGCGCGCCCACTCCTTCCACGCACAGAGCCCCGGCGGCCTGATGGCTCTCCAGCCCAGACACGGCTGGTCCTTCATCAGGATCCCAGGTAAGCGAGCTGCAGCCAAGGGGGTGGCTGGGTGGGGGGATGTGGGGGCTGTTAGTGTGGTCTTAGGTGGAAAGGTGCGAGCTAACAGCACTATGTCATTTGCCAGAGTGGTATCCGGCTATTGTTCATGTGTCGACTGTTTTATTTAAGACAAGAAACTTTCTCATAGGTCCTCCATTTGAGTCCATGCACAAATCTCCTCAAAAAACGGCCCACAAGTCTTAGTCAGGGCTGCAGCAGTCTTCACAGAGAGCCGATGCCCACTAACAGACCCACGCCCACTTTCAGACCCCCACCCTTACACCTATCCACCCCCGCCCCGCCCCAATACTCCATAATTCTGTCTGTTGGCAGACCTTGTTCGATAGGCCAGTCTCATCGGGCCCCACAGCGCAGCTGTGTCCCAGAGGCCATGGTGCGTGTGAACCAGAGGAAATGGTGCACAGGGAGCAGGAGAGGCAGCCAGCCCCCCCCTCCGACCCCCCACCCCCAGGGAGGGAGGGCCACCCGTGGGAGAATCGCAGGGGTCGCGCTGGCTCTGGGCCCTGGCTGCTCCAGGGTCAGGGCGCTGCACCTCTCTGTCACTGTCAGCCCTTTGGCCCAGCATGCTTCTGCACGCTAGCAACGCGCGGCCGTCTAACACCGCAGTGATTAGCAGGAAAGGTAGACTGAGGATCGGAGGAAGACCAGGCCGGAGGATTGTGGGGGAAGACCAGGGCCGGAGGGCTGCGGATTTGGCCTGTGTGGCGTGACTGCTTGCACTGGAGTTTGCGAGACACAGGTCTGTGAACTCAAGTGAAGTGGGGGTACGCGGCGGAGGGCTGGGGGATGGGGAGGGGACAAAGCAAGGAAGTGGGACTGTCGGACATCGTTTCGGCACATTGTTAGGCGGAGTGCTGCGGGCGTGCGTGCGAGCGCGTGTGTGAGAGGCTGTGAAGGCTCATTCACAGGCTCGCCGCTTTCCCATTTTCTCAGAGTCATACTGTACCGCGGGAAGGAAGTGACACAACAGTAAGCCAGGCTCATTGAAGTGCTGCTGCAGGGCGACTGCCCACACCCCGGCCTCGCAGCCGGAGCCTGGAACCCAGAGTTACGGTGGAGGAGAGCTTGAATACCCTTTTGTGATTCTTGCTAATCAGCAATATCAACATGTTAGCTAAGCGGCAGAAGTATTTCAAATAATCACAAAACAAAGCACACACTTGCCCATGGGCGGCCGTGGAGCACTGTACTGCAGGACCCATCGAATCGTTCTTTGCAAGCGCGTGGAACGCATTGTCTTGGGCCGCGATCGCGGGCGGGACGCATTGCGCTCGGCCGCGATCGCGAGGGACGCATCGTGTCGGGCTGCCTCTGTCCCGGAGGGCTGTCGCAGCCTGCAGTTTGCCGACCTTTTGTGTGTCTCCTCGTGACCTCTCTGTTGCGCCAACACCACCGTGACTCTGAGGTGGATCTTTGACGCGGCGAAGCCGCCCGCTTAGTTGTGTAAACACAGTATATGTAGTAGCATGTTGCTGAAGTGCGTTTTGAGTGCTGCTCTCTAATTAGAGGGCAAAGCACTGTAGCGTGAAAACACTGTAGGTCTTTTCACACAGTAGCACAGTGAGGTGTTTGTTTGTTTGTTTGTTTGTTTGTTTTTATTTGGAACTGCATTGCTACAGACTGTTGTTGAGGAGGTGGAGGTGATGGTGGGGCATTGCTCTTAGTTCACAGACAGCCTGTGGGAAACTCTGCTTTCCCTTCCTGTTCCTTCAAAGAATTCCTGCTCTCCAGCAAAATGGCCGGAAACATTCTTGGCCTTTTTTGATTTTCGTCCCGAGCATTGGTGTCTACGTCATTGTTTGCGGTCTGTGCCTTGGCCCTACTATCTCGGCTAAGAAGAAAGACCAGAGTTCACCAAGGTGTGGGCAGATTTCTTCCTTCAAAATGGTTCACAGAGTAGAGAAGAGAAGAGCAGTTTTTTTTTGTGCAATCCATAGTGTTAATCTCAGTGGTGATAGTTGAACAGGTCTCATTTGGAACGGTTATGCACCCAGATCGAGTGGTGACACCATATGCCGCTGACAGTGTGACCAGCAGGGGGAGCTCTTTGCCCTGTTTTGTGTGCCGAGCCAAGTAACAGGTTAACCTGTTACTCTAACTGACTCCAGACCAGTTATTGTGTACAGCATTTATTTGACAGCATAAGGACAGCCGTCATGCCTCATTAGTCTCACTTTTCACCCTCCCACGCCCACGGGTATACATGATCCTGCTCAAGCCTACTGAAGCCCCTGGCGTGTCATGGAATCGTCATATAACCTGACTAGCCTGGGCCCTTTCACCTTCTAAGCCCGGTCATGTGACTTGTGAGTACTCCTCTGAAGTTCTCCCACTCCCCGCTGCTGAACTGTTCCACTTCCTCCCGCTATAATGTGTTTAATCATAGTCCTCTCGGGTAATGTATCAGCATTTACAAACCAGTCACATTTCTGAAGAGAATAATGCTTCTTATAAATGTGTGCAGATGTACTAACCAGCAAGATAGGCAAAGACATTTCAAGCCTTTTTTCCTTTGTAAATACTGATTTTTGTGGGAAATGACTTTAGAACTTCAGAGCATTCGAGTAGATGGACAGAACTTCTTGGCCCTGGTGAATAATGAATGCTTTGTTTTAGTTTTGTGTGTATAGTGCTCGCTTGGTCAGACACACAGGGCGCTGGCACTGTAGTACACAGTGATTTGTTATTTCCCCCCTACAAAATTTTAACCGTTTTTTTTTAGTTAACGATGCTTTTCCTCTTGGCCACTAGGGGGTCTCTGAAAGGCCTTGTTACCAGGCATAACAGCTTAATCACGTGTTGGGATTCCTGTAACTGGCCAGTGGTGGTGCTGTTGCAGATCTATCTGCCATGCCCTCTATCTCTCTCCCCCCCCCCCCCTTAATTAAATTAGTGAGGAGCACAAAAATAATTTCAGTGTCAGGCTATGGGGTTAATTAGCCCAACCAGGGCTCCCTGGCAGCCCCTACATTAGGGGTCACTCCAGGGTCAGACCCCAGGCCTGGGCAGTAGGGATTGGATTTGCTGGTGTCTGGGAGGAGGGGGCTTACAACCAGCAGGTGTCTGGGTTTGATAACTGTAATCATGGTAATGATTGTGGAGCACAACAGTGGATACTTTTGGGCTCCTCTCATCTACTAGACTACACACTGTGGGATTTTATTTTATTTTTTATTTTTGGGCCAATAATTAATGGACTGATTAATTTTCTGCTGTCATAAAGATGCATTTGGCTTTTGCTCCATTTTCCTTTTCCCGTATAATAAACGTAACAGAAAATCCTCCTGACCAATAATCGCCAAGTACCATGTTGAACTCAAGCTTTTCAGCAAAACTGAGGCTTTTTATGTTCAGTATTTCCATGAGACCCTGATGAGACAGCCTCCCTGCTGTGGAAAGCCCCCTCTAAGCCCCCTTGCTCTGTGGTCATGGGGCTTGATTTGGGACCCTCTATCAGTGCGACGGGCTGCTCAGGTCGCCAGCGTAACCGCATCCCGGCTCCAGCCCACAGTCCTCTGCTTACGGAGCCGAATAAAGGCAGGTCTGGCAGCCAATGGGTCTGCTGCCCCTCCAGCACATTAAATTAAGGCTCTTTCATGGAGCAGCGTGTGACACATGTCTGTTCTCATCATCAAACCGCACTGACCTCAAAGGAACGGTGAAGTCTGCAGGCCGACAGTGACTGATGGGCTCCTCAGAGAGATGTGTGATCTTTAAAATGCAGGTTTTGGTCTGCCTGCCAGACAGCTCTTCTCTTTGCCAGATAGTTTCCTGTCCTAGTGATATAGGCCCACATTGGCTACTCAAACTCACTTATTTAGTCTGTAAATCTTAAAAAAGAAAAAAAAAGGGTTGTTCAATATTGGATGCCATCTCCCAGGACAAATGCTTGATTAGATTAGAAGATTGCCATTTGCACATAAGCTTTAAGTGTGATGGGAATGCAATAGTCTCTGACTATACAATCCCCATTACAGCTAGTTGTTTCTTTTTAGCTAATAACCTTGAAAGAATGTCTCTTAACCTCTCCAGATTATGAGATCACAGGTCACGGTTCATCCCTGGGTCACATTAGCATGGCCGCAGATTGCTAGTGCTGTGACATGTGTTGTCCGTTCAGCGTAGAAGTGACTACGGCCTCTGGACCTCTCCAGGGACCTCCGTACCCTTCCTGGGGCCTGCAGCTCTGTCATCACTTCCTGAGGCCCCGTGACCAGAGAGGTCAACCCCACTCAACCCCGAAACCCTTGCTTTACCCACTGGGTCAGGGGGTTGAGTGAGTCTGCTGTGGAAAGTTCACCCCCTCTTCATTTTGTGTTGTTTTTGTCCATGGGTGCCATTCAAAAGAAGCTTATGACATTTGTAATGAGTGAGCACCCAATGACTGTTGTTTTGAGATGACCAGATATGACTTAATTGATTTAATCCTATACATTCTCTTCATGATCTTGTCTTGTTTCTGCTGGTATTTAGCCTAATATAGGAGGGTATGAACTGATGGACCTTTCTGTCCCAGTTAGTCACAGCCTGTTTCAATATGGAATCTACTTTTGCCCTTTTGTGTTCCAGACAAAGAGAGCCTGATCACGGACAGTGGCAAGCTTCACACCCTGGACCTGCTGCTGACGCGTCTCAAGTCCCAGGGCCACCGCGTCCTCATCTACTCACAGATGACCCGCATGATCGACCTGCTGGAGGTGAGTGCTTCTGGAACCATCTCATCCACCAGAACGACGGCGCTGCGGTTTTGTGGAAAGCGTGAGACTCCAATAACGCTGAACTGAATGGGCTCATCATGTGTGGGCCATATTTCTTTGCTGTTGGGTAGCTCACAGTAGCGCTCTCTGTTGTTGCACTGCAAGGAGAGAATAATGAGAAGGGAAGAGAGGTCTAAAAGACCTGGCAAGAAACCCAGTGGCAGAAAGACAAAGACTTAAAAAGAGAATGAAGGAATCCAGAGAAGGCCAATTGTTTTGCCTCCTATTGAGCTGTAAAGCAGACTTAAAACTAGACCTTTCACTAACATTCCCAACAAAGGCTGCCTTTAGTCTGCTACAAGTATTGTTCTTTCTTGCCGACTTTATGCACAACACCATTTGTAGTTTGCGAGCACCTCTGCAGAGTCCATGGGAATTCCTTCCGATCTTTTCCATTAAAGGTTTTTTTTTTCCAGACATGCTTGAAGGCTGGAAGGAGCTTACCAGGTGGTTCCACACACTTTGCTTCCTCTGTTTGTGTAGTACGTGCTCCATGGGAAAAATTAATCATGGGACAAAACAAGCATGCGCTGACTTTGACTATTAGCTCTGATGTGGGAACATTTTTTTCCCGTGTTTCTCCACTAATCACTCGCTTGGAAGGATCATTGTATATCACTGTGTTCTCATAGCACAGTACAGTGATAAGCCCTAGCGCCCAGCCTGTGGTTATGATGGTGCGATGGTAGTGAGTTCTTGTAAATGATCTCTTTGAGAAGCCTGCGTTCTGTTTGGTAAATGAAGCCATGCCCTGAACAGTTTCCTCTGACTCAATTGGCTCGGCCAGGGTTTAAAAGACCCAGCTGCAGTCCATTTGAAGTCCCCATATTGGCTCTAGGGAGGTGGGGGGAGGCTTTGCTGATTGTAATCTTTGTTGCCATTAGCTTTATTGTTGTTGATTTTACACACACCCCCCCGGCCCAGCTTTGACACTGCCTAGTTCCACATGACCTGGGCAGTAGTCCGGTTGGGAATAAGCAGCATCCTTATCTTCCATCTGTGTAATGACAAACAACTATTTGACTAGCTTTATACTCCAACATCACATGGTGGAAATAAAGAGAACATGGATGGCCATTTCCTGCCATTTTGGACTCCACGTTCTGCCGTTTCAGTTTTGGTGTACATGTGTTCCCTGACTACATATGGACATGGTGGTCTTCTCACTTTGTATTAATTTAGCTCAGTTGGCTGGCTGGGAGGGGGACTCTCTTTGTGCTGTGGTATATTTGGAGATGGCTTCATCGACCTGCTAGCTTGCGACCTGTAAAGGGTGGCTGGGTTTTTAGCTGCAACGTTGTTTTCGTCCGAACCCAAGGCCTGATCGAAGGATGTTAATGTCCACAAGAGGGCTTACGCATGCTTCCCGCAGCCCAGAAGTGCTTTTGGGCGGGTCGGCCTAGGAGTCGTAGACCTGATGGAGTAGCGGCGTCACTGAGGGTGATGTGTGGGGGTGGGATGTTGATAACGTGCCAGGGATGTGTCTGGAATTGTTTTGGTCATCTGTGAAATGCGCTTATTCTCCTAATGAGACTTGTGCTGCCAGCTGAAAGAGGACATTCCTAAAGCCTAATTCCTCTTGTTTTATTGCCTCTCGCTGATCCTCAGGAGTACATGGTGTACCGCAAACATACCTACATGCGGCTGGATGGCTCATCCAAGATTTCGGAACGCCGGGACATGGTAGCGGACTTCCAGAGCCGGTGAGCTAACAGTCGACTCTGAAGGTGGGGGGGGGGGGGGGGGGGACCGGAGAGAAGCTCAGGTTTCGGACCCGTCCTTCACCACAGGCTCGGATGGAGACGTTAGTGTCTGTCTCTTCTTAAGATAATTTGAGCATATTTTCCACAGAGTCTAAAACCCCCAAGCCTCAACGTGCCTCCTCCTCCGAGAAGAGTTTGATTTCAGCCTGTCTCTCGTCTTCCTTCTCATTCTCTGAATTTGTCTGTTTCTTTTCCTCTCTCTGTATCACAATTCTTTCTTTCTTTCTCTCTCTCTCTCTCTCTCTCTGTCCATCTCTGTCCTTCTTTCTCTCTATCTGTCTCCTTGCCTTTTTCTTTGTCTCTCTGTCTCTCTCCACTCTCCCCTGACCAGCCTCCCTCTCAGTCTCTGGTTTGCATTATCTGGGAGACTCAGTGGGGTCTGCTTTGTATTTAGCAGAGGTCCATGTGGTACACTGAAATGTCTCTTGCTGTTACTCCTGGTGTGCTGGCTGTAGCGTGTTTAGCCCCTCCTTTCTTTACGCATTCTCTCAATCTCTCTTCCTTTCTCCTTCGCAGGACGGATATTTTTGTCTTCCTTCTCAGCACAAGAGCGGGAGGTCTTGGGATTAACCTAACTGCAGCAGATACGGTGAGGCTACAGAGCTTACCTCTATAACGGCTTAATTGATGATAATTGGGCTGTGTTTCAGGAGTCAGGAATCTTCAGGTGGAACATTAGCACACACACCAACCTTGTGTGTGAATTCACATGGCTTGTAGTTTTTAGTGAACTTCTGGAACCCCCCTGGTCCACCTGCCAAGGTTCTGAGGGAAGCTTTTTGCCAAAGATCACTGGTGCTCCTGACATAGGACCTCACACAGACATCTATGAGCATCAATTTGACATGGCTTTTTATTCACAATGCAGTGAGATGACAATGATTTATTCAGACTATACTGAAAACCAAATCCAATTACACTAATGAAGTAATCAACCAACAATCACCTAGAGTACAAGAACTTGAATCAAATCTAATTTTGAATCAACATTGAACCGTCCCATCGGGTTACAGCTCGTGTGCACGTCATATGTATAACAGTTTTACATAGGTTCTGTAAGCAGTCATATTGATACTCACGTTAGCTAGGATTCTTTATTTATGTTATTTGACATGCACAAAGCGCAGACTAATTTTCTTGTCATGCCCCATGGGTGAACAGCATAAAGTTGGCCTGAGAAAGGGCCTTACGGATGCTTGTGTATATAACTGAGACGTCCTCAGGCTGAGTCTTTGAATAAACTATCTTTTTCTTTTTTTTACCACTGCCTCAGAGTCAGTTCATAGCACAGCAATTGCTGCAATCATTATATTGTTTCTCTAACCTGTCCAGGAAGATTTCCACCACACAAAATAGCAGCAGCAGCAGCATCCAAATATGCGTCTTGTTGTACGCGTGCTCCTAAATCAAAATTCCATTCACACTTTTATAAAAGAAAGAGAAAATGTGAGCGTTTACACTGTAGATCTCCCCCCCCCCCCCCCCCCCCAAAAAAAAGAACAAGGTAGTGTATAGAAGCAGCTTACGTGAGGCAGTTTGTCAGAGGATGTGTGTGGTGAGCACGCTGTTGTGTGTGCCGGTGCAGGTGATTTTCTACGACAGTGACTGGAACCCTACCGTGGACCAGCAGGCCATGGACAGAGCTCACAGGCTAGGCCAGACCAAGCAGGTCACAGTCTACCGCCTCATATGTAAGGGCACTATTGAGGAGCGTATCCTGCAGAGAGCCAAGGAGAAGAGTGAGGTACCTACACACCCCGCTCTAATTAAGCCTTTCTCACACATCTCTTGTCTGCCAAGTATGTCTGAAGAATGCCTTAAAATTGTATTGAATTTATTTTAAATCATACCATTGTCGTTTTACAATTGTAGTGTATTTATGATTGATTTGCCATTGGAATGTTGTAGTTCAATGTCTGACACTGTAATTACAGATTAGTTACTACTGATGTAATCGCTGGTAGTTATTTAAACAGTTTGTAAAACTGATTTGTCACTTTGTCATCACACCGGTCTGTATGGAAAATCTATAGTGCCTGAACTTTGTGGGAAGTGATTTGCATTATTGTATTTAGGGGAATAAATCACATTAAAAGCTATCTGTAATCAGTGATTACAAAATCCAGAATTCAGGGTCTGGGGTTGAATACCTGCTATACAGACTAACACTTGAGCATCACCCTGAGTGAAAGGTTCACCTGAGTGTTATTTTGGCTAATCACTGTCCTGCTTCCTGGGTCTCAGATTCAAAGAATGGTGATCTCAGGTGGCAACTTCAAACCCGACACGCTTAAGCCCAAGGAGGTGGTCAGTCTGCTGCTGGATGACGAGGAGTTGGAGAAGAAACGTGAGTTGATGTTCTGATAAAGGAGCGCAGTGAGGGGGTGGGGGAAGGCGTGTGGCTTCCAGTGATCACAGGCGAAAGGCACGTTAGTTTATTTGTTTAACCCACATTTCAACCTGCCTCTTCCTGTGCTTTCAGATTACAAAAACGCTCTGCTTCTGACTCAGAATGTTACAACAATGGCTAGGTTGTTGAACTCTAATTCATCTGACTACCCGACCCCTCATCACCTCTGCTCGTGTCCTGTCTAGTTCCTGTTGCATGCATTTGTTCTACGAGGTCGTGCTGATGCTGATAGGTTGATTGGCTCTGTTCTGATTGGCTTTCTCTCTGCCCGTGGTTTTGGTGATCGGCCCGTGTTGGCAAGCAGTGCGCCTGAGGCAGGAGGAGAAACGGCAGCAGGAGGAGAGCAGCAAGGTGAAGGAGCGCAAGAGGAAACGGGAGAAGTACGCTGAGAAGGTAACGTTCTCCACCAGTGCACGCTTGCATCACCAAGACGTCCTGCAGGTCGTGCTCTTACAACGCCCCCCCCCCCCCCCCCGCGCTTCTCTCTGCGCAGCGGAAAAAGGAGGACGATGTAGAGGGGAAAAGGAGGAAGGAGGGAGGGACCCTGGTCATCCCCTATGCCCCCTCCGCCGACAACTCCAACCTGTCGGCAGACGGCGAGGACTCGTTCATCAGCGTGGACATGGACTCGGCCATGCCCAGCCCCTTCAGCGAGGTGCGGTGCTCCGGGGATGAGAGCTGACTGGGTGCCTGGTACAGCCTGTGGTGCTCTGTGGGGGGCGCTCATGAGGGGGTGCAGTTTGAACAGTTAATTGGAATTTTGCTGTTTTGTCATGGCAACTGAACTATTTATCCAAACCAAGAGTAAAGTGAATTTACTCTCCAGTGCTGAGCTGTGTAGTGTGTTCATGTGTGCAAATATGGTCCAGTCTGGCACTTGATCACTCAGGCCCTCACACACTCCTGTGTCCACCATGGCTTTCAAAATCCTCACTCTTCCCTTCCTGGCGTCCTCTCCCGTCCTCCACGTCGCGGCATGTGTGTGTCTCCGCAGATCTCCCTGAGCAGCGAGCTGCAGGCAGGCTCCCTCCCGGCCGACGAGAGCAGCAGTGACATGCTGGTGATCGTGGATGAGCCGGCGTCCTCTGCCCCGCAGTCGCGTGCCACCAACTCGCCCGCCTCTGGCACCGGCTCCGTGTCGGACAACATGAACGGTGGGTGAGAACGCGGGCGACGCCTGCACGCTGATCAAACCGCTCCTGGGCACGCTTCTCTTAAAATACCAACATTTTGTCCCATCTGGGTCTTCATTTTGTTAAACAAAGCCAACTTGGTGTTCACCCGTATAAACAGAAATCAGTGATGATGTGCCGTGAATAAGGCATAACGAATAACGATTGTTATCATTAATGCAGAGTGTGCGAGAGAATGAGAGACACTGACAGCAAGTCCTGTGGCTCGTGCTGTGAATATTAAATGTCCATGGTGTCTGAGAGTTAACGGCCGAATATAAAGGGCCCCATGGCCTTACAGAGACCAAAAAAGCTATAAAAAAGCTTTAAAAAGCTAAGTAAACACGAGGGTTGTCAAAGCAATATAAAACCATTCTCTGCTGTGGTTTTCAGAGGAACTCTTTGGACTGTTTTTCCCACAGACCTTGTCCTTGATTTGTATGTTTGACACTACATCCAGTCTGCTAGCTAACAGTCCCACTGGTGTACCGTCTCACACTTGTGGAAGGACTCTGCCAAGCCTGCTCGATTTGCTGTAGAGCCGCTCTGTTCTTTCGTCTCTCTCACATGTTCGATGCGCCACGTGGTTGCAATCAAGTACCATATAAACATGACGGCTCTAGGCTGGATTCGCTCTCTCACCAGCTGGGGTTGCCTTGGCACCCATAAGGATTAGAGGGCAGGAAAAGGAGAGGGAGAGAAAGAAACCTGCCCGTTAAGTTCCTAAAAAGTCACTGGAAGGCAAGAAGCCTTTCGTAAAATGATCACTCTGGCAGAATTGCCTCAAGCCTGCTGGGTTTGGCTCATTGCTGTAAAAAAAAAAAAAGCTGAGCTGGGCCAGGTGTGTAGGCGTGGTTCAGTTTTGGGGGCCAGGCAGATAGATGGTATTTGGGTTTTGGGTCCAAAGGTGGGGTTTAGTTTCTGGGGCCAAGTAGATCTATTGCATTTAGGTTTTAGGACCAGGCTGGTAGATTGCATTGGGGTTTTGGGCCCAGGCTGGTAGATGGCATTTGGGTTTTGGGGCCAGGCAGGTAGATGGTGTTGGGGTTTTGGGGCCAGGCAGGTAGATGGCGTTGGGGTTTTAGGGCCAGGCTTTCCAGTGAAACTCACGCTATGTTCCTTCAGGCGTTTCTTCTCAAGACACAGCCAGCCCAGGCAGAGGGAGGTCCGGCCGGAGCCGTGGACGGCCCAAAGGTTCTGGAGGGGCGGGGAAGTGCTCAGGCCGGAAGGGCCGCGGGAGGAAGTCAACAGCAGGCAGTGCAGCAGCCATGGCTGGAGCAATGGCAGGGGCAGCGGCCGCCTCAGCTGCTGCGTATGCTGCGTATGGCTACAGTGTGTCCAAAGGTGGGTTCTGTGTGCACGTACACACACACTCATACTTATAATGTTTGTGCATTATCCTATAATTATGCCATTAAAGGTGCATGCTAGCAATCTGCTGCTGTTTAAAGGTACTCTAGGTACACAGCTCAATGATTTAGGTACATGCCAATCACCATAAAATAGGTCCCTCAAATTGTCTTCTCATTCCTTATAGGTAATGCTTACAAAGGTACCAGAAGTTTGAATTGGCCTTTTATATGCCATCTTTAATATGCATTGTTAAACATATTCCAGTCTGTGACCACCCCTGCATTAAATGAATAGTCATAGACGTTCTTTTGAATACTTCCTCATGCCTTTCAGCACTGGTTTATCTGAGCAGTACACAGAGCCTTGTGTTGTTTGACTCTTCTCTCAGGTATTGCTGCTTCTGGCCCATTGCAGCCTTCTCTGGCCCGCTCCTCAGCTGCCACCTTCATCCCTGTGGGTGCCTCTTCCTCCCAGGCTAAAGGGGGCACCATGGGCCCCAGCTCGCAGATGCTGGCACATGGCAGCTCACACATCCATCACACTCCCTCCAAGAGAGGCAAAGGTCCAAGCAGTCATGGGGGGCGGTAGCAGTGTGTGTGGAGAGGCTTGTTTTGTGCTTCTAGCTTGGCCAGTAATGTTTGTCTTGGGGCAGGGCTCCCCACATTTTAAGGGGATTCCTACCCAACCCAAAACATTTCACCAGCCCTGCTGTCACTGTGAACCTTTGCTTCGTTTCCCTGGTATTTAGCAGTGGTCTTAACCCCATAGATCAAAGAGGAGAATCTTATTTGGGGAAGACTGGAAATGGCAAGAATGCTTGAAATTTGAGGTAAAATGCAAATTCCTGTTTATTTCAAAAAGTTTGTTTGTTAAATATATTTGTTTTGTGAAGGACAAAATATTTTTGAGTACTATGAGTAAGAAACAACCAATAGCCGTAACACATGAAATATTACGTGCACTGTGAGGTAGTAAAACAGCATCAGATGTTCTTGAGAACCCCTGCAAAACTCCATCATGCACTGAACAAAGGGCTGCCTAACATGCTCTCCCCTTTCTGGAATAGCAGTAAATTCAGTCACTCTCCCAGTTAACCTTCGGTATAAGTAAACAACTTGCTCTCCCATCCAGTTTCAACAGTCTTGACATTAAAACAGGTGCTGGTGTTTTAGTGAGTAATAGTAGAATATGGATTCAAAACTTTGCTCCTCTACTTGCACTTAATCTGATCCCAGTTATGAAGGGCATTGTGCAGTGGAGCATGCAAATTGCAGAGCTGTAGGGTAAAATTTATTTCAGCCCCTCGAACCGAAGAAGATAAGACGTTTATTATGGACAGCTACATGGATTGTGTTCCAGGTTCAAAATTAGCTATATAAAATGCCAAACAGCCTTCTTTTTGTAAAGTTATTTGCTGCAAATTAGATTTTGCCATTAAATACTAATATATATTTTGACCTGAAAGGAGAAAGAGTTCCAGGTATTTTGTAGGGAGTGAAAAAAGTGGAGGGGAGCACTGCTTGAAAATATCACTACTCTGCTTGCTGTGGGGTCAGTTCTGACTTCAACTTCTCTGATGGATGTAAAATGTATCATAGCTTAAGTTAAAAGTTGGTAATTTATGAAATTTGTGCTACCTGTATATTGTATTGAAGCCATTTATTTTTTAAAAGATAAACATGTTGAAAGTTCGTAATTTTTGTGGGATCAGTGATTTTTGGGGATTATTTTGTCTCTAAATGTGGTAAAATTGTCCAGTGTTTGTAAATAATGCAGTGGATATTGCTCAGAGCCCTCCATATTTCCCATAATGCTTGTCTATTTTTATAGGTCACTGTGTACATACTGGTGAGAGAAAAGTGGTCATTTTACTAACTTGGAATAAATCCAAAATAAAAATCAAAATAATTTCAAATGCATTTGTCCAATTTTTTAAATCACCGTTTGTCTTTAGAATGGCTGGGGAAGCAGTTAACTATAATTAATAAAGCTAATTTGCATGTTATAAAATCTCCTCAGGTGAAAGTTTTGACTGTCAGCAACACCAAATTAACTAGACAAATTCAATATGGTCACATACATAAGTCCACAATGGATAGTTAATGCTAGGTTTGTCCTATAGCACATTCATTATGAGGGCCACTTTTTATTTTTAGAACTTTCAAAATTAATGTATATGCTAAAAATAGTAAAATTAAAAAAGATTAAATGGTATATCAAAACTGACAGTGTCATTCTATAATTCCATGCTCACATTTGTTATGATTAAGACAGGTAAGATATCATACTGACTGAAATAGGTGCAATTTTATTTCTCTGTGACATACAGAATCATTTTAATAGAATGTACGGAAGAGATCACAAAGATGAAAGGGTTTTTTTGCACTTGTACTCCAGTTTCCTGACAAGAGTTGTCAGTAATGGCCTGAACAGTGTGAGGATTTGCCCTAATGCGTGCAGGTTCATAGCAAAGACAAGACTCCTGGCTTTATCTGCATTGTCTCTGCTTCCTGCTCCTTCGGAGCAAAGCACTGTAAACACAGGTCTTCCAAGTGCAGTGTGTTCCTTGCTCCAATTGGCATAACCCTGGATGTTTGTGCATACAGGAGGCAGTCATAGCCAAAATACCTGCCAAGTTAGGCAGCTGTATGGAAACAAGAAAGCTAGGCAGTGGTGCACTATTGCAAATGCATCTCACTTGCTCACCTGATGTTTTTAATGTACAGGTGCCATTGGGAATAATAACCAACAATTTTTTTTTTTCCTCCAGTTAAAAGCTACCAAAAATATCACAAAGAACCTAAAACATTCAACTGGAATATCAAAAGAGGTCACAATAATTAAACACTCTAGATAGTTATCATTTACATATTTTATTTAAGGACACCATTGAGTGACAACTAAGGAACCTTTTACAACAAAGGACTCAAAGGGAATTTAACAGATTAGGATGGCCGAGTCATCTTTGGAGTGCAAATCAAATGAGAACCGCATTAAGAAATCTGTTGCCAACTCACTATGCATGCAATGGAATTATGCAGATTCTCAAGATCTTTTTTTTATGCAACAGATCCTTTTATCTTGCTCCATAGACATCTTATGTAGTAGAGACCTAAGAAACATGGACAGTGAACAGCACACTAGTTACAAAAATTAAAAAAGGACCTCACTTTTCTCTTAGTACAGTAAGACACATTAATGCATTTGTAGTGCATGGGATGCAATCAGCATAAACACAGAAGCATGTTATTGAGTCAGACCGAATGTTGGCAGCCTGTTCCAAGCTTTACAGAGCAGGTACAGGTAGCGGAGCCACCAACAGTATGGGCCTAATGATGGCCAGGCAAGCTCCTTCGATGGAGAACAGGTGGGGGTCATCCACATCTGGGCAGCTCTGCCTCATGAAGTCAGCCAGGCGAAGCAGGTACTCCATGTTGTGGCCCGTCTTCCCCTTGGACACAGATATCTGGGCAGCGATCTCCTCCACACTGGCAGGCCCGAGGTAAATCGGGTTGTCAGCTGTAGCGATGTAAACCAGGGCCTGGACGGGCACCTGGTTCTCATCGCGTGGCATGAAATCGACAACTCGTGTAACATAGCCTCCATGCACCGCCTCCCTGACATTCAGGTACTTGAGAGATTCTTGTACTTGAGGACCAGTCACCTCAAAGGCTACACCCCAGGTGCAGGCCTGTGTAGGAGGCAATTAAAATATCTTACTTACTACTACTAACGCAAACCCTGACATTTACTCAATTAACTGTGCTATATCTGAATCTCCATTATGTAAAACAAACTGTAAATTCCACTTACGTCTTCCTCCTCAATGAGCGTCACCACTCTTCCGGGCTGCCATGACGACAGAAAAATGAGGTTTCAGCATGACATCAGAGTTCAAATGCACTCAAAGACAGGCATTATTTTAAACTATAAAGTCATCACTAAACATCAACTCACCGTTTCATCATTTCCACGATGGAAGTTATCCCCGTGCCAGAAGCGTCTTTTATAGCCCTGAATATACCCGACCTTGCTCCTCCTGTACTTGAAATCGGGTTTCCAAACCAGCGAACCGTACCCGAAAATCCAGAGGCTGTTTTTGCCAGCGACTATGTCTTGAGGCTTCATTACGAGAGATTAGAAACCTTCTCTGGTCGTTCACAATAACTGACGTTCACAATAACTGGTGGAATAACTCGACGTAAAACAGCTAGCTCTAGCTGGCTGGCTCAAAAGCTAGCCAGCTAACTCCCTAGCGTTAGCTTCCTTCGGTCAAGGAGGAGAGGTATCGGCTGGCTCACCGCTATACCGCGGACGGTATTGGAGCCCAACTGCTTGGCAGTCGTGAAGATGGAGTTTCGCAAACCGTTTTTCTTTGCCTGGTGCATGCCGACGCATTAGTGTTGCCGCATAATGCCTTAAAATGCCATTCCGCCTTTTCGGCTCGAGCGAAGTCAAAACCTAAACGAAAATCGCCTGGCAGGCTAGCGCACTAGCCGCCCTATGTAGAGTTCTTAAAGAAAAGAAAAGCCGTTAGATACTTGACTGTTTAGTAATGACGACGTTAAGAACCAATTATCGATACTGTCCTGGCTAGCTAACAAGCTAGCTTTATTATTAACCACCTCTAGTTAGATACTCTGCCTGGCCGGGTGATGAAATGAAGGTCGGACTGACGGCTACATATATGCTGTAGTTGTCCATGGGAGTACGTCATTACGCCCAAATTCTGTGCCAATGACAGATTAGAAAAGGTGGGCTGTAATTCCTCTTGTCCAATCACAATTTTTCAGATGTGCAACGACCCTGATTACATCATGATTCGAACATTTCATTGGGCAAGAAGTGTAGCTTGAGCCTGCATTCTAGATTATTTTATTGGTTAAAGAACTATCAATCATATTTGCTCCGTATGCTTATTCGTCAAAAGAACGTCTATTTAAAATATTTGCATCATCTGTACTACGGGAAGGCTGATGCAACTTGTCAGAAGCATTTCATGTAAACACTCCTAGAACACCAGTAGGTTTGATTAGGTATTAAATCAAGTATTTTTGGAATAAGAAAAAGGAAAAGAAAGAAAGAATATAATTTTATGATCGAATTATGATTTTAGGATGATACCTTATGAGAGAGAGAGAGAGAGAGAGAGAGAGAGAGCGAGAGAGAGAGAGAGAGAGAGAGATTATAAATATTAAAAAGATGTTAACTAAATATTTTGGCTTTGGCCTAGACTAGTATCGCTTCCCAAGAGTGAGCTGATAAAGCCATAGCTACCTGATGTATAGTAAAGAATTTCTTCCTTACAATTTAGTACTTTCCTTATTCAGGTGCTTGGTTCAGTACATGCAAGGCTTGATAACCTCTTGATGAATTTGTTTGTTGGAGAAGGAAATACCGACAGTATTTCCAATCCGATTCCCATTGAAGCGCCATGGGTTTTTTTTTTTTTTTGTTTTGTTTTGTTTTTTTGCTTTATCTGCACTTCTGGTGATCCCTGAATTGAGTGACCAAGAACACTGAATTAAATAAAGTTTAGGGTTTCCTTTAAGGTTCATGGTAGCTTTGTGTTTAAGGTACTGTTGGGCCCCTGAGCAAAGCTCTTAACCCTCAATTGCTCAAGTTGTACTCAGTCGTAATTGTAAGTTGCTTTGGATAAAAGCGTCATGTAAATAAAGTTTATTTATCTTTGGTTTCAAACTGAGAATGAGACTATTGAAAGATCATGTATTGTTTTCTGATTGTTTTGTGGTGTAGGGTGTCTGACATTTTAAAATTTTGTTTTATGTCTACCACTTAAAATGGTCTTTTGAATTGTTGAATTGAACAGAACTGAACTGAATACCTAGTACAGGGCTGCTGTGACCTGGGATGTACCAAAATGTAGACTGTGGACTGGGTTAGGAGACCCTGCTCTAAGAACAGGGGCTGGAAAGCACAGTCTGAGTAAGACTGAAGCCAGTTGTTCATTTGTTGCATCACTGTAATTCACATCTTAAGATTCTGCCAACATCTCTGGGTTTCTCCAAGGACCAAACTTCCCGCATCACCATCATTGCCCTGTACTCTGCTATTGGTGACTCTGGCTAAATATGTTCAGTTCTCTGAAAACATGGCATCATTAAGTCTATTACATGTGCATGCATGGTGGCCTGATACATTTGCAGAATGCACTAGCCCTATGGGTAATTAACCCTTATGTTAAAAAGCCTACTACATATAGTCATAGGTGAACTACTGAGAAACACCCAAGTTTAACAGGGCAAAATCTGAAGATTAGAACCTTAGATCCCCAAGGTTTTACCTCTGTCTCTGACCCTTTCTTTTTTTTCATGTGAACTTTCCCCTAATTTGGCCTACTTCAGGTTTTGCTAAACAAAGTACCCCACCCCCACCTCTCCCAACACTTCCTTATGTTTTTAGTCCAGGGTCCCCTTTCCTCTTAAGTTAAAATAGGATTATCTATAAATAGAGGCATTAGCTGGTATCATAAGATACAAGCGAATGTAAGCTCCTTAAAAGTCTACGTGATGCACGAGCTTTCTCTGCCTGCTGAAAGGCTGGGTGGTGTTTCTCCCATGGTTGTACCTTTCAAGGAACAGCCTGTTTACTCACTCTCCACCAGTAACCTTAGGCCTCGACATTCAAGGCTGCTGTGTGCCCTTGTGTACACAGTAAACGTGGCACGGGAAAAAAGCCTACGTGCGGATTCCACAGAATGGTTTTCATTTCTTTATTTACATTTCAGTCCAAGCCATGTGAACATGATTGATAGGTGTGGTGTGCTTTACATGACCAGGTTTTACATGAACACTCTAAAAAATAAATAAAAAATGAAATAAAAAGAAAGAAAAGTAAAAATATCCCTTTCAAAAATCAACCAAACTGAAGAATGGGCTCCATGGGGTGTACTGGTCCTGGGCTAGGGGATTTGCTCCCAGAGTAATCTGTGAATAAACACAAAATAAAAGTGAGAAGCACTAGAAACACAAGACAGCTAACACATTATTTCTTTCATTGATTCATATGAAAAAGAATTGTAACAGGACATAGGATTTTAGAGAGTTCGAATCCAAATGGAAGAAGCTCGTTTAATCTCTGCCCAAAACCTATTCAAATCCGATAAACCAAAGCTTGTATCACAGTAATAAATGATCATCAGTGAGCCGACGACACCTTCAGTAAGTCTCTCAGTGAGCATCTTACTGACCCCTAGTGTTAATTAATAGTAACTGCAGATTGGAGGATGCCTGGTTTGAATCAGTTGACAGTCATTTTTAATTGTGAGTCATTTGAAGTAATTTGACCTGAAAACCTGTGTGCTGTATTTAAAAACCTTGCAGTGATGGTGACCATTTCCAACTCAGCTTTGCTGTAGACCTATTTTTGTCTGCTCGTAATGCATTGAATAAGACAAGTGTAATTGTGCAAGTGTCAGACTGACCTTTGTTTGCTACAGCACTTATACACAATATGTATATATATATAGGAACTGGAAATAAAATAACAATATTCTTAATTTGATATGACCTCCTTTTTGTTTGTTATGAATTGGTGTCCTGAAATCTGTGATATCCACGCAAACCTGGAGCACAGAAAAAAAAGATGCGTGAGAAAAGCGTTTGGCTAGTGCCGGCATGTTCTGCATTTTTTAATCAGAAAGGAAGCAGGAAATGATGTCACTAGGTCACAAACAGGATGCTGTGATTATAACACAATGAGAATGCCTGGCCATGTGATGGAGACCCAGAGGCCAAAGAGTGTGGCACACACATACATACACACTCTCTCTCTCACTCATTCTCCTGAACAGGGTTAGGGAACAGGTTTCAGTGGAAGGCTCATGACTAATTGCTGTGATAACGAGTGTGTTTTACACTCAGGCTGCTAAAGGAAGCGCTCTCCTAACCTTGTGAAATGTGTGTGTTTCAATCTGGGCATCCTTTTCGCTCAGACACATGATAAGACATGACTGGCTAACACTGACTGACACTATGTATATAATACAGGCCAGCAGTTTGGAAACAACAGCACCCTTGTCAAAATAAACATGACATTTATATTTGCGCAACAGCATAATATATTTATTCACACAACAAAATGGTTTCAACTGATCGTTGATTTGTTTTGTAAATTTTGTATTCTTCAAAATATCCTTTATTGGCTTCAGCTCCAGTCTGACATATTTTAAATATCTCCCCATAATATTTCAGCTACAGTCTGACATAGTTGAAGAATACCCTCATAAAGTTTCTGTAAGTATGTAATTGGAGTGGCATTCTAAGCCTTTATGTTCTTCCAGAAGTCATTTCTGACAGTTAGCTCCTGCTGTTCTCACTGAATGGTCATGTTAGTTTCATTAGCGATGTGAATGGTAAAATTCTTTTGACTGTGTGGGTCAGGCGATTTTCCATTGCTGTTTGTTCCTGTTTAAAACGTTCTAAAAGGTTTTAAAGCAACGTTTGGATCATTACTCTCCTGTTGTGTAGTGAGGTACAGTCCAAATATTCTCAGTCCAGAGAATCACTTGCTTGCTTCCATATTCTTGGTCTGTCCATACTCGTATGTGTCTGCGAGAGAGACTACTGTGGAGCATCGTCTGTAGTTATCTTTGTTACCTTAATGCTTTCTAATATGCCCTCTCTTGCATGTGTCCTGTGAGGGCTGACATTGACCCAGGTGATGATTTAAAGGGCAGGACTGGTCTGCTTCTGTGAGTCTTGGCCAGAGAGGTGAGCTTGTCACTGGCTTGACACTGAGTCTTACAATGTGGTTAACTGTCCCATATCGCCGACTCTGGGATTTCTCTTTAGTGATTTCAAAATATCTCATTTATTTTTCACCAAGTCTCAGCTTAGGTCAAGGCCAAAGTTGGCTGAGTACATAATGACCAACGTAAATGACAGATGACATTTTGACCCTTCCTCCCTTAAGTGGAGACCCCAGGTGACCCTGTTTTGACTGTATTGAAAAGTGGCAATAAATAATACTGCTTCTCGCAGCAGACTGCTCCAACTGGTCAGTTGGACGTCTAGAAAGCCTGTAGCCTTTTCCTCTTTGCTGAAGGAATATGGTGCCAATGGGATCTGCCTACCCTTTTGTTTTGGTTTATTGCGGGTGGGGGCAGCAGCAGAGGCAGAAGCACAGATCTCTCCTTTATCTCTGAAGGCGAGGACTGGCCGAGTAGCCTGGTGCCTGAAGCCCGTTCGTGTGTGAGCGCATGTGAGTGCGTGTGAGCACACGTGGGTGCGTGTGAGCGCCTTACTGCCACTCCGCACGCTATGTGCACGGCCACGTGGAAAGAGAGAGGGTGGCATATGCTGCTGTTTTTATAGCGACGCAGGGTCGCACCCTGGGGCATCTGTTTCGGCTTTTTGAGGAGGGGCCACTCCTATGGTGCGCACGCTCATCACCAGCTCAAGGGGCCTGTATCCGAGGCAACGGATTTGAATTTCAAGCCAATTTACAACTGAGGAAGTGTGTGTGTATGTGTGTGTTTGGGGTGCTGAGGGTGTTTTTTACAGGATTGTGAGGAGCTGCTAGATGGAGAGAAATCCAGATAATTGCAAAGCAGAAAATCCATGTTAGTATCTTAAATGTTTCCCAAAGCAAGCAAAATCATACGTCAAAGGAATTAACATTTTTATTCTTCAGATGTTTGGTTCTTATAAATATGCATTATATACAAAATAATAGTATAAAACATATAAAGAGCAGTGTGTCATAATTAAATTAACTCTGGACATAATCATTTTCTTAAAAATTACATTATTGGTCTCAAAATGAATGCTAGGCAGTCAGTGGTAAGCAGTCACGATTTCAGGTTTTTGTCCTTTCAGTCTTGTACTTGCGGGCCATATTGCATAAAAGAAGCCAGTGACACTTCCTCTTGGATGCCGGCACAGCTCGATATACTGCAATCCTGCTCTCCCCCCTGTTCTTTACACAAGCATTTTCCCTTCTTACAAACAATCCAAGAAAATGAACATCCTGTCCCATTCTTTTAAGGCTTTTTCGTGAATTTGGGCTGTATACAATCTTAGAACAACAGTCATTTTTGATATGATTGACATTTCTACATGTTTATTTTTTCAGACATTCATTTCTTCTCCTGATTGGGGTGGGCTGTCTTTGATTGCACCCCCCTCCCCCCCGCGCTCTCTTCTTGCATAGCTGGCAATGCTGGCTGAAGGGTTGGACGTCCCTGGCACCTTCTAACGATTAGTTGGCAGACAATGTGTCCATGATTATCACAAGAGAGTGAGAGAGGGTGAAGGAGAGTGAGTGGAGGGGGGAAGATAGAGAGAGACAGAGAGAGAGAGAGAAAGAGAGAGAGAGAGAACGCTCACTCTATGTGGGGGTGGGACCACTTCTCTCTGCCATAGACATTTTTTTTTCCTCTTGCAAGTCCATTTTTACTTACAGTTTGTGAGGGAAAAACATACCGTAGCAGGAGGGATAAAAAAACAAACTTTCCAGGTCTGTACACGTTTGTACACAAACACATGTCAACAGAACACCAACGTTGTGTTCAGTGAGCAGGCTTCTGCTCTCTCCAGTTTCTCAAGTTTCTCAGAGCAGCAGTGGATCTCACAAACTAATCATCTCCAGTCTCTCAGTCTTTGTAAACAATCCAGAAAGTTCTGCTTTGATTGTGTCTTCCTCACCCTATTCTTCACACCCTCCTGTCATTTATACCTGAGGAGAGAGCAATGAGAGAAGAACACGGGTTTGAGGCATGCTTTGATATGTACAGTGGGGTTGTTATATAAATAACAACAGTTACAGCACTTAACATGAAAATTACATTACCCACCACCATGGCCATTTTAAGGAATTATGGGTATTTCCTGTCCGTTCTTACCTCAGTTGCTATGACGCATTCACTTCTCTCCTCTGCTATTACAAACACAGACTGGTACATGGAGTCTCTTGGGGAACATATCGTTGATATCCTACACTCTGGCTTTTCACTGCACAAACAAATCACACACAGTGTTAAATCAGTGTAAAAGGATATGGGTCCCACAACCAACTGTGATCTATAAGTAGATGGACATTTACTGTTGGGATTCAAAATATTATGAGAGTTTTAATTTTCACCCCTTTAAAAGGCTTCTGATTGAGATCCCCTTTTAACTATATTAATCACATCAATGGAAACCAGACCAACTGCATAAATTACACACGTGAATAAGGATAGGGGCTGAAATGTGGATAGGGCTTTTGAGATTATACACATTTAAATTTAGACAGCTAGAAACCAAAACAGTGGGTAACAGAGGGTATCGTAGTATGGTAGAATTTATCTAAATTATGTCTTATATTCTACAGCAGCACAAGCTTTAATATAATTCTAACTGCCACCGTAACAGGCAAATCTCCTCTCTTACCTGTACATTCTACTCAGTGGTATTTTGTCTTCTAAACACTTTTCATAGTTGTGACTTTTGTCCTCTTGCGAAGGGGTCTCTTTGAAATCTTTCGTTGAGTTGTAGTCTAAGTGGTAGTTCTTGTGTATGTAATTGGATTTCTCTGACCCACAGTCTACCTCCAGTCCCACCCTCTTATTAGTGTTTTTCAGCTGCGAGGTGGGTATCAGGTTGTCCCTCTGTGCGTCTGACTGATTGTTCATGGTGTCCATGTGAGTCCTCTCGGTGCTGGCGTGCCTGTGGACCTGCCGCAGGGCGATGCCCACCATGCACAGGAGCACAAGCAGGGCCACCAGGCCCACAGCCAGAGAGACGGCCGCCCACTGGAAGCCGTCTTGGGGCTCGCTGGAGGCAGGCGCCATGGGCAGCGTGACGGCGAAGTACTCGCAGCGGGGCCCCGTGAAGCCAGCAGGACAGAAGCAGACGGGCGGGCCGCCTGGCATGGTGCCGCACGAGCCACCGTTGAGGCACAGCTGGGAGGGGCATGCGGCGGAGAGCTGGTGGCAGTTGCGGCCTCTGTAACCCGGTGGGCAGGAGCAGACATAGTCGCCCATGCGGTCATGGCAGGTGCCGCCGTTGACGCAGGGGTTGGATGCACAGTCGTTGATGTTGATCTCGCAGCGCGGGCCTGTGAAGCTGGCACGGCAGCTGCACATGTGTACACCTGCCAGCACCACACACGTGCCTCCTGCAGGAACATACAGGCATGCATCAATTACACATACACAAAATACACAAACGTGCCCTAATTGATCTTTAAATTCAATCGAAGAAGGGGTAACAGAGTGGATAATATTACTGGAGAACTGAAATAAATTCCACTTTAAATTCTACAAGCACCACCACAGTAACCTCTCTGCTTCCAGACTTTTCATATTACAGTAATAGTCACAAGCATAATGAAACACACTAGCATAATATGAACGTAATGAAATGTATGCTCATTAAAACATCAAGTTTGCTACCTACTGGGTAGAGATATAATCTGTCTAACTTCTGGAAAGCCCAGATAGCTCTAAGGACAATTGATAAGGAACAGCTAAGTCCTGCTGGTGTGTCTAGCCGAGTGGTTGGGTGAGATGGGGTGGGACGTACCATTGGTACAGGGCCAGGTTGTGCATTTGTCTACTCTCTTCTCACAGTTGAGCCCAGTGTAACCTCGGGGGCAGTCGCAGGAGTAGCTGCGGCCATTGTCACGCTCATGGCACTTGCCCCCATGAAAGCAGGGTCGGTCGGCACATGTTAGCAGGCTGTGTTCACAGTATGTGCCCTCAAAGCCTGGCAGGCATGTACAGATGTAGCCATTATCCAGCTCCTATAGGCAGACAGAAGACACAGGCCTTTAGGGCACTATTCCATCCCTTTTTGTTCTGTTAAGCATTATACAAAACTGGATACAACATTTAGCCAATTTGACAAGGACATGGGAAACAAATGATAAGCATGTCATTTCAGTGCTGGCACAGTACATGCAGTTACAAACAGCAGTGCAAAGACATAAGAATGGTGTGCTGGTTTAGGATCAGAGCTGGTGACTGAGCAGAGGCCTGACTTACAGTGCAGTGTCCCTGGTTCTGGCAGGGGCTGCTGTCGCAGTGTCGCACCTCCAGCTCACAGTTGACTCCAGTGTACCCCGGTGGGCATGTGCATGTGTAGCTGCCCTGGCCAGTGTTCATGCACGTGGCTCCATTCATGCACGGCTTGTGGTGGGTGCAGAAGTTCAGATCTAGTGTCAAACGCCAACGACACCACTTAAAATAGGACCTACGTTCCACTTTCCACTTCAGAGTGTTTGTTTTGGCACAATTACAGTGCCTGGTGGTTACAATCCTAAATTGTCACTTCTTATCACCGACTGTAGGTGAATAACCATCTTGGCTTCTACCCCATTCCCACTGTAGCTGCTATACGATTCATCATCATGCAAAAAGCCTATATATACAGTGTTCAGTTTGAATTATAAAATTATACTCAATTATTTCATCACATTTTGCTCAGGTATCTTCAAATGTATTCAATAATATGTTCAGTTAGCTGTTAAACATCATTTGGGGAATAAGGCAGTGTTCAGGCTCACCTTGGTCACAGAAGAGCCCCCCCCAGCCTTCCTTGCAGTCGCACTGCCAGGGCAGCTGGCAGGTGCCATGCTTGCACACTGGGTGTTTCTTGCACTCTGTGCACAGTGTGCCCTGCCAACCCTCTCTGCAGCTGCAACACACAACATTTCCACATAAGCACACTGGGATTTTTAAAGTACCCATTTAAAAAATTCAAACTAAATTTGCTATAATTGTATGTTTATGTTAATCATCATAACCACATATTTACCAAATTACAGTTTTGCTGGATTATTCTCACTCACAACCAAATGGTGATTTGCAAATAAATTGTGTATCTAGCACCATGAGATAATCTTGGCTAAACTCCCATTGCGGGGATCTGTATTCTAAATAGGTCAGAAATGGCCAGTAGAGTGAAAATAAAATGACAGCATGAACACAGCCTGAGCTTGACACTCGAGGCGAAGAGACAGATTTCTGGTGTGAGGTCAGGACTAGAATCTCAGGCGTACTGGACATGCTGACAAGCAGCCATTATGCTATGGGAGTTTTACGAACATCTGATTCCCATTTAGTGTCCTGGCATTACACAGGGATGTTTGAGCAATAATAATTCATTCAAAAGTGTGTCACACACCCATTTTTCTGGACTGCGTACTTACACACACTCTCCGGGTTTAGAGCAGTTGCCGTTCGCCTCACTGCACCCCTGGAGGCAGATTGCTGCAACAACAAACAGACACTGCTGTTAGTACAGGGGCTCCAGTGGTGCCAGCATTTTCAGTACTAAATGGACTAAATAGATGGTTGCAAGCTCAGTCAACGAAGAGGCCAAAGGATTAGCTTTGAAAGTAAAGCCTAACTCAGATTGAGTTCACCAAGCAACATACTGCATAATCACACTCACAGAAACAGATTACACAAGGTACTACAAGTTATTTAAAAAATTATAATATTAAATAGTATTCAAAATATCATCTTGGTGAATTGAGGCTTATTAACATGACTGATGCTCCTAAGTATAAGTATTGCTGGGGTTTAGGTTTATTTTCAACAAGACACAAGACAACAACAACAACAACAAAACAAAACAAAAAAGCTTGACTAAAGCCTTCCCTGCTAGTACACACAATTTAGGAGAACCTGTTAAACTGGCCAACTGCTATGGAAGCAGGTTGATTTACTGTTGTTTGTGTTGGGCTGTATGTGACATTGATTTTGAGTTGGTATCTGACCCGTACTGAGCTGCTGGTTAGGCCAGAACAGATGCTCTATCTCAATAACGGACAGCTGCCCCTATTGTTGTATGTAGTCTGTGCGAACCATATTTGCAGCTGCTACGCTGCAGAGCAACAATGGGGACTACAATTTCGTGGCGCGTGGCGGATAATAATACCGCGATTAACCCGGCGCGTGCTTGCCTCCTCCTTGCCATGCCGCTCGCCTGGGATTAAATTACTAAGAACGCGCGTGGAGTATACACAAACCAGTATGTCAGTGTGATTGCCAGGCGATGTCTCGAAGAACTGTATCTCTGGTCATAGACTAGTTTCAAAAGAATTAGGTCGAATATGTGTGCAGTCCAGACAAATGCACATCTGTGAATAACTGGTAACTTGCAGAACATAAACTAAGCAAGACAACTAAACCTTTGGCAATCCAAATGGCTCGTGGAAGTGGCCTGGCACACCATTGTATGGATGCTAGCCAGACTACTGAAGCAGTGCGCGCCCAAAATTGGCAAGGACCTACAAAGATACCGCTGTTTAAACTTTGTCAAATGCCCCAAATAGATTAGCCTACATTTGTGAAAAACATCAGTTATTGTCAGGGTAAATGCTTGATATGAATAAAATGCAAAATAAATAAACTGGGTTTCCCTTTTCCGTTCTTTTGTTTTTTCTTTCTTTCTTTCTTTTTTAAAAGAAGACTCTTAGACGAACGATTTATATAAAAGGCTATTAAAAGCAGGGACCATGTTTGCACATGAGAAAACAACTGTTCTGTTTGATGACAGAAGGTGAAGCCTCAGTCGCCTTAAGGCCAGTGGATTGTGATCTCTGATTGCTTACGTTCTTCGCAGTATTCTCCCTTCCAGCCAGGGAGACAGGATAACTGCCCATCTGGGTTGCAGGTGTAGTGGCCAAAACGGTCGTCCCTGGGCGTGCATATTTTCGAACAACTGTCGCCGTAGTAATTTTCATTGCAGATGAACCGGTAAGAATACCTTAGCTCCGTCTGCTGCCTGGTTTGAACATCCTGAGACCACTCAGCCCCTACTTCCAACTCTCTTTGGATGGCAAAAGAACTAATCTGTAAATGGGGGTTGTCTGAGTCTAGGGAGAAAGAAAAACATACAGTCACATTTTAAGACCGTAGTTCGTGTTATCATTTAAGTTTTATTAGACACTATCGCAAAATATTAGTTTTTATTATATGCATTTTAAAAATAAATGTTAAACGTTTGGCCTTTTGTAATTTGGCTAACTGCCTTTTATTTCAGGGCACCTGAAATATATAGGGTAAAATTAATTTCCTTTTCCTTTAAGTAAAGCAAAACATTCCCATGCTATTATCCCATTCCAAAGGGCGGGACACAGAAAGGTGTAAAATACAGGAAAATGCAGTCGGATGGTTTTGGCAAGCGTTGGGTATTCTCACCAAAGTCCTCTGCGCTTTCCCACGCCAAAAATAAACCCCAGGAAGTTCAATTGTGTTCGAGTATGAGAACGTGAAGGTGTTTTGAAGCAAGAGGAAAGTGTCGTTTCTTATTGAAAAAAAATACTTCTATTAAAGTAAGCTTTTAATAGAAAAAATTAAAAAGACACATTAATTAAGGCAATCTACACTATAAATGAAAAAAGAAAAGAAAAAGAAAGATGCTTTGCGCACTACAAGGTATATGTATATATATTGTGGTGTTGCCCTCTAGTGGCTACAAATAGATCCACTTACCTACAGGTGGATTCCCAAGAGGTGAATACCAGGCCTCAATAATCAAAGAAAATGATCCCTGAGGGGTAAGAAAAATAGAACAATCTGTAATTACATCTTCAAAGAACACAAAATGACATATAGTAGCATATTAAAGAGCTAGTTTATATATGCACGAGTGGATCATCCGTAGGATACTACACGAACTTTCAGAATTTATGCCTTAAAGACAATGAAGTAAACAAAAGTGGAATAGAAATGATTTTGCGGTATTTTTCTCTGCCGTGAGTAAAATATTTTAATAGTTTATGAGTTTCGATTGGCTAATCTACATACTTGCTTTTGTCTTCTACAAACTGTTTTCATTTGTTGCCATCATCTTTTATGGACTTTTCAGTACATAAGTCTACTCTTAAAAGCAATTTCTCTGCGTCTTACCAGCCATCCAAAGTTCAGTGGCAGTCGAATCGGTGTACTGAGAGCGTCACCTCCAATTCTGAATGAATTTGTCCCAAGTACTGGTGTAATGGCATTTCCAAAGATACAATCACCTGGAGATACGACCGCTTGGTAGTTTTTAAGGCAAACTCGGAAGAACGTCCTGCAGTCAGGTTTGCACGAGTTTCCATTTGCAAGCAAACCTTTGAAATTTTTGAATTCGTGGAGGTCAAGTTCGAATACACCAGTTCCAAATATCTAAAGAGAAAAGATGACACGCATCACAACATTGCACTGCAATATCTGCATAACTACGACAGTGCTGTAGTTATTAGCTGATACTTTTCTGACTGTTGACAAGAACTAGTCTCCCCACCTAATACCTGCAATTATTTACCTGCGTTAAAAGCGTCGAGAAAAATGGGATGAATAAGGTGAACCAGGCTGCCATGCTTTCCGATGCTCGTGGGCAGCCGCGTCACCCACGGTTATATTCCCTAAAAACTCCTACTCCAAAATGTAAGGTTTCGATTAAAAAAAACAAAAACACAAAAGTACGAGAACGACAAAATATATTCCTCTGCACGTCAGCTTCGTTGAGTTCCCCTCGTCCTTCCCTCCTATGCGCAAAGGGCACATTCAAATTTCCAGGTTATCCAGAAAGGTGAAGGTTAAACGGAAGATCAATATCCAGTCTTTTCCCTCTTATCCTTTGCTTGTCCACCGTGCATGATCAGTATTCCACAATGATCTCCTTGATGTATGTCGTGTCAGTGGTAATGTCTTGTTTTGGTACTTTGTGCGTTAGGGTTGTAACGTCGGGTGTCCCAACGCTTCTCTTCTAAGTCGTGAATGAACTCTTACTTCTTGCGTCCCGGAGTATTTATACGGGCTTTGTGTCCGCGCTGCTCATTACATAAACTGTCCATCAGTAAACACCGCCCACTTTATTCAACTGCCCCTTTGCTAGAACAACAATGATATCCACGCTTAATACCCACCACCTCAGTGCCGACCACCAATTGAGAGCGGGTGATTATTAACAAAAATGACATATCTGCTGACATATTTATAACGGACGCATTTTAATACAAATCTTTCGTACAAATATTTAACACCGTTTTGGATAAATATCAGCGACAAACTCCTCACCTCGGAGGGAAAAAAAAACAAAACAAAACAAAAACTAGTCACTATACTTTCGTCAGTATGGTCCAGTCACTTGAATGAATGATTACATCATTAAATGTGTGCACGGCCACAGCGGGGTCACATCCCGACCTATAGTTTCGGTTTAATGCGAAATGAATTCACCCTTTCACGGTAAATAACGTGATTGAATTCTGATATAAAGCACTGGTACCGTGCGTACCATATAATAAGGTGTTAAATATTACCGATTAAAGATAAGATATGTTAGGCTACAGAAACAGTCTTATCTTAATATATTTACATTCAGAATTAATTACGATTTTATTTGCCTTACTAGATGTATGTTCTAATGAATGAAAGGATTGCAACGTATGCCTGAATAAAATAAAAATGGCTGAAAAAAATGAAATGGGATTATTTTGCCTAGAGAGTGAGCGATAGTGCCGCATAACGCCTTACGAACAGCTTCTATCTCGAATGCAGCGTGTCATTTATTGTTGAGTCGCGTGCCTCTCGTTAGAAGCGCGCTGAGGGCGCTTTCATGTGGCTTTTCATGCGGGCCTGTGGCAGCGATGGGGGTTGAGATTACTATTCAGCTGTATGTTAATGAGCACTTATTTAAATTCACAACTGCCATAATTCGTATAATATTCCTTGCAATCGACTCGGAATGACAGAGTAAAATGGCAATTGTTTAGTGTTTTCAGGTTTCATAACTGCGTCAGTTTAGGTAAAATAATACATTTTCTTAATTCTGCTGCCAATGTAGGCTACCTGTCGTGCCATGACGTGTGACCTCGGATAACATATAGTCTTTTACGTAGGCTACATAGTGGAATGGTAGTTTATTTTAAATCACGGTCAGACACATCTTAGAAGTGCAGTGAGGGAAAGGAATGATATACAACCAGCCAAGGCGTCATGATCACTTTCTTTTTTATGATTCAGGACTACATACAACGAGTTATATAATATAATATATCATTATACATGGATTATTTCAGATTTAATTGCAGTTTTACAGTTACTTATATGGGTGTTCCTTGATAATATGTAAAACTGAATAATTCCTATAGTTGGCTACTGCAAGTGACGGGGAAATTCGTTCAGTCTGACCGCATGCTCCTTCTCTCATTTAAGTTTCTAATCGTAATTTGGTCTCGATAGTTTGCCAGTATCCACAGAGATTTTTGATTGGTTGTGCTATATGACTGCCCTGTCGCTCGAGGATTCTCCACTTACCATCTGGTGCTAGACTGTGCTCGTGTTCTATCACTCACGTCTGCCTGAGCGGTGAAAATCGTAGGCTGCTAAAACTTAATTTAAATTCCAGTTGGCTTCGTTTGTGTTGTACTGAAAATGAATTAGCTCATCTGAACACAAGCACATTAATTGCAATATAATGATGGGGAATGATGTATAATTACACTAACCAGTGCGCTCATTCGCCAGGGCACTTTGAGCGGGGCAATGTGACAGTCAGAAGACAAGGCTGGACCCAGGCACAGGTGGTGAGAGATTATGAAAGAAAGTGTAATTGCTTTGTGGCGAGCAGTGACATTTGAGCTGTTTTCACCGCTATAATCTGTTGCCCCGTTTCTTTGGTTACAGAAGATAATAATTTTAGGTACTTTGATCTATGAAACTACTACTTTTAAAGATACACAGTAGTGCAGGTGCATCTATGTATCATGGGCCACTATGAATAGACATGACGGATCATTAAGCGCTTATTACGTCATTAAGGAAATAAATAAGTTGCCTAAATTGTAATTCTTCGAAATGATCTTATTTATCACATTCCTATGTCCTAACACTTGTTGATAATCATTTTAGTATTTGAAGTTCACCAGGTGATGTCAGGCGATAAATGACAGCTTTAATAAATTCTACCTGCAGATTAATTCTACCTCCAGTTCCAACGTTCCATAACTTTCTGACATCAAAACTGTACTGCATAGTCGTCTGCTCCTCAAAGATATAACGGATCTTACCCCAGCCCATTGTAACTTTTATCACACGCGCGCAGATGCTGCGATCTAAAGCCTGTGTAAATCATGGCACATACACACGGAGACTCTTAGGAAACACAGAGGAGGAGGAGGGGTTACGGAAATACTAGTTCAGAGAGACTTAGCGAAACCATACAAAGGAACTGCCGTTTAAGCTGTTAAACAATGCCGAATAATTCTTGTTTTGAATATGTTTTCATTATGTTAGGTCATGTAAAAGAGGTTTAGCCACATTAAAAAGATAATTTAACTACCAGTTGTGGAATATTCCTTTTAATTACAGAATGGTGAATTTGATTTTCAAAATTTTGATGGAATTCATTTTTAACATTACTGATATAAAAATATAAAAAAGACATGATGGTTAGTACAGTTTGTATTGCATGAAATGTACACCTACATGAAAAGTAAAGATTAAACAGAGTTGTAACTGAAACTGCAAGCAATTTTCCCCTTTCAAGTAAACTTAGTTGTCATAATTGTATAAAGGTTCCAGGGCTTTATTTAGGAATGCTTTTGTGGAAATTCTTGATGCAGGTTAGCATTTCCAGATGCTTGCCTAGAACTGGTTGTGATAATAAACCTGTTTCATATCTCTTTTCTTAATTGGTTGCGATAATAAACCTGTTTCAGATCTCTTTTCTTAGCTGTGTTCTGCTCTTGGAGAATACTGTTGTCTTTGGCAGTGAAGCAATTAGAAATATCTGTAAGTGTTTCTGACATGTTTGACCTGCTGATAATACAGATAGAGTTGTTTTGAATCAGAATGAAAATAGTTTAGATGTGTTCACAGCACATTGTTACCAGCAAAGTAAACTCAAAGAGTTTAGATTAAGTTATTATGTACTATTAGTTTAAACTAAAAATAAATGTATAAAAGAGTTTATTACAAATGCTACTGCACTAACTATTGTGCACCTGTTTAAAGAACATTGCCCTTGTTAGCTTTTCAAAATTTAATTTGTCCTGATTAAATAGAATTGTGTATAGTATCAAAAGTCATGCTGCAATTTGTTAAAGGAGGTCTTCATTCAGATGGTATAATTTTATATTATTTGCACTACAGAGATTGTGATGACAGGATCTTAGATTATGGATTCGCTGATAAATATGTTTTATCTTATCATTCTTGCGCCATATGTCTCTATTCTAACTGAAATGTCATAAATGAGTAACAATTGCTGTCGTATGTCAACAATTGCATGTCAACAATGTATTTTATAGCTGTATTTCACATGTGGATACTGCTAAATTTACACAGAGAATGTAATCAAAACTTTTTGTTTATATCTGCCGTGGAACACTTGGAAGTCTTAATAAGTAAGTGATGAACGCAGATTTGGAATGGTGAGATGTGTTTCAGATCTGTTGTATGCTTGTCCATGCATTTGCTTGTTGCTTGCTCATTTGCCCCCAACAATTATTTCAATGCCTCAGTGAAGACAATGGTCTTCTATGTCTGTCTGAGACAGAATTATTAGGCAGTCTTCCAACACAAGAAAGCAGATGAAACCAGCCCATATGCTCTTGTTGCCAAGAGTATTTGTTCCTTTGACCAAAACCACAAGACAGAGTTATACAAACCCTTATACATGCCAGAACTGATCTGTGTTCCTTTGTGACAGAAGGATAACTGGGATTTTCGACCAAACTTCCTGTGATTCCCCCATCACCCCATAGTGAGTGTGGAAGATAGGATCAGTAACTGCTTTTCCTCCTGTGTCTAGTCCACTTCCCTTAACTCTATGGCACGGTATAGGGAGAAGACGTCTGTGGCTAAGGAACGCAAACGGAACAGGGGGACGCTCAACTCTGCTCCTCTCCTCAGAATGCTGCCAATCTCACAACAACTGTGTTGTTTTTATGGCTGTGCAAATGAAGTTAACTGGACACATAAATTCACATTGTTTTGAATTTTGGAATGTAAATTATGCAGCAACAAAGTGCCAGGGTTTGTGTGTGTTTGTTCTCTGTGTATTTATTTGGGGGGTACATACATTTGTTGACCCAAAAACCCATAAAGATTAAACATGTTACATAATGTATTCGAGTTACAGTTCTTACCAAACCAGCAGTAATCTGCAGCACTACATAACAGCCTCTGATAGTGCTGTTAGATCAGTCATCTAAAAGCATACAGAAGAATAGTAGTTAATAATTGCCATTGCTGTCAATGAATAATATTTTTTTGCCAGTCAAACAGTATTATCTTGGCAATTAGTGTGAGTATGACACAATATGGACACTGGCTACTATATCTACAAAAAGAGACTTTGGGCTATCACTGTAGCATAGCAACAACTGCTTTTTTTATTATCCATGTGCACGCTCCCCTGAGTGCTGTTCTATAACAGGTTTCCAAATCCCAGATTGTAAGTGCTGACTCCAGATCAGTAGGGAAAATGTCCATCAACACTTCTTTTTTATCCCACCCTGGCAGCGAAGGCAGATGGCCTTGGTCAACTTGAATTACACCACTATTAAAAACATGGCAGTTTCGCACTACTTAATGCTACATTTGATCTCCGAGCCACAACCTGTTTTTGGCTGATCCGCTGCCCGCCTGGCATACGTCCCTGCTAAGGTGCTGCATATCAGAGCAATATAAGCCACCTGTTACACTCATTTCACTTACAGACTGTATTTGCTCCACAAATGGACGGCTGGCTTTGCGGTGTTTGATGTGAGCCTGAGCCCCATTGTAAAACACTCAATCTATTGATCAGAAGGCTGGTGTACTACAGCAGAGGCCTGATACCATTTAGAGAGCCTGTCACGTGGGTTCCAAACATCGAGGTTTCAATTCATCAGAAACTAATGGGCTTTGCTAAAGCCTGTAAAATCATACTCATCAAAATCAAAAAGGTGTGAGTTATATATACACTCACTATACAGTTTATTAGAAGCACTTAAGTTGAAAGTACATGTCACTATATTGGGTATTAGCCCATCTGTTAGCCACACCCTCTCCTCTGTTCATCACAAATCAGTTTGTTTTTTGAATAACAGGACCACGTTTTTTCAGTTGCGGCCCATTCTCAAATTGGCCTTCATAGTAGTGACATGGCAGCGTATGGGACACAGCAGCACATGTGCACATGTGAGTGTCTCTGTTGTGGACACTGCTGCCAGTCTCTCAGCTGTGCTGTCAGTGGTCTGGCCCGCAGCAATCCTTTGCTCAATAACTGACCACTGATGAAGAATTGGAGGATAGTTCATAGCAACTGTATAAGACGTTTCTAATGTTTCCAAAAACTTTGGAGTTTTGTTAGATCTCAGTGTTGCTTGCTGGACCTCTATGTACTTAGAGTGGTGGGCAAAGCTTTGTCTTTTGTATTTTTAAATCACAAAACTTTCTCAGTAAATGTCGGGAATTTGATCTTCACCACTTAATTGGTTAATAGTGTGTGTGTGTGTGTGTATATATATATGCATTATACCAATTATATTATACTAATTCTAGCATCTATGCATTAGTGTCCAATTCAATTCGGAATTCAATCTAAGGTGTTATGGTCAATTTCTAAAGTTCTAAATGAGCCCGATCACTTTTGTATATCTGATTGTTTTATCTTTATAAGACCAAGAACCCTAAAATCTTCTGAGAGAGCCCCAAGAACCCCAAGACTCTGGAGCCATCTCACCACTGAGATCATTGCCATTTCAAAAGAGCATTCCTTTTTTTATACTTGATCTCTTACAAACCTTGTGTAAAGCACTTTGGTGTTACATCGCTTGTTTTAAAGTTTCTATACAAATAAACATTTCATACCTTCTAAAAAGTGGGTGATGGATGTATATTTATATATGTAAAACAAAATGGCATTACCATGGACACCCGCTCACCTAATGATATATTTGTCAAACTACAACCACATTCTCATATGTATTGGCAAACTATTAAGTCTCTCTAAGAGAGAATCACCACAACGTGTACACACACACACACACACACACACACACACACACACACACACACACACACACACAGACACACACTGGAAAAAGTGTGAGAGGGTATCACTTTTACATAAAGGCACGTTTTAAAACTTGGACCATTTACTTCCATGCTTTCCCTCTTGTGTTTAGCAAACAGTGGTGTGTCTGTGGTCAGCTCAGTCCTGCTCCTAATACTAACACTCTCAACTGGGAACAGTTGAAACAATATTATTTACTGAAACACTGACCCATGAATATATGTCACGTAGTTGGAATTTATTCTGCCAAACATTTTGTCACCAATATTTACTCAAATATAACTTCATTTCTTTTTGTTTTATTTTTTGAGATTATAATATAGAGTAATGCACTATGTGAATATGTTCTATTTAAAGCTTCAGTTTAAAATTAACATCAAGAATAGTGAAATATTTTTATTTAAACTAACTTTAGGAAAATAATGTCACTATGTTTTTGATTAATTTTGAATCTCCATACAAGTACTGTTTACAGAAGTGGAGGATGTGCTGACTGGAAACTTAGAAAAGAAAACAGTAAGTTAACCATAAAAAATAAAAAACATAAAGACAAAATTAACCACATAACTCATCTTTCAAGGACACAGATGAGCCCTAGATATATTCAAGGTTTTCCCTATATAGAGACCACATCTTTTGACACAGGTAACTATGGAAACAATCTATAGACTAAGGATAGATCTGAATTAATCTCTAAGTGCCATATTCACCCCCCGCCAGCTTTCCCCAAATCTGCAGTGTAGCAGATGAACTTGATAAATCCAGATAGCATGATGATAGCAGGAGCAGCCATCCTCTGCTTTCAGCCCTGCTTGATAATTATGAAAAACATGGGGCTGAGATCGACAATGTAGAACAGAAGGACCACCTGCAGTGGGATGCACATCCCTGCAACTTTTGGCTACTGATCCACATGTATTATGAATGGCACAGGAGGGCAGATCTGAGTCGGGAGCACAGCCATGGAACATGGGAGATATGGGCGCGTTTGTGTAAAGCCTTCAACACAGTAGGATTAAGGACTAATCCCAGCTGTCTCCACTGCATCATATTGACCCACCCAGCAAAGGTGGCTGATGAGAGGCAGAACAGGGGTGGCAGGTAAATAATGGACCCTTTGGTTTATTACAGTATCATAGCCATGTTCATTGGTTAAACAGTGGATAGTGTGACTGAAGCAAGACATAAAAATGTCTTGAGTGTTCCTTTACAAGGGGAGCAAGAGGAGAGCGCTGTCAATCATCTGTGGCTGTGGTCAGTAATCAAATGTAAAATGCTTTACATTTACAGCATTTAGCAGATGCTCTTGTCCAGAGCAGCATACAGCAGTAATGAGTCAACAAAGTGTGCATTAACTCTTAGTTCAGCCTCATGCTAAATACCGTTTCCTTTCAAGTTCAGCCATTCATTCTGAATTCAGGAAACCCTCCTGCCTTTATCTCATGCTGGTATGATTCATCCATCAGATGACTTAGATGTTTGTTTACTCTGGACAAGAGCATGTCCTTATAGGTCACTTCAAACAGGATATAACATGCGGCATTCTCACCCTAACCATCTCGCTGTGCTCTCCCATAGCGTTTCATGTGTGTCGTAAAAAAACAAAGCTTAGATTTGTAAATCCCCCCCCCCCCAATACTCCCTGCTTTAAGCCTAACACCAAGAAAGCTTGTTTAAATAAAGTGTTTAAATAAAAACATGTCAAACACTCAAAATTAATGAAATGTCTTTAGTTCTGATGAAGGCCCCTGGACCACATATAATAACAAAGCAATTAGGGAAGTGGCAGAATTAGGCTGTGGGGGGTTGCTGTGTGTTACAGGGAAAAAGCCTACCATTGTTTCTTTTTGCTTCCCATGTTATTCTCTAGGATAACAAAGTCTTCAAACCTTGGGCATTTCCGTATCTTTATTTTCACATTTTTTATGCAAATTAAAAAGGAAAATTAGTTATGAATCTTTATTTCTAATGGCAGTATTATTATATGATGCTTAATTATTTTGCACTATGGTGTAGTTGATAGCACTCCAAGTGCAAGGGTACATCCAAAAATAATAAGATTGTTCTCATCATAATGAAGTAAAGGGAAAGCTTGAAATTTCATCCTTTGTTTTCATAAATTACCACTAATCTTTGTCTTGTGTACAGTAGGCTATGCATAAAAGATCATAGGGGTTAGATAAGACCTGCGCACCATCATGTATTCACACACACCTTGAACAGGCTGTGACTGAAAATGAAATAAGATGTATATCTGTAACAATTACAAACCAGCTGCTAAATCGAGGCTTTCAGTTTTATTATTGCATAGAAAAACTCTTCCACAATGCAACAGGATGTACGTGGTTGGACCGGTGGCTCACAATCTGTGTCCTGGTAACACCATTTTCTGCACGGCTTTGCATTTTCCTCAGTTTGATTTCCCTCATTAGCTAATGATCAGATCGTCAATTATCTGGGTCAGACATGTCAGATTAGGAAAACCCAACAATGTGTAGATGATGAGGTCCCAAGCACATGGGTTAGGAACCAATGCCTTGAATGAAAGGACATGGGGGCTGTTTAATAGCCTACTAGTTTCAGGATGATCCATCTAAAATCACTCTAATAATGCACAGTCTTCAGTCATTGCTGTAACAACAGGGGATGTAAGCTCTTACTGTAACATTATCAATTCATAATCAATGTCAAAATCAGGCTTCTGATGTTTAATAAAAGAAAGGAAAATAACAATCAGAAGAAATCTCAGTGTTTTAAGGTGTGAGACAGGGAATTTGCATTAATCATCCTTGAAATGCATGTAATGGTATTTAATAAACAAAAAGTGCTTGTCCAAAAATAGAAGGTGTCTTAAGTTTACACACCCTTTTATGTTGGGCCCGTCATTGCACACTGAAGTAAATATAGATTACCGTGAAGGTCAAGATAGTAATCTACTTTGTCCTTAAGAATCTGTAATGGTGTCTGTAATGGTGTCTTTTAGAAAACTTACAAACCAATTGTGGCCTCCTAATTGCTTATTCAGTTTTCACAACCAGAAACACTGTTTGGAAAGTCAACACAGTCTGAAATATATCAATCCCCCTGTGAAACATGACAGTGGACCTCCACTGGCACAGACAACCTGGTCAAGAATGAAGGCGAGATGACTGTAGGCTACGCTTGGCGGAAAATCACCAGCGGGTACATGCGCGTGGTCCACCCCTGGACTTCTCAACAACAAGAAGCACACCATGGTGTTACTGTAGGGTAGCAATTAAGGAATCAGGGTGTGTAAATCTTTATGATTTGTGGAATATATCTAATCTTCTTTAATGTGAAATAGCTTTGTCACAGACATGCTAGATACTTATTAAACAATTATCACTCATATTAAAAAATTGTAACAACTCACATAAGTTGTTCAGGGTGTGGAACAATGGTATTATGACTGATTCCCTTGTAGCAATGGTATCATGGGACTGCCCTCATTAAATAGCTAGCGGTTTACAGTAGATAGTAGTTTAGGAGTTCAGCGTGACTCTCCTTCACCTTGTGGAGGAACTGTGACTTGCTGACAGAGCTGACTCTGTCTGTCATTAGGCACGTCCTCTTCCTTATTGCTCATGTTTTACTTGGGTTAGTACTGCATCGACGCTGTTGGATATGCCCGAGCACCATATGTTAACATATGTCTTATGAATCAGATTTTTTCCTCTGAATGAAAATTAGGTTTTCATAATTAAGGAGACATTAGAACATTAGGATGAGGTTTTCTTTTAGAAAATGCTAATAGCTGGGCCAACGAGTAGAAAATTGAATCACTTAGGAAGCTGAGGTCAAAGGAAGTGACCTCAGGGCATGACCCCCTCCCCCGATTGCTCAGGGCAAGGACTCAGATTGGCAACACTGGGCAAAGTGTGTGGCCTAATACACACCACCTTCACTCCTCAATACAAAGTGTGTGGCCTACCTCATACTACTTTCATGTCACCTCCGCTGATGGCACCAAAGTCCCAACATTAGATGGTACAAGGCGATGCTCTGGGGGACTCTTTCCAAAAAGGCTGGGTCACGGGAGCTGGTGCAAATCAGGCATTCCATTGCCATCATGAATGAATCGCGTGACCGCGGCCAAGCCAAGCCGTCATGGGGTGGTATAAAGGAAGTCGTAATGTAAACCAAAGAGGTGCATGTGAAGGGACAGGATAAAACACTCAGGATTCTCTTGCACGGAAAAACTGCCTGCACTCATCTCTATAGCATGCAGCCTTCCTCTTCAGATGCTGATTGAGTTTTGTGCTGTCATTACACGGGAAGCTAATGAGGTCAATAATTAGCAGCCACCTCTCTGTTTCCTGGTTAGTGCTGAGGGGAGGGGTGGGGAGGGGGCCGGAGTGCAAGATGATGGCTTGAGAAACAGAGGAATAATATTTCTGTTTATCTGCTGTTGGGGATGGGTCAGAGGTATTTTTGGGAGCCTGTTGTTTTTTCCTTTGCAAATTCCAGGTTCCGCTCCCCCATCCCACCCCCCTTCACCCCTTGTTCCCAGCCTGTGAATGCACGGTCACTTCCTCTCCCTTCTTCCTATTCTCAGCCTCTGATTGCTAGGAAGTTTGTGTGTGTGTGTGTCTGCGCGTGCGCATGTGTGTGTGTGTGTGTGTGTGTGTGTGTGTGTGTGTGTGTGTGTGTGTAGGGTACGTAGGGTGTGGAGGATATGGCCATTAGAAACTTTGGGGAGAGCATGTCAACAGTTCCACGAGTGCTACTTTCTCAGCCCCATCTGCTGATGGGAGGTGTGTGGAATGGGTGGAGAGGCGGGAAGAGCTTAATCCGACTCACGCAGATGGGCTTCAGCTTCCTCCTAGCTGACAGGTTCCTCTGCACTGAAATATCCTCGGAAAATGAGTAAACTTGGTCAGTGTTGATTGAATAGATTAATTTGTGCATTAAACAACTGTTGTCTGGTTACTGATTTGATACACATGTATTGCTCTGTGACGTCATAAAGCAATCTTTTTAAACTGATGGTCAACAACATTTAACGCAAAAATATATCAAACATGACCACACACATTTCTGCAGGAATACTCAGAAGGAAAATTACTGTAAAATCAGGACAGTGAGAGCAGTGTTTCTTTCTCCCAATAAACTACCAAAGATCCTCTCAAAAGTGCTGAGAGAATGAAGCTGTTGTTATTATTCTGCTGAAATGGTTATACACCTTTGAGGAAACATTTCCTGCTCTTAATGGAAGACTCTGACAGAACGTCATGGCGGTTTCCCTTGGTGGGCGAGCACGTTTGACAGAAGTCGACAACCCCCACAGTTTATGCTGACTAGATTTTTAGAATTTATTGAGGCATGCCTGACATTCAGTAATCACGTTCCATAGACAGTCCTCTTTCAGAATAGGGTCACTGGGCAATGCTAACAGTTAACAGAATAGGAGAGACAAGTATGTGTGTATAACAAATATGTCCATCACTGAGCACCATATGCCAAAGGTTGTGATGTTTAGAAACATTGTCGTTACTTGAGGCATGTTGTTGACATAAAAACAGAGCTGTGGTGCCTCACCAACAGCTCAAACCACAAGGCTGTCCTGCATGTTTACAGAGCAAGCCGTCTGCTCAAACATTCCTTGCACAGCAGTTTTTGTTCTTTTATTCTTAAAAAGAGCATGCATTGTTATAAACATGCTGTTGGAATGCAGCTTGAAAACAAAATAGTCAGTAATAATATGTCAGTCTGGTCTCACTGCAGAATGTCATTAATCTTACTGCACTCTTGAGTTGCCATGCTAAACATTACAGTTGCATGAATCACAGAAACCGGTCTGGAAGATATTTCTGGAAGACAGATGATCTGAGTTGTGTCTTTTTTAATTAACCAATCAATCACTCAATTAATAAATTAATACATTTTCCAGGAGTTTGAGCTGATCCCTATTCTGATCCTTGCATCAGAGGACTATAAGCATAAGAGCTGTCTGTCTCTGGACAGTAAACCCAATCAGTCCTTGCAAATGCTATCTGGGATGCTGATATCATAGGTATTTGTTTGATGGGCCTGAGGGATGCAATAATTAATTTTTGAGAAAATGCTTCATTTTCAGACATGGATAGTGTATCCCACAATAAGTTATCTCTTGGCTTGTCAGCGGTTTGCCTGGAATTAATCTTCAGTCTCAGATAGGAATACTTGGGGTGTAAATATTTATGTGGGGTACATTTCAGGTTAAGGCACACAAGTAACGTACCATGTGTTTACGTCTGAAGCCCAGAGTGCGGAGGAGATGGGAAGGCGAGGCGGATTTTCTTAGTTTTTCCTGTTTGCTGGTACAGTTCACAACTTTCTAAAGACATTAACTCAGTACAGCAGCTGTTTGGTAAGTGGAGGCTTTTATGCCTTTCTGCTTTTCAATTGTAGTTAACTGTGGTTGAGTCCCCTTCACCCCCACCTGTTTTTTCATCTCAGTTACTCATGGAATGTATATGAAATTGCTAGAGCTCAGATATTTATCACAGACTTGTCAGGCAAATTCTGTGCACAAATCTTGTGTAACATTTGGCCCTGCCATTTGCCATTAGCATCAACAAGCATGAAAATGTAAGAAGTACTCCCAACTTTACAGTGTCACAGTACCGTTTGATAGGCCAATACATTTCAGAGCCTTCTCCTTTTGTCCACTGCAAGACTCTGTAACTGATTAACATGGACAGTGATGTCAAAAGTGCCCTCTCTTCCACTTGTTCTGTTTTAAATGATTGTGACCATTGTGACCATTCACAACTCTCTTCCTGCTTAGTTCTGTTTTCTTGGCCATACATTTCTTGTCTCGTCCAGATTTGTCTGAACATTTGCACTTGTAATGAAAACCAGAGCTACACAGCCTTGGTGATTAATCTCAGGCACCAAGCGCTTATCACAGAGGAGGAATGTTTACGTGGCCTCTACGACTCATCGTCATGGGTGATTTTCAACTTTTGAGACTTGTTCTTGGATGTGTTCTCAGGTCATATTAAATTTAGAGCACGAATTATGCATTCTTTGGGTTAATAGTTATGTGAGGGGATCTTGGAGAGGTTAAAGGATAAAAGTCATTTGGGCAGTTTTCATGGTTAGAGGACACTCCTGTCAATAGATCAAACTTAAGATGTTGCAGTATGCTATTCACTTTACTTAAACCTCTCTCATAGTTCCTTGGATCTGAAACTCTGAACTGGAGCTTTACCAAGTCAGAGCAAAATGACCTCATTCAGTACATAATAATAATAAAAAAAAGTGAGAATCCATGTGAGGTAGAATTAGATTTTATTTTAGCCATTGGTGAAACACGTCTTACATGACTCATGCTGTAAGAGCTGCCACAAGGAGCTGATGGGAAGCTCCAGGTGGGATGGGTGCTGCAGACATGGTGCAGGTTGCTTGTCCTCTCATGGGGGGGGGGGGGGGGTTGTGAGGAGATCTTGGTGTGGCTAGGCACAGAGATTCTCAGTTGCCCATTCTCACTCATAAACACACGTCACTTGATCTGACCAGAGCAACAACGGCAGATTAGAATAGAGTGAAGAGTATGTGGTTACGTATCTGATTGACTATTGTGTCCATATATTGGCAGGTGTTTTTTAAAATCTCCTTTCAAAGGTGCACCTGCTCATAAAAATAATTGCCCTAACATGCTAGGCCTTTCAGTCCATCTGTGTCAGTGCTAGGCTAGTCTGAGCTAAAAAGAATGCCCAGACCTTTCTGAATACTTGTTGGAAGCTTTACGGTGACGCTGCATGACACATCTGACTTGACGCTTGATAAAAGTCCCCCTTCGCCTTTACGGTAAACAGGGTGGTGTTTGCGCTCTCAGCTGCTAGAGGCCTTTGTCAGCCTGGAAGTACCTCCTGTGTCTACATCGGGACTAGAATGTCTGAGCAAACGACACAGAGAACACAATACTGAGAAGGCCATGCCTCTCTTCCCATTGTGGCCTTGTTAGGGAAATGAAAGGGGTGTTCCGTCTATACTTCCAAACTGCTTTTTCACCTCAAGTACTGCATGGGAATTGTTTAGTTTATCAGCACTATTGTTAGCGATATAATTCACCCCAATAAGCCATTACACACAACTGCATGGTAAGCCAGTAGGTTCACAGCAGGATGTCAGACTCAGAGTCATAGAAACAGTGACAATAGGAAAGTGCCATTTCATCTTACTCACCGCAGTGCATTAATAGGAACATTAAACATATCTGGGAGAGTCATTGCCTAACATATGCCCAAAATGCTGACTAGCCTGCATATTTCACAACTGATTGGTCTGTCCTTCAGTCCATTTACAGCTGATTGGCCTCTCTTGCAGTCCATCTCCCAGAGACTCCACCTTCCAGTCTTCGCCCATCCTGCCTCTGCAAGGCATGGCCCTCTTATCTGAGGTCCCCAGAAAGCTCAGTGTGTGCGTGTGATGGTATTTTTGTGAGAACATGAACAGGTATGCGATGGTTCAGAAGCCACCTGCCAATACATCTGTAGCCTGCCAATATGTCTGTAGCTTAACTTGAACTATACAAAGGTAGTATAACCTACTTCAGCAAGCTTTTTGGGTGACCTAACACTGCAAAACAAGATTGAACTTACAAGACTATTTGAACTGTACAAAAACAGAATACTTGGGTTTTCACAAAGAGAGTGTATGGCTGGGAGATACAGATAGAACTTTATATGATAGAACTTTATATGCTTTCAGAATTACTTTCACAACAAAATTTCAATTCACTGCAAAATCCAACCAGAACTTTACATTTATTTTGAGTATTTCATAACAGCAGTCCTTTAGCCTGATGTTATCCTTGGCTCCAGTCTAGCTGTGTGAGCACAAGCAAATGTTCTCTAAGGAGGCAACAAAGAAGGCCTGTAAGTTGCTCTGGACAAAAGCATCTGCTAATGCTACAAGGCTAAATGTAAATGTCAGCTCAGTATAGTATCATGTAGCTTGGATTTAGAATAGTAGCTCGAGTTTACTTTTAGATATGGGATGCAGCTTGCTGCTGAGACATATCCTGTTTACTGTGACCTTCCTGTCTTTAGGATCGTCTTTGACATCACGTTATTGTTTATGGCTGGATTCAAGGTGAACATTTTACGAGGCCAGTGTCTGATGCTCTTCCTGATTGCTGCCTTGGCTGTGGGTATGATATATATAATGATGCATAGATTGTGAATCATTCTCATGATGCGTACTGCTGCGGGCTGGTGTCAAATTTTAGCTTATTTGATATCACTGTTTTTGTTCTCGATGAACAAACTGTTTCTGCTGCATAGCACATTAACAAACAAATAATGTCCAAAAATACATAAGTAATATGCATATCAACAGATTTTCTTGCTCCACACCCAGGAATGAAAGAGTTAAAAGCAGAAACAAGAACACATTTTTCCAAGCCCACTCAAGCAATAAAAATGCCAGCAGTTTCCAGCTCCAGCTTTGAATCATTTTTTGCTTAAGGCTGGTTTGGCGTCGCTCTTTTTGGAATGGATGTTTTAGTCCTCGAAAATGTAGCATAAGATGTGCAATTAGAGAGAAAGATACATGCACACACTTGCACGTGCCTGTCACCGGCACAGTCAAACGGATCTTCAGTCAGCTGTGTGGAGGAATGACTAGCACTGGTATGTATGCCTGCTTCTGAAGAACCTTCTGCAGATACACAAATGCATTTGAGGAACGGATGCTAGGTGCAGATAGCGGATAAAAGCATACTGATAAGGCTCACAATCACCCTCATGCTGTGGTGTAGTGCTGATTTTCATTGTTGTACATGAATAGAAGTGCAAAGCTTCTGGTGGATATTCTACCAAGCATTTATAGATAGATAGATATACACTCCTGGGAAAAAATGGGCCAAAACAAAATAAAGTTTAACAGTGCTAATAAAAAATCAATGATCAGAAAATGAACAGGAACTCCTGGGACCTGTGCCAGCAACTACTCATCACAGGTCATTACTGCGGTGAACGGCTGTGGGAAATTCATTTGAGCAAAACCTCCACCTCCACTTTGCATGCTGCTCTCTCTCTCTCTCTCTCTCTCTCTCTCTCTCTCTCTCTCTCTCATATATATATATATATATATATATATATATATATATATATATATATATATATTTAATTTTAATTATCTCTTACTACAGTGCACTACACTGCAGTTACTAAGCTAGACTCGTCTTCAGATTATATATATATATATATATATATATATATATATATATATATATATATATATATATATATATATATACTGTAGTTACAGATATATAGAAAGTACCTAAGGCTTTCAGAGAAACAGGATGTTTCACACAGAGGTACTTCACTATGCTTGCATAATGTGTGTAAGTGTATGTGTATGTGCATGTGTGTGCATATGTTTATATGTGAAGATAAACCTTTAAATGTAAATATTGAACTTTTTTTCTGTTGGAACACTCTGCTTGCAACATGATTAATAACATTATTGAATTAGAATGAGATTTTGATCAAGTATATTTTTACACATTTTTTAAATTATGGAATTTGCATTTGCAGTTGCACAGAACACTGCCATGCCCCTTGCTTGAAGTGGTAGGCTAACTTGCTCTCTGTCTCAAATGTACCCAGGTGTATGGACAGCACCGGAGAGCCTGACACCGCCTCCCCTCCCACTCCCTGCTTGCCTCATTTCCTTGCGACTCTGAGTCAGCTTCCTCTTCCCAACCAATAGGGCCCAACTGGAACCCCCCCCCCTCCCACCCCCCAAAAAAAGATGCTTCCTGATGCTGCTGCGTATGATCTTTATTGAGAAACTTCAAACTGCTATGCCTCTGTCACCCTAGTTCCCTTCCCAGTACGGGAGGGAGTGGACAGGAACAGCTGTTTAAGGTTTATTTTCAGTCTCTGAACCGGACTGCTTTTTTCTACTTAAATATACAGGCTCTCAGCACATCTTAGTGTCCTCTGTTACTTCCTCTTGTAATGAATGAATTAATATCTACAGAAGCACAGTTTTTCAGCCTCCAGGTAACATTGGTCAGGTCAGCATCGGTTGTGCCCACTTAGAAACCAGATTTCCCTCAACATTCATGCACACACACACACACACACACACACACACACACACACACACACACACACACACACATAAACAAACAAACATACACATAGACACATGTTCATATGTTAGCATACACATAGATACTCACACGCACACACAAGCCCCCACAAATACAACAAACACATGGAACACCATGTGGTGTTGTCCATGGTCTGACCATGTAAACATCCCAAGGCTGCGTAGGGCATGAAATGAGTTTTGGGAGTGCATCATTTGCTGTCCAGACCACTGCACACACCCAGGCAATCTGGCATCTCTCATCACATGATTCACACACTCTGGCTTACACACATTCATTTTTAGAATCACATCTCTCCACACTCATTGACTGCTGGGTGTCAGTAAGACTGTTCTGTTGCAGTGGCTGGTTGCACTAGCGTTTCACCACTGGCAGGGGCCCTTCACTTAGTGGTTCTTGGTTTGTGGTGGGCACATTGACAGAAGAAGGAACTATTTCAGTGTGCATATAACCATCGGAAAATGAAAAGAGTGGTTCTTTCTGGCACCCATTATTTTGGCACTGAGGTCCAGACTTGTCTTTGTCAGGCAACCAATGCTGCAAATTTAACTTTAGAAATGTTCAATGGGTGAACAGATTCTTCCAACCGAATTTTCAGCCACACTTCCCTGGCTCATTTGATCGATGTCACTTCCTCTCTGCCAGGAACCTTGCCTCTGTCCATTGTAGATGACTTAATCGGCCCTCCAGCCCCATGTTCCAAGCGCAGCATGGCCGAGGTGGATGCTGGACAGATGGCTGCTTGATCTGATTACTTCCCAGGCCCTTTTCTCACTGGTGCTAAGATGAAGGGTGTGGACTACACCCCCTGCAGTGGGCTGGACGGGGAGCCCACAAGGCTTTGCTCCTTACGCCCGAGCTCGTCCTCCTTCAACTCACATTAAGCAGTTCCAGACATTCTTGGTGGGCCTGGATCTCATTCTTTTTTTTTTTTTTTTTGTCATAAATGACTTTTATGTGCCAACATAATTGAGGCTTGTTCCATTGCTGCCTTGAATATAACCTTCTTAAACATAAAAAAAAAAAAAATGCTGAGTTCCTTAAGCTCAGTGAAAAGTGTTGGGGGTGGTGAACTTTTTTACTCCTGAATGTAATGTGGAATTTGGATTATGCTTCTTGCATTTCATTGCTTAAACATAATGAACTGACCTGTCCTGCCTGCTTGAAATTTCCAGGTCCAATTGCTCACTTAGTCATTGGCTGTACAATAGAGGTGTTTCCATGGATACATGGACTCATAGTGTCATGTGACCTGTGGACAGTTCTTTTGGCAATTCAACTCTTTCTCTGCCTATCTTTCTCTCCCTCTTTCTCTGTCTCTCTCTCTTTCTGTCTCTCTCCCTCTCACTCTCTCCCTCCCCCCCTCCATTCCCAGTCTTACCTTTGAGCCTGGGAGCGGAATTCTGGGAACATTTTTCCATGTGAAAAGCTGAGCTCCAGTGGAGGGGTGTGACGCCACGGCATTGTTTCGGCTGGCGAAAAGAGGAACCGCGCGCGATGAGGCTAATTCCTGTCCGCTCCAAAAAAACAGGCACTTTCTCACACTGGCTTCCTTCCTCGCTGGACAGCTCAAAACAATCCCAGAGTTGCAAGGACTGAGGAGTGTGAACGAGGAATCAGCCGCGTGTAGAGCAAAAGGGAAGCGGGATATTTTCTATCAGTTAATGCAGACTGTTTATGAGCCACTGAAAACAAACACCCCCCCCACCTGACACACACAGACACACACACAGACACAGACACACACACACACACACACACACACACACACACACACACACACACACATACACACACACACACACACACACTGCCATCAACTTACAGTAACTCAACAAGAGCTGAACTGGCATTATGTTATTGAGAAACAACTCAATGGGAGGGTTGCTGATTACATTTTTGGATTCAAGCTTACTGCAAAAACCTTGAAGTATTTCTATAATGACAATGTTGAATTGCTGGAAGGTATCTTCTCTGTGCTCTTAAGCTGTGTCAACAACAACAACAACAACAACAAATGTTTAGACAAAAAACAGGATGTGTGTGTGTGTGTGTGTGTGTGTGTGTATGAGTGTGTGTGTCTGAAATGTATGATGGACAGGGGCAGGAATACAGAGAGTGCGCAAAATGAGAAAAAAACAAATCTTTGCATTATCTAATTTCCCTTAGTTTGTCACTCTCTCTCTGTGTCTGACTTAGCAAAACAAAGAATCTCTTATTTAAACTTTACTTCATTAACCAGCAATATACCATCATCTTAACATCTGTTCACTTTCAAAGAACTGATAAAACTTTTAAGCATTTTCACCCAGAGTTGATGAGTGTACTATAATAGTAGTTAAATAATGAGGAACTCTACGGATTGTATCATCTGTGCAAAGGACCCTCCCCCCCAAGAGCAGCTTGCAGCAGTCAGCCTGGGAGAATGTCTGTGCAAAGATGACGGAGTCAGCCCTGGACGTCTTCAGTTTTTGCAGACCCGTTCTCAGGTCAGGAGTTTAACGAGTTCCAAATGTGCGCGTAGGGCCAGGCAGGGGCTGCATACGTGCCTTTTCCCCGCTCTGCCTCCCCCTTTCTCCCGCCTGATATCCTCACCTCTCATCATCCCATTGTTTCCTCTCGTGATGGGGTCGGCACGTACGGACGCTGCGACACATTCTCCACTGCCACTGCGTTCCCTACCACGGTTGGCCCGGAACTGGGAAGCAACTGAAGTGATACTAGCAGCATACACTTGGGAGCGGGGCTTGGAAATGCTTTCAGCTGCTTTTCAGGGAGAAACATGCCAGTGGGATCAGCGTGCCAGTGGGATTGGCAGGGCTGCCATACGACCCGTGCAGGGTCGGCATACAAGTCGTGCACGAAAGCAGAGAACCGGAGAACCGGAAAACACAAGCATCCTATATTGCGCAGTTTACTCCAGCCTGCGTGCGTGCCCTCCCCTTCGTCTCAGCCTGCCTGAGGATGCTGCTCCGTCAGTGCGCGCACACACACACACACACACACACACACACACACACACACACACACACACACACACACACACACAGTGTGTGGGGGTTGCTGGGAAAAGCTGGGTCTGACATGGCTGAAACAGGCAGCGAAGCTCAGAGGAAGCACCTGTTCTTCCACGCCGGCCGCTGCTGCATTTATCTGACCCCAGTCACATCAGGTGGCTTCCTGGTGTGCGTCAGTCGTTGCTCCCTAAGGCCTAGCTGTCATTGGCCGGCTTTTGCTCCTCCTCTTCCTGCTGCCGCCATGCTCATTGATCTTGCCAGCCTTGTTGCTTCCTGGTTTCGTGGCGGACAGGAGGTTTGCTTCTGGAGATCTGTCTGGTGGGGTTTGTCTTCAGTGGAATTCTACGCCCTGAACATCTCCCATGTGTCTTTCTTACGCACATACACATCCCACTCCAACTTGAACACACACACATACACACACACACACACACACACACACACACACACACACACACACACACACACACACACACACACACACACAAAATCTTGCTTATCCCCTTTTGCAGAGATTAAGTCCCTTCCCTTAAACTGAAGGGAACAAATAACTTGATTTTCATTTAGTCTGGAATAGAATTTCAGCATGCATCTTGCCTTTGGAGAGAGATAATGAAAAGGGGGCAGGGAGGGGAGAGTTCAGGGAGATCTATTATCTACATGCCTCCTCGAGTAGCTGCAGCGTCAAGCCTGCTTGTTTATCAGCATGAGGGGCCGGTGCCGAGCTCCTCGAAAGCAGGCTGTTCCTCTGTTTAATGCGCTGCAGAACATTTCATAAATGAAATGAAGGATCCAGAGCAGCAGTAAACACACCACATCCAGCATTTATATACACCCCGCTGCCTTAGACGGCTGCTCTTCATTAGGCTCCCTCTGAAGGCCTGGGGCCGGGGCCGCGCCAGTACGAAGAACAGGCAAAATCTCAAGACGAAGTGTGTGGTAAAATCCACAGGGTTTCCATCACTCCCCCCTCCAAAAAACCCCCCCAAAACACAATGAAAAAAACCCTTTCTTAGTGGATTAGGAAAGCATTCTCTGAAGAAATTGTTTTTATGCATCAAGCGCACTCATGTCAATAGTCAGTGGGGTCTTTCTGAAAGACAGTAATGGAATATGGGCTCCGTGAGGCAATTCAATTACCGCACCTCCCTCTGTGGCACTGAAGTGGCCCTCGTTACGGGTGAAGTCCTGAGTGCACAGCTTTTCTTTAATTACATAATAAGTGAATGGTTCTCATGGACTAGTTTTATTGTCACTTAAACTCTATGCCAGTAAGGCACATTAACCTAGTAGCCTATTCAGCTGCTAACATTTGGAGTGAAATCCATTCATTGTACACACTGTACCTTGTGATGAATTGCAGGTTGACGTTTACTGAGTAGTGTGCACTTTATTACTCTATATTTGTGAGTATACATCTGTTTATGATGCACATTTCTGGTTGTAGTTGCCACTTCCCCAGCACTCTAAATAGTAACCCCCCCAAGAAACACCATAAATCAAACCAGACTAAAACAAAACAAATCATATATGCAATAAAATATTAAGCAACTAGAAAACCTGACACTAAGTCCAAGTATGATGTGAGCAGGTGTTATGCTAATGCTTATTTTAGTCTGTTATCATGTTGCTGTAAATAGAGATGCTGGAGAGAAGTATAATACCTCTTTAGGCATTGTTATTATGCCTGTTGTTTTCAGTAAAGACTTCTCTGCAATTTTTTTCTTATTGGATAGTGGTTTTTCACCTTCTGAAAATCTTATTCTTCCATTTGTCACTTAAAATAATCAAAGTCAAACATAAATATATTTTCTAATGCATATATGTTTATAACAATGCTCATCTTTGTCCACTCCTGTTTTTACTTTTGGTTATTATTAAGTTATTAGTGATCCTTGGGTTTGCCTCCTTCTGCCAACCTCTGCCTCCCTCTGCCAACTCCAAAAGTCTTGCCAAAGATTATGCAGCATTTACGTCATGAACCTCAACCCTTTGCCAGCATCTGTTATCACATAATGTGGGGATGTTAAACACATACTGCTTCTCCTTATCACTGCTTTATCAGAGTGAACAATCAGGAGTAATGTTTACTCCCAGGCAGGCAATGTTGCAGTGGGTTTTACAAGGGACATCACAGATGGAAACGATTGCAAGCGTTACCATTACCCGTGCCATAAATGGCTCTTTTATCTATCTTGTTTTTCAGCAGGTGTTTCTTTCCCTTCAAAGCCTCATAACATTCCCACTTTGTTGTGTCTGCTCACAGCAGTTGTTTGCTTTGCCGTTCCTAGCCCTGGATCTACAAGAAGACCATACCGAGTGTAATGACACAGAGGGGTAATTTGCAAGATAATTTCCTGTTTGATAGTTATGCATTTGATGGCTTTTGTTGAGGTAAGTGGCTTGTGCTTTAATGGTCCTGCTCTATGGATAAAGGCCAAGGCCTGTCACTCTTGTACCACAGGCCATGTGCCCTTTAAATTATCCGAGTAGCTCTCTGCAATGCCAAATGCCTAATTGCTCGCAGAGTATTAGCTTTGGATTATGTCTCAGTGAATGCTCATGCTGAGCATCCATCGCACATCGTTTCTCTTGGCCGTACCCCCTTTGCAGGAAGGGCGGCCTGTCATATGTACCCATCACTCCCATCAGCTGTGGCCCTTACAAAGGGCCGCCTGATGGGAGGTGGCCCCGTTCATGCACTTTGTGAATGGCTTTCTGATGCTGTGCCCTTAGAGCTGGTTCAATAGCTGCTTTCCTGTCATTACATTATCCCCCCACCCCGCTGCCCCTCCGCGACCCCCTCCCCACACTCTCTCTGCACCAACCCACCTCCCCCACCCATCTAAACCTGTCCTCCTTGGCCTTTTTTCCCCCTCTGCCTCATTTCCTTTCTGTGAGTGCCACATTTTGTGGGGGTCTGATAACAGGGGCATAGTTCCCATGGATATCCCACTCCAGGGGAGGCAGTGACATTGACCAGGGCCCAGGGAGAAATACAGCACACTGACATCATAGAGTGGGACGAGCTTCATGCAGATCCACAGAACCCTGGCTCTCACAGCAGGTACTGCATGTGTGTTTCCCACTTTACATGAAATAAATAAAATCAGCAAAAATTGGCAGACATGGAGAGCAGGAGCATGGAAAAGCTGCAGTCATGCTTCTTATTCAGTCTCAGTGTTTGTGTGTATTTACTCAGTCACTCTGGGTTTATTATATGAGCATTTGCATTCAATTTGTCACTTCTGTGTTTGTTTTCTGAGGAACATGGACCCCATGCAGTTCTTTAGAAGTGTGGGGAACTGCTGTGATTAGGCTTATATGGGACAGGTCACCATGTTCCATACCATAATGGTATAGAAAGAGAGCACATATGGCCACTTGGATATAGACCTGAGCTAAAATGATTCAGCACAGACAGAGCTAAGACTGCCAAAAAACTGCTTCTCCTTGCTCTTCTTCTCTAGGCTAGCTTGGCCCTGATATCAGCTCCTTTATTCCAGATGCTTTATTCCAGAAACCAGAAACAGCAGAGCATTGATGTCTCAATTTGTTCCAAACACAGGCCTTATGCCTCTCCTGCTGTTCTCATCACTGCTGTTAATACCATGCAGTGCTGTTTTTGAGGCATAAACTACTTGTAGACGGGAGAAGCAAACTGGGTGGCGTGCGGAGGAAATGCCTGCAGCCTCAGAGGTGCTGTGTACACATCTGCACTGCTGCCCTGAAGTGCTGTCCTGCAGTCTTCAAACATTCTGACCATTGACTATTCATCCCCTTCAATCTCATGAAGTGGTAGAGATGATGGAAGGATCCTCAGGAAGGATTTTATCCCATTGTCATGGCAATATGCACAGCAGCATCGATGGGTCATGAGAATGTCTAAATCAGAGGGATGGCAGGGAACGTGACTGCTTTACATCGACACAGCTTGGCAAGGGTGGCGGTTCTCACAATAGTGTGACTGTGTCGTTTTTAAAATTTAACCCATGCTGCATTTGGTCTCCTTCCAAAGGACATTGGACCATCCAAGGGTGTGTGCTTGGAAGGATGCCCAAAGACCTCGCCTGCATGCGGTGATGTGCTCATCCGAGACGCCGGCAGCATCAAAAAACACCTGATGAAGAAGCAGTTTCTCTTGCGTCAAGGTGCCATGTTATCGGAGTCCTCCTCTTTGCAGAGTCAGAAAACATTGTGCTGCTGATTCAGAGGGTGTTTATTTATCTGTCTTCACTGCCTTTGCTGTGTGGTAGAGCTTCAGGCTTCCTCCACATTCCTCTCTGTGGCACAACCTCAAGATCAATACGGCCTTCTATTTAAACAGCTTTTTGAGCTTGTGTCTATTATTGCTGGCCATAATGTCTCTCGGCATGCTCAGAGGAACACAAAGGAGGTGGATCTGCTGAGGCCAGCATACAGGGCTGCTTTTTGCATGAGCCATGACCTCACACAAATGCAGAGCACTCAGCAATATGTAAGAAAGAAAGCACTTCTTATATACATTTGTTCTACTGGTTAAGTAGATGTTCATCATCAGCTGTACTATAAGTAAATACTTAACTAATTTGTTTTTAGTTTAAAAAAAAAAAATTGGCCTAACCCTCATACTAAAATGGCCTCTATTTCCCCAGTCACCTCTGAATTTTAGACATCTACATGGATAGGTAACCTCTATAGGTAACAGGTAACAAAGTAGCATCTGATAGGTAACAGGTAACAATGTGCAGATGACGCCATGTAACATTGCGGAAGCCGATTTGATCCATTCTGTCCTATTATTCCAAAATAACAAGGACAAAGAAGAGAAATTCTCAAAAAGCCATTTAAGCCCTGACATATGTTTTTCTCTTGTCATTCATTAACAGTGCAGTGCAGTTCTCATACTGAGATCTTAAGCTGCAATTGTAAATGGTTCTGTTGTACAGGCTCAGACATGTGTCTGGTTTTGCATATGTTTTCCTGCTGTGTGTAGTCTTAACCAATATGGCCCAAATAGATTTCTGGTCATTACTGCGCTGAACTGCTCATTGGAAAGCTCATAAATCTGTGACTGTGTACACCCCGAGTTTCACATCTACACTACAGGTCTGCCTCTACTGCCAGGATTGGCTCAGCCTGTGGTGTCCAAGGCAGAGTGATAGTGGATCACTCTAATTCACCATTAATCACCATCTCCTTGCGACTGTGAAGGGGGACTATGACCACCTTTGCTGTTGTAGTTGAAAATTATGAACAGATTAAAACCCAAGATATTCATCATAAAATAAATGGGATATGCATTTAAAAAAAATAAATGATCATTCTTATTTTTTCCAGCAGTGCACCAACACAGAAAAGATTACTGTTTACGACAGACATTAATATGTAGCTTGTCTATTCAAATTCTTCTTCCCCACATATCCTCCAGTCCGGCATATAAACCAGTCTGCAACTATATGGCATTATTTCCAAATTAATATTATACATCTCTCTCTTCATAGCTGGCATGGGTTATTCTGTTGCCAGAGTACTCAGAGTATGTTTGGGAAGTTTTTAGATTGTTTATTGCCCATCTCTGCAGATGCAATCTGGAGAGAGAGTGACACACGGATAGATAGCTAGATAGATAGATAGATAGATAGATAGAGAGAGAGAGAGAGAGTGAGAGAGAGAGAGAGAGAGCACAAATAGAATGGAAATGAATAGAAGCACAATAGAAGGCTGGCGTTAGCCTCAGGTGGGGGACCAGGCGGGCTTACACAGCGAGTGCCAGCGATGGCATGGAGCCCTGTAAGTCTATGTGGTACAGCATTAATGCCTCCCTATTACCTTCTCTCAGTCATTATGTTGAAAGCTTTGTGGACACCTACAATAATTTGCATTTCAAATGAGTATTACATTCTAGATTATGACTAAACTTAAAATGAAACCTTTATGGTAAAAAAACGAAGTGACGGAATTTCTGTTGATCTTTCTAACAAATTGTGCACAGCAACAGAAAGGCTATATAATCTAACTGTTCTTCTACAAGGTTTCTCAAACAAAGCAGTGTTTCTAATAAAGTAGCTGCTGAATGTAAACTCAATGCCAAGTCTTTTTGATCTACCAATGCTTTATGAATGCTTTCTGCTTGTGAACCAAACAATGCCAAAAGCATGTTGACATATGACACATGTAGTTCCTCTCTCCAGGTGCCCTTGGTACTCTGTTGGCCTGCCTTTTTTGTTGATGGTAATGACAGCTAAGGTGTGGGCCACTGAATTTTTTATTTTGTTGTCATAACTACACTCAGTGACTCTCTGCATGAGGCAAATTGGTTCATTTGTGTTATGAATCCATGGGTGCCCGTCCAGGACATTCAAGCATAACAAGCACGCTTCGCTGTGTGTAAAATATGCTACGGTAAGTAAGGCTACCTACTGTGTTTATGGGAAACAGTCGAGGATGAGGCTGCAGAACCCACCAACATGAACATGATGACATGAACCAACTCCATGGACACAGTGAGGAAATAAACAACACAGTGACGCTCATCCAAACAGATGAGAGCTTGTTTTCCTTGTTCTCAAGCATACTGTGACCTCCTAGTCTGTCAACAGGAGGTCTTTCAAGCTGCCCGAGACAGTATAGTCGAAAAGGTAATGCTTAAGAAATTTTAACTTAAGAAATTAACCTTTTACTGTCCCAATGTTCATATGTTACGTGAAGTGCATTTTGAGTAGCCTTAGTCTGTCATGCTTGGATGGAAACTCACTAAAAGAACTTCTAACTCACAGGGCAAGCACATCACTTCCCTTAATTCTTGGATTAACTTTCACCATGAGCAAAGCTTTAGACAGCTGCTTCAATATTTCCATCCACCATTAACCCCCCATTGACCTTTAGAGCATTTGCCAAATGAAACACCATAAGCAATACATTCATATCCTTTAGTACATTTTTTATTAGTTCATATTAAATAAGAAAAACAGTTGTGATATTTTTATTGTATTTATTTCCTCACTACTAGCAAATCATAAAACAGCATTATACAACGCAGAAAAATTGTTCTTTATTGGAATATTATAGACATGCATTATGGTACAACAAAGCCCTGACATCCAATACTTTTCCAACTATACATGGCTCAGCAAAGTTCTACTAATGGGGCCAGCAGTCAGCACTGAGATTTAATTCTCTTCATTGGGCATGTTGTTTTCAGAGACATATGGATGGAAACCAGGTGCTCATGCAACAATAGAAAAATGTTTTTACAGTTTTTGATGTAACTTCAAGCCTGGCACCTGGCTGTATCCATTTTAAGGGAGACCTTTAGAAGTAGTCAGTTATATTACGTGTTCTCACCTGCATGCAATAAGAAATAGGATTTGATGGGGTTGTCTCACTGGACGTAGGTCTAATTAAAGCTAGCATATCTTCCAAATACCACTAAAAAGTGCTTTTTTGTGCAGAAACATGAATGTTATTCTTTTCAAATATTTCATGGCAATGAGGATGATGTTTTACTTCATACCTTGCAGTATGGCCATACCATACATTGTGAACTCTGTTGGTGAGGTCGGCCCTTTTGTAAAAATGACATGCTGTTTTGATTCATGACTTAAGGTAAACAAGGGCTTGGCATAGTGATTCTGAAGCTATAGGCTTGTAGTCAAATTGCTGAAATGCATTACAGATATGAGTGGAAATAGTAAGTGGAAGCAATTACCTAATCTGACAGGATCTGTGTGTGATACTGTCTTCACCTTTTTGTATATAATTATGAACATATTTGAAACATAAACAAAGCATTACTGCAGCATTTACATAATGCAGCATTTTAAAGACCAGTACCTAAAAGTAAACGCTATGACATAGAGTGTCTTAGAGACATGATATTTTGCATGTAGCCAGGCTTGTAGTACTGACATTATAATTTAATCCAACCTTGTCTGTAATTTAACCTCAGATGGCATAGTAGCATCATATTTTGGCAGATAGGTTTGAATTTAATCTCCCATCTATAATGCATCTAATTTGGTTGCTCACTAAACTACAGTGCCCATCCTGCAAAAGATGATCAGATGTGCAAGCAAAGTGCTTCTGAATTTGTAAAAGAATGAACCAGTTTGAAAAAGTAGATGTTTAAATTGCAACATTCATTCCATGGCTTTCATTATGAGACTGTAGATCAGTTCTTTTTTTGAGTTTCCTGATTTAATTGTGTAAATAGCACCAACTGGCAATGCAAAAAGATATTCACCTGGAATCTTCTTTTGATCTATATATTATATATGTATGCACTACAAGTGGCATGGCCTAACACTGCATATTCTTAATGAGCCCTAAAGAAAAATAAAAAGGCTTGAAGAAGCCAAGGTCAAGACATCCAAAAAGCCATAAGTAGTGGATGTAAAGTAGTATAAAGAAAGTAATCCTTCTGGTGCCTTTGTTAATATTAACCATCACTATTATATATGGGAACAATTTGAAGTTCTGAGCATTGTTTTTACCCTGATGTGTGGACTTTTTAGCCCAATGTGAGAGTGAGGATGAGAAAACTTGTCCCAGAGGACAGTGCATGTGACTATAGGGAATGTACTAGCTGGGATGGAGGAGTTTCTATCTGTTTCAGATTTTGCATAACTCCAATTCAGAATGAACAAATAAGAAAGGTACCACTTCTAACTATCTTCTAACTAAATATGAAAAATGTAGAAAATATAATTTATATAACCCTTTGGAAAAACATCCTCCCCAAAATGGATACAAAAACCAACCGAAACCAAAACACCAAAACCAAAAACAAACAAAACTTTGACTCTACTTTTAAAACATCAACTTTTCTTTATGGCATACAAAATGTCCAGTGCATTCTGAAAGATGTTGATGAAGACTCACATTAAGTTACATGTTATGTAATCCATTGTTCTATCGACTGCATTTCTGTCTCACTGGCAAGTAATTTAGCATACTTCTATGACCTCCCTGTCATATGGCCTCACATTTACATTTACATTTACGGCATTTAGCAGACCTGTGAGTTGTTGCAAAAACAACAGAATGTCTCCCTAACATGCAGATCAGACAGCTTTGGGCAGAGAGAGCATACTAGTGCTGTGGAATTCTGTGCGGGTTCCGTCTGAGCTGGCCTGCATGAACTCTTCAGTAATTCTTCAGTGTTGAAAATTGTGGTGCAGTAGGGTCCTATCAGGATTTCAGGGCTATGTGTGTGTGTGTGCACGCTTGTGAGAGAGAGAGTATAAGCATTTCAAAATTGCAATGCGGCTCATTGAGTGGCCAATAGTTTTCTGGTCCGTTGAGTGTACACAAATCCCCCAACACTAAGGTCACAAACTGTGAGCGAAAAAATGGCAAGTTCAAGAGTCTGCTGTCACAGGCCTCTTGTCTCACTGCTGGGGCCGATAGCAGGCAGAGACGTGGACTAACTGCGGGCAGACTAACTGCACCGATAGCGGGCAGAGACGCGGGAAAAGCCGAGAGTAATGAATGAGCAGAGCACAAGCGATCGCTTACACCGGAAAATCACCAGTGCTGGATTAACTTCCACATAGTTAAACTTACTCTATTTTAACTACTGGGGTCTAAAGTCAACGCTGTAGAAATTAATTAACTGGCGGCTTCACTGCATGGCCTTTGTTAACTCAAGCATGTGGGACATGCCATGATCCGGAGAGCGCCAAGTGCCGCTCTTTACATCCTTTGACCACAGAGAGTTCACGTTTGGTTCAGCCACACCATTATTTACTCCCCCACCTGTTTTGCCTTAGGCCTACCCTATGGCTTCCTCATCACTGAAATACGAGGGTATTGTCCAGGAACCACATTTATGGCCACCACAATGTGGGCAAGTGATTGAGCCCTCATACGATTGTGGCGTGCTGCCTGCATGCTTGTTCCCGTATTGGAGAACCGTTATGTTCAACTCACTTGGGACACATATAATGTGGCACAACTGAGGTTCACTATTGTTCTAGCTCCTCATAATGACAGACTTGGCCACAATGAGATTTAGAGCGTGTGGGCCAACTCTGGGCAAACCCATGTATGGATGGTTCATACAGTACGTGGGAGGAGGTTATGAGATCAATCCTGTGAATACACTTCACTCTATTAAATGTTTGTTTACAAGAAGCATACAACATAGTACAACATTCAAATGAAGCATACAACATAGTACAACATTCATTTGAAGCAAAGACTACCAGTATAGCACTATAATAATGCATCTTCCATCCCTGCAGATATGTTGGTATTCTCCCAATTTGGAGTTATTTGGAGGAAATGGGAAAGTGAAAATGATATTTAGGTTATTATAAGACAAAACAATCATGCCCTGTAAAGTTTTGCAAACTTTGCAATTTTTTTCTTTCTCAGAATTTGTTTAGCTAAAATTCTTTTAAAAAAAAATACTAATTATTTTTTAATTTCATTTAATTTGTTTTGATATGATGCTATGTCACAGTCTGTTATTACACCTTCAAAGATTATATCAGCATGCTTTAAACTTTGAAAACAAGAAAAATTGCTCGTTATGATTTAACATTTTTTTTTAACCTTGGTTTGCACAATAAAAAAAACAAAACAAAATAAATTTGTGAATTCCTCAACATACTTTATTCCACAATTACATCCCCAATCAGAGAAACTACAGGGAAAGGTCGGTAGATCATGTCTGTAAATTGCTGTCAGGTGTGCCCGTGGCTAGTGTCTTTCTGCCAAGTGTTACACCTCCATTAGACACCAGAGGAGGGATTTGACAGGGAGCTCAGGTTACCCAACTCAGCCGCTGTACCAGATGCTAAATGGGGCCCAGATACGAGTGCCAAGTCAGGGTTGGTATATTTCAACAGTCATACGGGCGTTTCCTGGCAAATGACCATTTCCATCCAGACGAGAGTTTTAACGCGCACAGAGGCTCGGACGTCAAATAAAAGGACTCGCCAGCCTGAGCAAACAAACATGCGTCTGATTATTGCAGCGCACACGCGAGGGCTAATTCGTGATGAATTAACAGAGCTGCTTGCAGCGCCGATAAGCCGGGACGCTCCCCCTCTTGTTTTCTTAACTAATGCAAGCGCTCTCTCTGCCAGTTTAATCAGTTTGCATATGCCTCGAAGACCGCTTCAACGCAGGAATAAAACGTCAAAGCAATTTCTCAAGGAGCCAATTAATACATCCTCAGTATGTCTGGAGACCTGCGACCTACCATTAATCGGATCAGTGTATATTTCTGGTGATTATAGATGATAATATTTGATCGGTCACGTATACAATAATAATGTAGCCTACGCCCTGTGTGTTTTTAAGATGTGCATTGTAACAGTTACAGGACGTTGCTTCAGGGTAGTAATATATAGTTACATAAAAAGAGTGAGCACAAGAAAAAAAAAAGTATATATAAATGATATATACACTAATATTGATAGGAAGTGATTTTAGGGGCCATAATCTAAATTTGCAATTTCTCAGCACTTTACACAGTTCTTTGGCATTGTTTAGGCAAGCACATATTATTGAAAACACATTAAATTATTAGATAAATGTTAAAAGTGACTTGAACTCTCATGTATTTTCCTACTAGTGGCAAGTCTAAGTACACGTGAACATGTCACAGGGACTCCTTGCCACACTGGCCCTGAACTCTGCACTGCTTTTTGACAAGTCTCTGATTACACTCACCCTAGGTTTCACTTGTGGTGGGGGAAAAGCTATGTTGTTGACTGAAACATGTTATTATATGATTAGGGCTGGGATGTGTTGCGGCTGGAAAACGCTCAGGATCTCTCTAATGTTCTCTCTAGTGCTTCGGTCAGTCAGCAGGGCCGCCTGTTCTCCCTGGGCATCGTCATACTATAAAGACCTTTAAAAGCCCTCATTGTGCTCCATTAGTGCCCCCTCCTCACCCTACACTCCCCATGAAAGGTTCCGGCCTATGTTATCCATAGCCACGTAGGTCCCCAGTGCCTACCTACTGTTGTTTGTGGCACTGGTGTTTTGCCCCTTTGATGAGCATGGGGGGCCGCTGTGATGGACCAACCCCCGTGCAGACCTCAGTGTTGGACTCTCCTCCACCCCCTCACCTTCCTCTCTTCCTCCCTGAGCCCTGAGAAATCTCAGCGTGGAGGAGCAGGAAACACTCGAGCATCAGGAAACCGGCCTGCATTTGTGGGGAAGCAGCGTTCCTGTTGTTGTCGCTTGTCACTGTAGCTGTTTTGAAGGAACATTTGGACATTCCCCTTGGGTTCCCTTAGACCCTTAGACTACTGTTTACTGCATACCATTTCATCTAGAGTTATGCAACATGACAAAAAGTTTTTTTATGCATCTATAAACAGGTTCACTTTTTTATGAAGTAAAATTCCCTTTCACTTCCCTGGGAAATAATTTACACTTACTGGAATGGGTGGGCTGTTAATAGCCATCTACTTAGAGAGTAGGCATTATTATTGGCAGTCTGTTCTTGGTAACTCTCGAGTGACTTCTCCTCAAATTCATTTGAGAAGAAGAGGAACAGTCCAGATGTCTTTGACCCAGATGTCTGGTTGTCACTCATGCAGAGAGCCCTTTAGTATGGTGTTTGGTCAAGGCCGATATCCAGCAACAGATTGTACCATTGATAATGTCAGGGGTGCTCTTCAAAAAGAAAACAAAGCAACAATAAATTCAAATACAGAACCATATTTAAACACGTTTAAGCCATCATGAAACATATTTAATGATGACATGAGTCTCTCATATAGTCATGTTTCTCTTGACTGCTCGAGCACATGAGACATCACTTTGCCCTGTCACACTGTCAGATGGAACTCCTAAAGCCAGAAAATTAGATTTGTTTATGAGTTACATTAATCAGTGTATTTCAGATGCTTTGATGTATCGTGTTCCAATGCTTGATAGATGATCAGTATGTCCATTACATCAAAGGTGTCTTTGAACATCTGGAAATTAAACAGTGAGGATTAGATAAACACTGGTTCGTCTCCTTTTTTGACCGTTCACCCATTAGGATTAACAGTAATGCCACAATTTTATTGTATTTTACCATGATGTTATTTACTAGAGTTTTAGAAAGAGGATTTTAGATGGACTTTTGGCAGATTGAAAAGGGGTTTTTGGTTGTAGGAAAAGTCCATTTACATTTTTCCAGGCATGTTGTGAACCTATCTTTCTCTGAGTCAGTCACAATTTATGACTCAGAGTGAAACAGAAAGCACACGCTGCTTTTTCTGTAAGGGTGAGGGCTGTGAGGATTGGTATGTGTAAATTGTGTTCAAATTACTAGTACTCATCAGCAGCTGCTGTTTGGATTTGTAAAATCTGTAACATATAATTGGAAATTGTATACTTGCAAATCTTAAAGGTTTGCGCAAATGCTACAGTTACAGTCATTTTCACATTTACAAATTCTGACTGGAATTTGCCAAAAATAATTTACAAATTGATGCCACTTTGATTTATTTTGAACCACCACAGTTTTTGGACTAGTCCCTTGGCCACCACCATGCTATACAAATGACCAACATTTCTTTTTGCTTTATGAATATATTATACTGAAAATCACTCCCACTGGCCCAATAATGGCTTGATAAAAGCCTAGAGTACTACTTTCATCTGTTCGGTATGCCTGCAAGAGATAAATAGTAAATCAGACCTGTAGTGCTAACTATCAGGATGCTGCTGGAATCGATGTAATAGGACAAGTACAAGCTGTCGCATTAAACATGCACTACCCCCATGATCTGCTTCACGCCAAGCCGGATCGGGTGTCCAGTTAGCAAAAGTTGGATTAACTATGAGTCTGTATTTGTTTGCTCTATGGTGTCAGCTGATCCCAGAGAGTTACATCATCAATTGCATTGAGTATTGTTTTGTGGGTTAGAAAAATAAACAGATCAATAAACAGTAGTCTTTATATCTAGACTACAAATACTGAGCAAAAATAATTTTAGTTTATTTGCAGTAGGTAATTAATGATGCAAAAATTGTAAAAAACAGATAACCAATATACAATTCCAAAATCATAAGTGTAATTATAATTATACACAGATGTCAAATACCCTATACCAATACCTATACCTATATCAAATACCCTATATCAAACCATTAGAACTTCACATAGGGCCCAGCCCACTCATTCATAACAGAAACCACAACATCATGAGCTCTTTTCAGGGATCATCAGGTAAGCACCTCCTTTCCTTGCTGTTTCACTGAATGAAGCCCATGACATCACTAGAAGGCTCAACAGTAAGTCTGGAATCCCAGTCCCATTCCCCTCCAAGTTCACTTTTAAACCAAGCTGCGCTTCTTTAAATATAAATCCAACCTGGCCTCCCTGGTGACTAAGGTCATACCCAACCTCACTGGCTATGTTAACGCATGTTCAATACCACAAGTTTCATCTGGATCTAACACATTACACAATGACACAACACAGCAACTCACTCACCTACCCAGTCCTCCATGTACCTAGAACACCAAATACCTCAGCCATTCCACCAGCATTTACCCAGCTAGTCTGTGATCTCCTCATCCACAACCCCTGATTAGCCCTTCCAGTTATGTTTGATAACTCCTTCACAGCCACCCTTAGTTTACAGCCTCTAAAACCAAGCTGCACAAAGTATGATGTGGCAGACTTAGATACAAATTCCCTAACACCTATCTTTAGTCGTCTTGTATGCAGCTGACACCCTTGTTCTCTCACCTCAGCTATCAAATTTGTGTACTTCAGCTTCTTTCTTTCAACAGCTTCATCCACTGCGTCCTCAAATGGAATTGTTATAAAACAAACTATCACCTGTAGTTTTTATTACCTGCATCCTCTAGCAATTTCCAATCTTGTGCTTCAACCAATCGACCAATATTTATAGTCTGCACGCACTCTTCAATAAACTGCCCCTAATGCACAAACCTAATTGCTTCATTCAAATCACACAAAGCATTAACCTCTAAGTGTTTATTATTGAATAAACATGCTAATAAGGTAAGAACCTGATTTTGTCTCCATGTATAATGTCCATGACTAAGCTTACAGGCTAATCAAAATCAAATATACTTTAGCAAGCCAATCCTCAGCGTACAAATAATTTACAACTAGCATCTTCATCTTCATCTACCAACTGCAGAGTTCTAAGGATGTTATAAGTCATTCCAAGCAAAAATGCAATGCAAATCAAATCCATTTTCAACTGTCCTGTAGCCTCTCCCTACCTACAACCCACTTAGAAGCCCTAATCACCTCCCTTTCCATTGTAAATGCTAATGGTGAAATAGTACTAGCCATTACATCCACTTCCAATCACTGCCAGGACATAACATACTCTCAGCCATTCCACCTTTATAGAGCATTTCTCCAACTAGTCTGTCCTCCACAACCACTGACTAGTTATTTCAGCTACTTCCAATAACTCCTTCAAAGCTACTCTTAGTTTACAGCCTCTAAAACCAAACTGCACAAGCAGATTGCTGCTTGTGGAGGTCGGAACACTGAGCTGGAAAGCTTGAGGCTGTATGACATCAACAGGACTCTAAGAGTCTTCAGCAATAACTCAATGGTGCTGTGGAAGACAATCCTAGAGGCCAGCTTCAGGCCAATAGCATGAGTCACCATCAAGTGCAGGATTTACCAAGGAGATGCCCTATTCCCGCTGCTATTCTGCATAGGCCTTAACTCCCACCAATCATCACCAAAGTGGCTATGGATACTGAATATGGAATGGAGCAATCATCAGCCATCTCCTCTACATGTACGCCAGAAGTGATCAAGACACTCACTCACTAATCCATCTCACCAGGATATACAGCAACAACACTGGAATGTCATTTGGACTACAGTACATAAATGTGGTCAGTTGGTTATAAGGAGAAGGAAGGTAGAACTAGAACTGGGGGGTTCGTACTACCAGATGGCATCAAAACAGATATTGAAGGAAGCAAATACCTTGGAATTCCACAGGCAAATGAGAGTCATGAAGAGACTACAAGGAAAGCAGCTACAGCCAAATGCTTACAAAGAGTGAGGCACGGCTATCAACATCTATTCTCTACCACTTATCAGATACCCCGCTGGCATAATAAGTTGGCAAAAGGAGGAGATAGAAGCCACTGGCATGTCCTCAAGGAAACTCCTCAAAATGAGGGGGGTTTCATCCCAAATCCAGCACTCTAAGGCTGTATGCTAAGTGAAAGGGAGGGGGCCAAGGACTAGTGAGCATCAGAGCCACTATTCAGCATGAAACAGCCAAGATCCCAGAGTACACCAAAAAGATGGTACCAAGTGTTGAAGTGCTTAGTGAATACCTCAGACAGCAGAAACCTGAGGAGGATAGGAATGAGGCGGTAAACATCATGCGAGGTTAAACCTCTGCACAGTATGTACCACCAGAATATAATGGAAGTGGCTGATATGGAAAAATCCTACCAATGGCTGGAAAAGGCTGGATTGAAAGACAGCATGGAGGCACCAATCATGACAGCACAGGAAAATGCAAAAATGCCTCAGAAACAATCCAATACCTAACAATGGGATGCAAGATGCTAGCAGATAGAGTGATGCAAGATTCTAGCAGGTGGAAGGCCACAATCAAGTGGCAGGCATAGGATACAGAAATATCTGTGCTGAGTATGGCCTGGAATTTCCAAGGTCAAAATGGGATATACCATCAAAGGATGAAAGGAGAATGACCTGACAAAATGGCTAACCAACCGGACATAGTAGTGATGGACAAACAGCAGAAGAGGCCTTTAGTGATAGATGTAGCAATCCAAAGTGATAGCAACATCAGGAACAAGGAACACAAAAAGAATGAGAAATACCAAGAGCTGAGAAAAGTCTGTGACCCCCCAAATTGACCTAAACTGGCTCCAGCAGATCCCATGAAAAACATCCAAGATCTCCATCCAGAAGAGTGCAGGTCTGAGAACAGCTAAGAGAACCCAAGCTTGGAGGAATAAGACTACCTGGTTGTGGGCGACAAGGGGAAAAAAAAAAATAAAAATAAAAATTTATATATATATATATATATATATATATATATATATATATATATATATATATATAAACAGTCCCTGCATGGCCTCACCCCACATGCTACATGGAGCAGAGCATCTGCCTAGCATCTCATCATGGAGAACAAGGAGAACACTAAGCACACAGCTCTGTCATATTACCATACATACCGCCTGGCACATGTAACAACACAGAAGAGTGAAAGATCCTGCCAGCCATTTGCTCCCTACATGGTGCTACTGGGATTCAAATCCAAACCTTCATTATTACAGCAGCAATCAGTTCTGCTGTGCCAAGCAACAATTTAATTACTTATCATTGCTTTAATAGAATATATTGATTGAACATTCAAAGCGATACCTAAATCAGCAGTTTCAAGTTGGCTTGTAGTAATAGCATGACTTTGTTTGAACTTGCATGTTGTGGAATGGGATGTCCCCAACCCAGCACCCAGTGATATAAAATGCTTTTTCGAAGTGTTGGAAAGCAAACAGCTCCAGCAGTGGGACATGGTGTGAAATTTCACACCTGCAGTGAGCATCGTCCCAGCAGAGATGGAAGGCACTGAGTAACATGACCTGGTGATTTCATTTTCATACCCAGTCTATGAACGCAGTGCCAGCCTAGAGGATTAAGTTGTTCTGAGGCTGCAGCTGATTTGCCAGACAGAACAGACTGGTAGCCACGCTGATGCTGATAATAGCTTTTGATACCCTTCTCTGTCAAACACATGGCACATTGAGAAATATGTATGTACGCATGCGTACATGTGCACATGGCGGTAATCCGAATCAGCCATGAAACCTGAGCAGGCTCACCCAACAGGGCGGTTAATTATTCAAGGTACCAGGGCTAAACATCTGATCATCTTAGGGGTCCTAAATGTGCAGTGGATGGTGGTGCTTGCCACACGGCTTCGGGCCGGAAGGCGTGGCTTGTGACAGTGCACATGCCATGCTGGGATTGGAGAGCAGACTGTTTTTGGACGGCATGACTGCCTGAGCATGCAAAAGGAAACATTAGACCAGGGATTGAAGATGGGTTTTGGGACCACAGAAAGCACATTGAAATCAGACTTGTGGTATCTGGTCTGTAATTAGGATTCATGGTTTCACCAACCTAGACTGAGACAAAGAGAAAAAATAAACAAACAGTAAAAGAGAGATATTCTGGATATTTAAAAAGCAACACTTTAAGCATGCAATTTTTCATATCTATTCCCTAAAACCCTGTATTGCTTGATGCCACCTCGTGCAGTTAATTTGAGGAGAGAGGAAGCAAAAGGGGGTGTACAGATCACAGGCATTTGACCATCTGCTCCTGTTTTCCAAATATAGAGCTCTTCTTACCCCATCACTGGCCTCCATTTCATCACCCAGAGTGGGCAAAAGACACCCCTGAACTGCCTCCTTCTGCCTCCCAGCAGAAGTGGGGGGAGGCTGAGGGGAGTAGGGTGTCCCTCAGAGCGGTGCTGTGCCTGTGAAAGCAGCGATTTGTCCGGTCACTGCCACTGCAGACCTCTTCCAGGCAATGCCCTCTCACTCACTCTCCTGCTGGCAGGGAATTACTTGCTTCACCAGAGCAAGTGTGGGCACAATATAACTTTGTTGCCATCTGAAGCCCCTCCCCTCCCAACCCTCCCCTTCCCCCATGCTTTTGGGGCAGAGCTTGCTGCCAAGCCCAGTGGCATCTGTTCTGGTGTATTCATTGCCAGTTATTCAGGGAGGTGTTCTGCAGTGGTCCCAAGGCTTCTGTTTTTATTGTTTTTTTTTGTTTTTATTGTCCATGCATTCGTTTGTTATGGCAACGATGTCTTACCTAATTTCTGTCATTTGAAGCAATTAAATAACAAAGTTAGAATATTGCTCTCTTTGTACATTTGAACTAATTAGGAACAATAGCCTGGTATGTTCATTCAGATGAAAGAGCCTGGGATAGCCGCAGGCACTTGTAAGTCTGCATCTAAGAAGCTTGCCTTAATGAATATTCACACACATCTGGCTGGTGTTGGTGCGATATCAGTGGGTAGCTGGAGGTCTGTGGATAGCCCACCACTGTCTCTGGAATCAGAACTCTGCATCTGGCCGACCTGGGGGCCTGACCACATTGGTCTGTGGCCCAGAGAGCAGAGGAACCAGAACACTGCTGAGCTGAAGCCTTGGCAGGGCACAGACCATGCCTAACTGCACATTGTGCTGGACTTTCAGATAACGCTTGGGTGGCCAATGTTATATTAGGAACTGACCAGGACTGGAGAATGCAAGTCTACACATTTGAAGTGCTCAAACAATGGAGACAGGACACAGCTTTATGTGGAGAAAAAACAACAGAGAAAACCAAAAAAGCAGTTAAAGCTTATAGCATACACTATTAAAGGACAGATAATATGATATGCCATTTTAGAAGCTTTGCACCCATCTCCATATCACTGTTCTTGTTACATTCATGGCTACATTTACAGTCATGTGTGAAAGGTGCTATATTGTGAATAAGATAAAATTCCATTATTTCTGTAAAAACAAAACCTTAAAGAAAAACCAAATCATTGGAAATATAAGCAAATAGGAAGTGGCTGAAGTAATTCACAAGACTGGTTCAACAAAAAACTAAATTCTTCTACTAACAATGTGGTGCACAACTACAAATACTAGCAACAAACACATGTTCACTCTAGCCTACCAGAGCCCAGACAGTGCCATGTGAGGTGTTATAGCTATACTGAAGCAAACATCATTTCACTGTCATAAATGTGTAAAATGTAATGGCTCGAAATAAAACAAGAAAACAGTGTGCATTGAGGAAGGTGTAAAAGTTTCCGTCATAAAAGCAATTCAGCCTGAATGGTGTGGTACCCTTTCATTTGCTCCCAACCATTAGTATGGGAGAGGAACAAACTGATAAAACATTATACTTATCATTCTGGCCGAGAAAACCATTCTTATCAATAAGATGACAAAAACTGAAATGACGTGTGTATGCATGCATCAGGTGCTCTATATGATGCTATTCTATTTTATGGCTCGTCTACTTCTTTGCTGCAGTGGGGACTGGGGGAAGGACTAAAACATTGCACGTTTCGCGTTTTCATGTTTTCACTCAATCGTTTCTCACTGAGCCTATGAGACAAGATGAATGTGCAAGTCTCTAAGAACTTTTGATGAGGAGAATGAATTCATCTATTGCCTCAACTGTCTGCTGCACTTAAAATCAAGTGAAAACAAACATTGTAAACCAGCTTGTGAGCATCTGGAATTAGAAGGCTCATTAGGAAAAGGTTGCTGTGTACAGCTAGAATGAAAGAAATGGAACTGCGACAGGGATGAAAAGGTTAGAGCAGACATGTCTTTGTCATGTGACTGGATGAAATCCCTGTCATCCTGTGGTCAGCCTTCAGGCCATATGGCTTCGTCTTCTGCCTTTTTTAGGAACCTTACAGAGTGAGAGATCTACGTTTTCCCTTTTTGGGAAAGGATGTTCCAATGACAATGTGCATCATCCAATCTTACCCTGTGTAATCAAATGAACAGCAAAAGGGAACACATAACGCTTTCTATGTAAAGATATGTTTTGGGGTTAGGGATTCTATTGTTTTGATTTCCAGGCAATATCATATAAGTATCACGATTCTTCCTAGTAGAAATGGGACATAAGTATCACTAAAGGCATCTGCATGGTGAGAAGTTTTTCTAACAAGCAGGAACAGAAATAGCAAAACACATTTTAAAAAGGCTATAAGAAACTGAGCTTATCATGTGAAGGAAAAGGAGGAAGAGATCAAAAGTTAAAAAATAAGCAAGATAATGACATAATAGGCTAGTAATCTACTGACAGTGCTACACCACTAGCTGTTGTTTAGATACTCTCCACAACTGGTCCAGATTTCTATTTTTTGTGAAACATGTAGTCAATGTTCTATAATGACTGACAATTTAAGGTTCATTAAAGCATCTCATGGCTTAAGTTTTTGTCATAAAAATAGCATATATTCACTGCATTTGCAGAACCGTCGTTGGATCAGATTGTATTATGCAATCCAGACAAAATAATTCAGAATGGTTAAGGTAAGGTGGTCGTGTCAGTGACTGCAATGACCCCTATCTTGGTGACATTGTGGAATTTTCTGCTGCCTGTACCAAGACTAGGGACATGGCATAATTCATGAAACTATCCAAAGTGTATATCTTCCAGTGAAATCTATGTATTGCCTGTTCCTCAGTCCAGTAGCATTTCAATTAATCAATTTATTACCTGTTTTGTCAACCTGCTTCGAGTACATCCTTTGTGTAAAATGCTGTCTGCATTTAAAGGAGGCCTCTGAGATCATTCTGGGTGGACTTCATCTTGAAGTGACAGATTAATTAGTTCAAAATAAAAAGTGCTGTGGTTTGTTTATCATGGACAGCTGAGTAATCAGAAAAAAAGGCACTGGAAAGAATTTTAAGCATTGTTTCTTAACTCTGTGTCCTTATTTCCAAGCCAAATGGTATTATTTGAGAGCTGCTTTAAGAAGAAGATTCAAAGGAAGCAAATGCATCTGTGTGCTGTAAGTCCAGCCACGGCAAACCCAAATACTATCCAGCTGGGACCTTTTGGATGTCCTGTTTTGAAGAGTAATAAGTCCTGTTACACTGCACTAATTCACTCGACTAGGTCCAATTTACGCATGCTGTGTGCCTTCTCAAAGCCGATGAACGTCTTTTGCCGATGCCTAATTGAGATGAGACACCGGCACTTCTTGGCCCCCAGATTTTTTGTCATGCTAATTATAGCTGCTAATGAAGTGCTCCTGTGCTCCCTGAGGGGGCCCTGGCCCATCACATTCCATTAACAGGGACTGGCGCCTGCCGCTGGCCCGGGTGTGGGCGAGAGATGGCCTCAGGTGGGATCATTAGGCCCGGGTTTGGCCCTGTCCCCCGGCCCCTGCCTGATCTCAGCTCATCTGGAGACCCTGCAGCTGCCTGCAGGAGCAAAGCCTCTTCTGTTGTCAGTCAGCAGATGCTGTTTGGCTGGACAGAGCACCCATTCGCTGCCTGACGATGAGGCCGGTGATGTGTGCCCGAGGGCGGCCTCTGCAGCTTGGATCTTAAAGCTACAAAGGAGCGTACTGAGCGAATAGGTGGATGTGGCAAGCTCAAGTACCCGCCGCCAAGTGATTTGCTGCCGCAGCCATGCTGTCTGTTCCTTATCATAGCCAGATGGTTCCATTCCCAAGTTTCAATGCTGAGTGAAAGATCTGTGTGTGTCTGGCCTGTGCTTACAAAGCCACTCGTCCCCACTTACATGTTTCTCTGTACAATAAACATTAAGGGAAAAAATGAAGAAGCAGAAGGCACAGCAGACATTTCCCGTTTCTGACCCAGGAGGGCTGTTCATGGCTCTATGAGTTAAATGCCCACATGGTGCAGATAGACTGTACATTGGGCATGTCATCCATGCTCGTCCCAGCTGAGCAGGTTGGAGTCAACCCTACTGCTCACCATGTGTTTAGTACTCAATTAGAGAAGCATCCTGGTGGATTTCCTCATGTCTCCTCTTGCCTTCATGGATGTGTGTGTGTATGTGTGAGTGTATGTGTGTATGTGTGTGTGCACTTGTCATAGGAATTTGCTTTTGTTTGCTCCCCACCACATGGCAGGAGTGGAAGATTTGTTTTAAGCAGTTCTGCATAGCTGGATACTTGGCACTGTGACAGGCAGCCATCATGTGCAATCACACACTTGCACACACAGCCCTATAGGCTGCAGTCCACTACTCTTTGACCTGCATTGCATTTTGGGGTCTCTCTATTGCAGCTGTTGTTCTTGTGTTTTTGTCACTCTACAATTGTATATATCCTCACTGCAGTCTTAGCAGCAAATGAAAACTACAGAAAAAAATATCATGGTTTTGTTAATGGCTCTGACAAACATGCAAGGACTTTCATTGGCTGGCTGTGACACTTGGCACATCTTTTCCATTTAGTAATGACCCATTCTCCAATAACCTGTTCAGTGGTGACAGTACAATACAGTGATTTCTGCACGTTTCGCAGAAAAGAGTGGAGGGTTTCCCTGTTATCTGTCTTCAGACAACGACACAAACTTTAGCCATGCAGTAGGTGTGCCTTGTTTTCCAGGAAGCTGATCAAAGCCTTCCTTTTCTCGCAGATCAAAACAGCGCTGAGGGATATTTATTGCTGGGCTTAGTGTTCCTGCAGACACGTCCTCCCCGGGCTGGGAAACGTGAGCATCTGAGCCGGGCCACAGATGCAGTGGCAGGGTGCTTGCTTCCAGGCCTGACCCACTGACTTGGCACACTCCCCTCTCCAGTGTCTCACGTGCCCCCAGTGTAGACGTCCCTGCATAACAGTTTGCACTCCTGTTCCACCTCCATGTAAGGCACATTACCTAAAATCCCTCCCAAATCCTTAGACACCTGCGCAAAAGGCTCCCTCATGCAGCTCAGCAGTGGCTGAGTCAAGCACGTGGAAGGGACTTTTGATTGACATCTTCCTCGGCTGGTGCTTTCATTGTGTGCAGGAGGGAACAGGCAGGCAGGGAGGTCTAGGATGTGGAGAAGTAGGCACGGGGGCAAACAGGGCTTGGGCTCATTCCAAACAGCTGTGTGGTGGACGGGGGATGTGAATAATATCTCAATACATTTTTACTCTAGTTTTTTGAAAAGGGAACGCAGCATGAGCTAAAGTCATGTTGTTACTTTAAACAATATAAACCCTGTTATTGTGAAGGAATACATCTGCCACTCAGTAGCTCTCTCTCTCTCTCTCTCTCTCTCTCTCTTTCTCTCTCTCTATCTATCTCACTCTCTCACACAGACACACACACACATACACATGAACAAACACTCTCTCTTTGGCACCACAAAAGGGACATTTATCACCATGGTGACAACCACAGAGAACAATACCCACTTTTGGGAAGCGGAAAGTCTTCTGTGGCAGATATCATGTTTGGAATATGGTGGGCTTCCTCATGGAGGGCAAAATGGCTTCGTCCAATAAAATCAAAACTTACTGATAAATGGCCCCATAAAGTTCAAATGGACAAATGGAAATTAGTCACTACAGCAGCTCTCTCTCAGAAAAACAGTACTAACCAATAATGATATCAGGTTTCAATTATGTTGCAGTTTTATATATATATATATATATATATATATATATATATATATATATATATATATATATATATATATATATATATATTTGTGCGTGAATGTGCCAGTGTGTGAGTGTGTGTGTTTTATTGGAATGACAGTGGGGCCATTTCCCATGGCATGTTCCTAGGGCCTTAGCCTGCCCCTGGTCAGCCCCCTGGAGACAGAGGGGTGCATGTTCCTCTCTGAAGATTAGGCCCTGCCCTCATATGCCTCCACACCCCCTTGGGGCTGCTCCGCCCCTCTACCCACCTCACCCTGTTTATTCAGCCATATCCTCCGTCACTCAGACCCGGCAAAGGCACACACTAGTATGCAGTGCTCTGATCCTTGACCCAGTCAGGCTGCTGGGAGAGACCTCACAGCCACACTGCTGTGCATTTCCCTCCCTGCTGCTCCAGGATAATGTCACTTTAATATGTGCAAGTTACAGCAGATCAGAGTCTATAAAATCATGGTAGTGTGCAGAACACAACCCTTTATTATGATACTGCCTTTTTTCATTTCATAAATATTAGTACTCGTGAGCACTAATGCAGTTGTGCAATGTGGCAGCTGGCCAGACTGTGTGATATTCTGCAGCTTGTGTGGAGAAGGCTTTGCTCAGTTTTCCCTCTGTCTTGCATGGTTTTCTGGTTGTGATTAGCAACACTGATATTGTCCACACACTTTCGGCTGGAGGGACATCATGCAGCAAGGCAGCAGCCCCAGCAGGGGCGACGGGCTGTGATTAGCCATGCCTGTGCAGTGTGTCTGCTCAGCTAACAGCCCCCTCGCTCAGAGAGAGCTAATGCTCTGCATGGCAGCTCAGGGCTAGATTCCATCTCCATATCTCCTCAAGTGGCCACCATTATCTGGGTCCAATCAGAGTTGTAATCAGCAGATGACTAGCCTCTTTTTCCATTGGTATGTGCTTATTCTGGTGAGAGACCCTTCAGGCTGGGGCCACGAGGAAACATGAGCCATCGTGTCTGACCACTTGCGAGGCCATGTAGAGGCTTGATGAAATATTCATTCCATTGAGGAACCTACTGCATGTACCATTACATGTCTCATTTTGTCTAGTAGATGATGACTGAAGGGGAGAAAGTGAGAACGAGACAAAGAGACAGAGACAGAGCAAGGCAAAAGGCGGGTGGCAGAAGATGGACAGGTTACAATGCAGTGGTAGCTAATAAGGAGGTAAAATCTGACAAACAGTAAGGACTGGGGTATGGATGGGGAGAAAACAAAGGGAAGAAAAGAGAGATTGAGAGATTGAGATATAGATATAGAGAGAGGGAGTGAGAGAAAGAGAGAGAGAGGGGAAGAATAAGTGTGTGTGTGTGTGTGTGTGTGTGAGAGAGAGAGAGAGAGTGAGAGAGAGAGAGAGAGAGAGAGAGAGAGTGAGGCAGGCTGGCTGACTGGCCTGCACCCCTCTGATAGCGGCGCTCTAATTAATAGGTTATGAAAGCAGATGGAGGATGCGGGATGTCAGGGTCATTAAACTGCCTCCCCGTTTAACCCCCCTCCTTTCCCACTGAAACACACACTCACACACACACACACACACACACACACACACACACACACACACACACACACACACACACACACACACACACACACACACCCACAAACACCACCTCCTCACCATTTGCTGAAAAACAGGTTGGCTCTCTACAGATTTAAAAAAAAAAAAAAAACCAGCAAGAAAGTGGCTGGCAAAGCAGTGCTTGCACCAGAAGGGTGGATGGTCTAGTCCCTGGTGACAGACTTGCACAAGATGCTTTACTTGCATTACTGCAGAGCATATCCAGGCATATCCATATATCCAAGTCTAACACAGAAACCAGATCATTACAGATCATATAATTGGCCTTGGTAACCCAATCCCAGGTCATAAACCTATCCTTTTAACCCTAACACTAACTACAGCCTGCTATCTGGGGTATCTCTATAACCCTTGGCTCAGATCAAGACCAGGAGGACGGAATCCAAGCCCCCCTGCCAGTTCATATATCCCCAAACACAGAGATGCTGCATGACCAGCCAATCTGCTCATGGCTGCTTGGAGCAGGACCAGCAGCCCTCTTGTTCACTGTGGACACCCAGATAGAGAGTCTGAAAACTAGGGGAGGGGGAGGGGGAGCCTGTTGGTGTGGAAGAGCAATGGAAAAAATTGCTGTTTTTCTTTCTCCTCGTTATTTTTTGCCACTTCTTGCAGTTATGGAGTCACTTCCTTCCCTTTCATTTTTGGGCTTCATTTCTTTTCTCATCTTTATGTCTTTACTTGTTCTTTGCTGATTCCTAGATCTTGGGTTATTTCCGTTCCCTCTCCTGACCTCTCAGTTTAGAAAGATTTAAATTTCATGCAGACCACCAGTACAGTGCTTCAGATTCATCTCACAGGATTTACAGCTCGGAAATCCACTGAAAAATTCAGCATTATGCCAAAGAATGAATTTCTCTTTCCACTTACAGGAAGGTGATCACCCAAAGATTTCCAGAGTAAAGCCTTGCGAGAACTGCTGACCTCTTCTGGTCAATGGTTGAACTACAACTCCCATGCTCCAAAACATCGGTCACACACCAACACGTGAATGTGCATGTGGCTCATCTGTGTTTGCTTTACAGGCCTCAAATGGCACACACGGCTGAATCATGATCCTTCACGATAGGAGGGGCCCCTTTGTCAGTTGATTGTATCTGTCCATGGCTCACAGATTCCAGGCGATGAATCGAATGAAGCAGCACCATCTTGGTCGTAGCAGGCAGAGGGAAGCTGTGCTCTCTGCCCCCTGCTGTGTGAAGCACTCTTCAGGTGGAGATTGTGTAGGGCACAGCGTGGGGGTGGTGTGGTGACAGCTGGTGCCAGGCATGCTGAGAGGCACTATTCTAGAAACAGCCACCACACAGAACACACTTATTCCCACATATACCTCTACCCTATTAGTATCATCCTTTCACACGCACCCCCCCCCCCCCAACACACACGCACACACACGCATGCACATACGCACATACACGGGCACACACACACACACATGCACATACACGGGCACACACACACACACACACATGCACATACACGTGCATGCACACACACACATGCACACACAGTAATAGTTAGTTACAAAGATAGCTCTAGAATAAATTATAAGCATTAGACTCACTTATGTGAGTGAATGATGGCTGTGAATGAGGGTAGAAGTATGGGATGGGAGGGGGGGGTCCTACTCGATTCTGTAAATTAGCCCTTCTTTGTAATTAATTATTCATAATGCCCAATTAATTATGAAACAATACGAAATTCAATGCCAGTGCGATAGGTTTGGTGGTTGCCTAGGAACAAGTGACCCATATTAAATAACACCATTGTTGTGACATAGGCAGAGCACCAGGCTTCCCATGGGGCCCTAGGCCACATGGGGATAGCTGTGGAGAGTAAACAAACAATATCATAACATTTGTTTTGAGGTTGGTCACGTGGCATAAACAAGTCCACTGCATGAATTATTCATTAGCGGCGAGTATCAGCGTCTCGGTCGAGTGAAGCTCTATGCAAGCACACAAAACAAGGAGAGTGTAAAAACCACTGGGACCTCTCCTACCCCCACTGAGCCATGACAACAGGTATAACCAGGGTCGATGTGCCACAAAATTCCTTTGCACATATTCAGCTCACCTTAGCAGCTTGGCTTTAACCAGACAGAGCAGGTACAATATTCTACACTTCTTTTCTATTCTACACTTCAAACCCATGTACTTTGTGTATTCTTTATTTGATGGCCACACTCAGATGACAGTCACCAGTGGCAGCGCTAATCACAGCACATGCGCTGGTGTCCTGCTCCTTCCTGACAAACATCGGAAAAGAGGGACAAACAATCGGCATAATTTTAGCTCCTCTGTTTGTGGCTTGGTCAAAACAACCTCAAAGTGGGCACATGACGGGGTCCATCCATCCTGCTCCAGGTTCACACCAGGGTGGGGGGAGCAGGGAATTTCCGCCAGGTATCCTCCCAGATCTGCCCAATGCATGCCCAATGAGGCTCTGAGGGAGAGAGAGAGAGAGAGAGAGAGAGAGAGAGAGAGAGAGAGAGAGAGAGAGAGAGAGAGAGAGAGAGAGAATGAGAAAGGGACAGAGAGAGAGCTAGAGAGAGAGAGAGAGAATGAGAGAATGAGAAAGGGACAGAGAGAGAGAGCTAGAGAGAGAGAGAGAGAGAGAGGGGAAAAAGTGAGCACCGTGTGACCAGACGGCCGGTTCCTTCCTTGCCAGCCTGAGAAACAGGAAGCCCAGCTCGTTGTTCCTCCATTATTGTGACTAACAGGAAATGCAGAGGTCTTCAAGGAGGGGGGTATGGGACCTGGACCTGGGCCTGAGGGAGGGGGTTGTGGGTGGAGCAGCCTCTCAGCATCAGTCAACAGGCACTGCCATCCACAAATAGGGCGGTGCAGTGACCAACGGCCCAATAGCTGTGCAGTTATGAGGTGAATGCCGCCAAGGGCACTCAGAGTTCAAAAGCACGCTGGAACCATGACACTATCAATACGGGTTTACACAGATACGCGCGTGTGTGACACTGTGTGTATGACACTTTGTGTGTGTGAATATTACGCTACCCACATACAGTGTAGAATGCTATGTGTTTAGCACAAGCAGTGAGCTTAACTGTTACATGCTGATATCATGACCTAGAGTTTACATCGCGAGCCACATGATGGAAAGACTGATGGCAGCTGTAGATGGAAATGTTTCCAGAACAGCCTGATCAAAAGAGCATTTTACCGACCTGCTGTAACCCATATTTTAACCTCCCTGTCACTAACTTCTACAATCAGCAAAACACAAGACAAAACATCTTGTGTTTTGCATCTGTGTGTACACCATAGCATCTGTCTTGCCTACACTGTGTACGGTGCACCAACAGGGCACAGGGACTGCCAGAGGGAATTTAAACACACTGCACGTACTATATTTCAAGTCCGCCAGATATAAATTGCTAGTGTACATCCCTCCCTTGGCCTCTGGACCTGCTCTTTCAGCACCGACTCTCTACAGATAAAGGACTGCTCGAACTGCATCTTCAGGGGGTCTGAGGTGCAGCAGGTTGCCTTGGGAACCATCTACTCCTCCCTCTTAATCTTCTTCATGCACCTCTCCGGGGAGCTTTGCTACATCCCCCACCCTGCTGACCTAGTCCACCCAATCTCCTAAACACCAGTCCTCCACACTAATACTCTTTTAGTGCAAACCCCTCTGTTCTCTTGCAGCCTCCCACAGGTCTCTGTGAGGAATTTGCAATTACTCATTTTTGCTATGTTAAAATTGTATATTTTATCATTCACTTTACACACATGCATTTAGATTAAATAAATCTAACACTGCCTTAACTGAGTTGAGTTTTTTTATGTTATTCTTCAGCAGAATACAAGATGCTGTGGTATGATAGTGTTATGGTGGTATGACAGTAAAGCCTTTTCATGCCACCGTTCTCTGAGCTCAGCAGTCCGTGGGGAGTAGGATAGGTATTCAAGATGCTCTAGCGCCCTCCCATGGACATTTTCCTAACAGCACTCCGAGCATTATCCTCACATAGTCAACGGCCAGTGGAGGAGAAAGCAGATGGTGGCCATGGGAAGACGGAGGGAGAGGAACGGAACATCCACATCCACTTCTGTCCGTCTCTTTCACCCATCCCGCTATGCTTGCCACTCCCCGCTCAGAGGAAACCCGGCGGGACCGTGCCCTTTGTTCAAACACAAGGCTGTCCTGCTTCCTCCTGCCTCATGACCTCATTCCATCCTGTGCTGACGGCAGTGACCGTGCTGCACCGCCTTCCCAAACAAGAAGCGTCAGGTTGATGGGATGGTGAGAGGTGACAGTCAAGGTAGGTGAGAATCCCACGATGCATCAGAGACCCAAACCAGTGGGGGAGGAGGTGCATCGGTGCAGGTGCGGGTTCCGCCATTCAGGTTCTGTGTGATGCTGCCAGTGTCAAATGAGACTCACTCGGGGGTTGTGGGAACAAAGGAGGGTGGGGGGTGGGGGGGTGAGCATGTTTATACGATGGGCCGTGCCCTGCTCCCTGGAACCTTAATGGCTTCCCCTTTCCCAGGCCTGGCTGATGAAGTAGTGGGAAGAGGCTTCCAGCAGAGGCTGCCTGGCTCACACACTTCACACTGGGCACACGAGCAGAGCCTTGCTCAACTCACACACTTCACACTGGGCACACGAGCAGAGCCCTGCTCAGCTCACACACTTCACACTGGGCACACGAGCAGAGCCCTGCTCAACTCACACACTTCACACTGGGCACACGAGCAGAGCCCTGCTCAACTCACACACTTCACACTGGGCACACGAGCAGAGCCCTGCTCAACTCACACACTTCACACTGGGCACACGAGCAGAGCCCTGCTCAGCTCACACACTTCACACTGGACACACGAGCAGAGCCCTGCTCAACTCACACACTTCACACTGGGCACACGAGCAGAGCCCTGCTCAACTCACACACTTCACACTGGGCACACGAGCAGAGCCCTGCTCAACTCACACACTTCACACTGGGCACACGAGCAGAGCCCTGCTCAACTCACACACTTCACACTGGGCACACGAGCAGAGCCCTGCTCAACTCACACACTTCACACTGGGCACACGAGCAGAGCCCTGCTCAACTCACACACTTCACACTGGGCACACGAGCAGAGCCCTGCTCAACTCACACACTTCACACTGGGCACACGAGCAGAGCCCTGCTCAACTCACACACTTCACACTGGGCACACGAGCAGAGCCCTGCTCAACTCACACACTTCACACTGGGCACACGAGCAGAGCCCTGCTCAACTCACACACTTCACACTGGGCACACGAGCAGAGCCCTGCTCAACTCACACACTTCACACTGGGCACACGAGCAGAGCCCTGCTCAACTCACACACTTCACACTGGGCACACGAGCAGAGCCCTGCTCAACTCACACACTTCACACTGGGCACACGAGCAGAGCCCTGCTCAACTCACACACTTCACACTGGGCACACGAGCAGAGCCATGTGCAGCTCACACACTCTCACTCTCAGCACACACAGTTCTGGAACATCTCGGAGACACGCTAAAATGAAGTGACAAGACTACATAAGTTTTTTAATGCTTGTCCAGGACACAATAATGCACTTTTTGTTTCTAATATTTTTTCACTGTTATCCTGCATCTCCCATATATTAGCTGATTAAAAAGTACAAAAAATATAATACGACATGAAATATTTCCCAGAAAAGGTCAGCTAAATTCTGTAAATGTAAATGTAAATCTAAAAGGGTCACAGTAAACTAAACTTGATTTTGTCCATACCTATGCCCTTTGTTCTGTTTTGGGTTATCTGTGGATGTTTACAAGATGGTACACCGACATTGACTGTAGCTGAAGTTTAACCCTCTAGGTGGCACTCAAGATTTTCTAACAGGAGATTCCATACTGACACAGGTCTTCCAAAAGCCCATTTCCATTTCCATTTGCAAGAGTCAAACTACTGCAGTTTAAACTTATAAAGAATACATGTTTTAAACTTATAAAGAAGATCCAGCATTATGTGAGACTCTGTGAGACTGAGACAAAATGTTTGGCGAATAAACTTCCAACACAGAATATGGTTAAGAGGTCTGTTTTATTCGGATGAACATGAGCATTTTCTCTGCAAGATGACTGCTTAAGTACAGTGGATCATAGTATCTTTACACGCATGTCCAACCAACACTTACATTAAACTACACACAGAGCAGGCTCGTGGGTGTATGAAAAGCCATTGACTCAGAAATGCTGTCTCAGCTGTATACACTATATAGATGTACTATAATCTATTAAACAGGAATAGAAAAATGGAATACGATTCCTTTAAAAGAGGCATTCCCAGGTGTTTGCAGGATTTAAGTGAATCAATAAGCGTGAAGAGAGTGAGGGGAGCAAGTTGGATACAGGGTAATTTCCCAACTGAAATGGGTGGCTAAAGGTCAAAGACTTTCCCCTTTTCCCATTAATCAAAGCACTTCCTCCTACTATGTGTCTTCCTTGCTTACCTGTTTAAACACATCACACAATATCATTACATCCAGCATGCTGTCTGTCTTTCAAATGAGACAATTGAATTTTATACCTGGTTGGTATATTTGTTCCTGAAGGATATTTATAGCTCAATTCATCAGATCTGCTTGGAGGGATTATATTCTCCAGGGGTTGTTAATCTCCAAATTTAAAAAGCAGAGAGCCAGTAAGAACTGCTGCATACTGCAGTTTGAAATATCACTCTAGTAAGTCAGCTGTGCACAAAAAAGAGTTGAGATTAAATGTAAAAATTCCTCAACTTCATATTAATTAATATCTAATCTAATAATACAACATTGTTATTAAAAAGGTATGGTGTAGTTAAGGCATAGCCTGTTTAACATGAAATCATTAAGCAGGCAGCTTTAGATATCAGACAACTTTATTTACTTGTTGCTAAGCAAAAGTAATTTGGCAATGTTCTTGCATGCTGTTAGAACAAAATTTGGACACATTGTTATAAAGTCTTATTGGTATTGCATGATAGATTTATATGTTTAAAAGGTTAGTGGTATTTACTAAATACAACAAATAATTACAGTTTGATAATTACACACAGATGAAAACTGAAAGATGAAAGAGTGTGCATTCTTACAGAAGGCATGCAGTTCTGTTCAAGATAAATGAAAAGATTAAAAGCAAACAATTAAGAAAATAATAACACAGTTATATATTCTCCTTATTCTGCAGTTTTTCAGGTACGTATTTACATATTCTTCAGTCCTTCTAGTGGTTCACTAAGTTCTGGCCTTTGTTATTCTGGACATTCTTGTTTCAAGTGAGCATCATAAGATTGAAATAAATGAACCCTAAAAAATCAAACTCAGAACAGCAGGACTCACTGCAGCTTCAAATGCAGACATCCTACAGTGTGGCAAACAAAGGTGCAAGGGTCTAGACAGGTCTTTATTTATTGACAGCCAATTTAAGACTATGAAAGCTATAGATAGACCTTCACTGACGTGTCAAACCACCATTTTTCAAAACCGTAGAACGCATCGCCCAGCTGACAGATGGAGAAGAAAAGAATTTGGTGGCTGTTGAGTTCTGCAGTGGAATTCTGAAATACTTAATTTAGCCTTTTGCGTCGATTTACATTTCCTTTGCTCAGTTCAGACAGACTCCCTGAGGTGATACTAATCGGAGCTGTTTTATGTGGTCACTGTTGCATGCATCTTTGCATCTGTTTCATTCCCATGCTGCTGGCCAAGCCATTAGCTTATCTGCCCCGCTGCTATGTTAGCATCTGCTAATGAAATGTCGATATGTCCAGCTATCCGTGCTTATCAGCAGCTAATTGAGAAAGTGATAGATGGGTATAGGCAGTTTATCACTTGCGGGCTACTGAGGTCTGTCTTTCTGCTATCGAACACAGCAGTGGAATGCCTACAGTGCTTTGCGTGGGGTGATTAGACTTTTGCCCTCAAGATCCTTTACCTGCTGTCAGGGGGCCCAGCCTATGCCATTGGGCAGCTTTCTCATCAGCTTGGGCTAGGCTCTCAGCTCCAAGAATGCTGATTGTTATGGAAGAGCATAATTGCAGTTAGGTGAAGAAAATTTATTGAACATCGAATCAAACAAACAAATGTGTGAACAAACAAACAAAACAACAACAACAAAACCAAGCAACATCTGTTGTAAAAAGTGCTATATAAATACATTTTGATTTGATTTTTAAATTAGGTATACAAAATAAACAGACGCACCGTCTCGGACACTGACGTAAGTTTAGGGTCTCTTAAACAGTCGGTCATCATTGCAAATAATAAGTGCAGGAAGGAGATGATGCAGATGGAGGCAAGCTGAGATCTTTAGTGACGGACTCATGGCTCTGAGAATGCATGTGATTGGGGTCGTTAAGAGCTGCACAGTGGTAATGAACCAGGAAAGGTTAGTGACCGCAGGATCTGTTAATTGGTGTTCAAGTTGCTAATGAGGAGTGGTGAGAATTGAACAGCAAATGTCAGGTACGAGTCGGCCAGCCCAGCTGAGAGGAAATGTCAAGACATGTGTGAGAGGGAGAGGAACAGGACAAGCAAGGATGTTAGGAACGTGTCATAGCCAGTGGATTGGTCTGCAAATGGGTTAATTTCCTGCAAGATAATTAGAGTGTCCCCCGTGTGAACACCAACCTTTCTCTGCGAACATGATCACTGAATACACAGAAGAGTACCATGACACATGTATCTAAGTATAACCCTAAGGGATCTGTGAAGTAATCTAGCCATTTGAAATAAACATACTTTTCACAGGGAATCATGTTAATGGAAATCGGCATGTTCATGATCTGTGTAACACTCACAAACTGCAAAAAGAAAAGAGCTAAAGAAATATTTCCAGCTGGCAAATCACAGTTTATCAGTTAAATGAGAGGACAATGTACTACGTCATCAAGTTTAACATTTTAACACTTTCAAAATGCAAATATATCTCATAGATTACAACATAAAGAAATACATCTGTGAAACTTTACAACACTGAGTTTAATCAAAACTACTATGCTTTAATGCAAATATATTGCATTGAACACAGCCTTACATTACAATAACTTACAAACACTACATTTAGAAATGAATACTGATGTATTGATAAAAGACATTTTGATGTTCAATTTTTATGTTTGAACAGCCAATGTAATATAATGAAGCAATGACTCAAATACACCAGACTAGAGACATTCAAACCATGTAATTGAAGGTGTACTGTAAGCTAAACTCGTGTTAGACATGCTAAACTCCTGAACTGAATGGGCTCAGCATTGTAAATAATATATGACTGAGTGTATATTATATGATATATGATTAAAATGTTGAAATGGGTTTTAATGCAAGCAGGGAGAGGTCATTATTTCACAATTAGGCTTCAGTCAGTCACATGCCTCCGCCTTTTCACCATTCAGTCTGTCACAAGCTTCTCCTCTCTTGCCACTCAGGTTTCTAATAATGGGAAGGTACCAAGGACTCATCAGTCCTCCATACCCATGTCTATCCCGGATGATGATGCACTGATTTTCAAACCATGCTGGTCTTACCCGGTGATAGCCCCAGCTCATGTTGAGCACAGCGTCATATATCCCCCTTCAAAGAGCAGCAGAGGACTTTTCCATGGTGAAGAAATATTTTAAAACAGATGGTGCAGAAAGTCATGTTTTGTGATTATGGGGGTATGTGATTTGCTTTTTCAGTGGTCAAAGCTATCATTATGCTGGCTTACATGCAAGTATTTACTAGCATTCAGCAGGCTTCTGGCATTATCTGAATAATTGCAAAGCCTTTTTTTCTGGACTACAGCCACTGACCATTTATGTCTATTCACTTTGTAGTGTGCATAGCAATTGATGTTATGCAAAAGCTTAAGTATGGCTCAATTGCATGTAGATTACGTATGGCTCACAAGATAACAATAATTGGAATTTTGGGTTATATTATTATAAAGCATCTCATCATAAGAAGTTCATCAGATACAACCAAATGTAATGGTTTGCTCATTCAGAACCAAGGCTGATATAGAGCTTAACAGGCTTTTGGACTGAGCCAACCAGGAGATTTGATATGCACACTGGCTGCCAACATCATGGTTCCACATCATAACTATGAATATGAACTATTACTTTGCGCCATGCCTCCAGTGTGGAAAGTAGCAGTATTGAGCACCAGTACCAGTCTGAGGTTTAGAGAGCCTGATATTAATGTCAACTGTTTTCCTCTCTTCCCTTTCAAGGCTGGGCTATTCTGCTGGTGTATGTGGTGTGTATGTATGTGTAATAACCAGTCCTCTTCCAAGAACAATTAAATTTACACTGCACAGGCAATGATGAAGGGATAGAAAAAAATAGACTTGTGCGCCCAGTGTATCTTCGCTGCCATAAATCACCAAATAGGCCTCAACTTTCAAGATCAGTTAGAAGCAAATGTTCCAGCTGAAAATATCTAAGAACATCTCCCCCACTCCCCCACTTGCCAGACTTACAATGATACGTCTGTGAATCAAAGTGGTTCACTGATTTGTAAGACAAAGAGAACAGAGAAGCACGTTGGCTCATGAAAGATAGGTTTAGCTGTGCCTGCTGATTTACTTAGCCCACATGGTAAATGAATCCGTTCCTCCCAGAACTACAGTTTCCCACCTGGCAGGAGTAACGCCCAGGCAATTTTTAACACTGACTGACTCCAATGTATGAAGATTTACAGGTAGGAGGCAAGAAGTGTGATCTAGTGGGATGTTGGTTCCAGAACTTTATCCAGCGCTTAGCAAATGTGAATGACCATAATGTATTCCCTGTGAGAACAGGTGGAAGTTGCACACAAGTTGGCTGAACATCATTGCACGAGGCCCTGGCAGTCTGGGTGGTGAACTCTGTGCAAAGGCTCCAAAATAGCGGCACAGAGAGCAGGAGCACCCCAAGAGACTTTACTCAGACAGCATCAGTAATTGGTTCTGAAAGCGGGTTGTGCTAAACTGCAAAATGAATATTTAATTTGGAGTCAAACATTTAAATAGGGTAGGAAAAAGGGCTTTGGAGGGCTTTCCCACCCACTGGCAACATCAACATGGTCATCATTATCATCACCCACTAGGCATGTCTACATTTTTCCTTTTTTGTTTAAAACACTATCACTGCTTTCTCACCGAAGCAAAGCTTAAAGGTGGATCTCTGCTGACAATGATGAAATCCAGTGGTCATTAGTGTATAACAGTAAGCAGTGCTCACAGGAAATGATCCCTCATTAGTAAAAGTAGTTCATGGGTAAAATTCACAGACACAGAGACACTCAAACATAGTCTTTGATTCAAAGGCAGATAAAGGGTGCATATGTGAGAGAGAAAAATTGAGAGCGAGAGATGGTAGGGAACTAAAGCCTGATGTCTCAATTAAACCTCACGTATGTATCCTCATGTACCCATCTGCTGTGTGTAGGTAACTGGAGAACAGCTTTAAAATAACCACACACTAGGCTACGTAAAAGGACATGACAAATGGATATTTTCATTTTTAAACTTGAATTGCTTTCTTGCCATTTTTTACTGCCTCTTTAACATGGATTTGAGGAAACAAGTATTTTCACAAACATTACAACAGTTTCTATTTTATTTCTGACTAGCTTGCATAACATAAATAGCAAATACAAACACAACAGCAAAAAAAGTATTGATGATACAGAATGAAACCGACAATAAGAAGAGGAGGAAAGTCACATTGCAAATTATTTCAAAAAAATATTTGGGTCAAATGTCACTAAATATTATTTATTTGAGAACATGCTGATGCTACCGTCCTGGTGTTCAACTGCTCTACTCCACAGTTGAAATGAATAGTAATAAAGGTAGATTGCCCTGTTTCAGTTAATGCTGAATTGAAGCACTGTGTGAAAGCCCAGTCCTCATAAGAAAGAACAAAGGAGATATATGCAAACATCTTATAGAGAGGTACTCCGAAGTGATGGACAGTGGCTAGGCTGGTGCATCACTGGCCAGGAGCTGAAGGGTTATGGATACGATGCAGGAAACCTTGAACTACAATGGCACGTTTTCTACATGTGCAGTTCATTAAATGATCGTCCATTTTGAACATAATTGCTTATAGTTTTACAAATTCATTGCATATTCTGATGGGACATTGTAATGGTGAGTGGTGAGGAGGCGGACGCATGTGCAGAGAAGAGCGAGCATTATTATGGGCAAATCCAAAATCAGAGTCGTTGTAGTAGTCCAGGGTCATATTACCAACACGGAGAGCATGGGGATACATGATTAAACAAACACACGAGTACACGAAAGCAAACAGGGGAATCAGGCTATAACAAAAGACTAGGGAACACGAAGGCTAGGATAACAAAACAGGCTAACAAACAAAGGCTTTGAAACAGACGGGCTTTCAAACATCCAGACATTAAACCAAACACAACCATCAAATAAACATACACACACAGAGTAAAAGAAACACAACCATTCAAATAAACATGCAATGAACAGCAAAGACACCAGGCCCACGACAGGGTTTAAATACATGAACTTAACAAGGTAGAAACAAGGGACAGGTGTAAGCAATCAAACGAGGGGTGGAGAAAATGAAACCATGGCATGGAACTATAATACACAAGACGTGGAAAACCTGGAACACAGAAGCTGGGAGGGACTAATCATGACAGACATCAAATCAGCTGAAACATTTCTACCTGAGGAGTTTATGTCTACAACTATGGACTTCAAAATGTTTAGATTCTTAATTACATTTTACTGTTAATGAGAAAATATATTACTGCAAGGATATATTTCTTTTAGTGTTATTGTCAAAACTAATGTATAATAGTAAATCACAAAACCACAGTTATGCTGACATTTACCTATAGGAATACTCATTAGTATTTGCTTATTGAATCTGCCATTGTTGTTACATGCTAAATGTCTCAAGAGCAAACATTGAACCTTTCCTATTTCCTGGATGTGCTTAAAAATACAAGCGCATTCACAGTATGTTGACATTTGCATTAATTTCACAAGGACCTCACTCCTGCAATACACACACACACACACACACACACACACACACACACACACACACACACACACACACACACACACACACACACACATAAGAAACAACAGTGAGTACAGAAGTGAATGTCACTGAGCTTCTTTCATTTACTGGTAATACCTTGGAGGTGAATTTGTAATGAAGTTACATAGCTTGCCTTGTGTCAACATATTAAATAAACAAGAATAAATCCAAGGAAATCAATGACCTGCTTAACTTATCAAATTTTACTCTGAATAAAGAAAAAAGAAAAATGTCATTGTTAACTAGTTTATGTAAATTATTAAAAAGTGAGTGAGTAAAAGCAGCGAGGTGAATGGATGCGAATGGTTTATTCGGATAAACCAGCAAGCAAAAAGAAACAAAAAAGGCAGGCAGTCAATGCTCAGGAAAGAGTTGCGAGGGCAGGACGCGGACACGTGGACGATGCAGCATGGCGTGAGTCTCTTTAGGATGGCAGGACACGTGGACGATGCAGCATGGCGTGAGTCTCTTTAGGATGGCAGGACGCGTGGACGATGCAGCATGGCGTGAATCTCTTTAGGATGGCAGGACGCGTGGACGATGCAGCATGGCGTGAGTTTTTTCAGGATGGCAGGACATGTGGATGATGCAGCATGGCGTGAGTCTCTTTAGGAGTGAAGGACGATTGGATGATGCAGCATAGCGTGAATCTTTTTAGGAGGCTAATGAGAAGATCTGCAGATGTTACACCTGCAGGAGGAAATAGGAGAAACAGAACAAGAAACAGGTACAAGTGAGAAGTGCTAATAATCTGGTGAAGGGGACTGAGGAAATGATTGGGGAGTATGATTGATGAATGTATGTTGTCCTATATACAGGCATATTGATACTATCATCGATGTCAAAATAATACCATACCTTATTAAAGGCCACGAGCTAGAGTTAACTACATCACAACACTAGTGTTTCAAATTGCAGATAACATCTATTTAATTTTTTCCCCTTTAATACAATATTATGCTGTGTGTCCAATTTCCTGTAACCAAGGCAACATTTTTACAGCTGGCTTACTCAGTACCAACTGTATCTCAAGAACTAAAAATAGTTTTACATTGCAAATGGTCATACTAAGGTTATGTGAGAGTTAGATAGTTGGGTGATTCAGTTATTTTTATTTACTTATTCATTTTACAAGTTAATTGCTAAACTGAGTAGGTACCAGTTGATATAGCCCTAAATCCAATAATTTTATTTCTATTTAATTCATTATATTTTACTAAAAACAATATGAGCACTTTGATTCTGGTCTATACTACATTTGTTCCACCAAGAGCTCAGAAACAACAACAACGACAACAACAAAACTTCAATTATTTCCACTTTATTGTTAATAGATAGGTTTTTCAATAAATGCAAAAAGACAACATAATAACAATTTGATTTCACTTATTATTGCTTTGAACTGTTGTTTCTTTCCTCCCCTCCCCAAGGTGCCTTCTCTAATGGTGTGGACAATCTGTTCCTCTTTGATCCTGTGTGGAAGGTAAGCTCATCCAGCATTGCTGGACAGTCCTGCGATGACATTGCCAGTCACATAGGCTTCACGCTCATAGCCCTGAGGAACTGCTTCATCACTGCCCATGCAATGGATCTCCAATGGATATACAGGCCCATTTTCCTTGGGTTTTGTTAAAGTTTTGGTCCTCAGTGAAATAAGCATGAAATGGTGGGGGTGGATATGGATGGTCTCTGTGGTATATAAGATTAGAAGGTGGAGGCTATGAATTCGTTCCTATTTTGGCTTCGATTTCTAAAAGCAAACCAGGACACACTGCCAATCACTGCTGCCTCATACAGACGATATGTTCCTTCAGACCTGTAGACCTCTGCATGTCCATTAACAGAGATGTCAGATAAATGATTTTCTTTTAAAATATGATTGGCAAGAAGATGTAAAATTTTCTACTACTACATTATTTCACATTTGTGCTCCACATATAAAAATACATTTTCCTTTTTATGACTAAGCAGAAAGCGGAAGTCTAATACACTGCTGGCTTTCAGTGCTATAGACTGAAGCTCTAGCTTACCCTTTTTCACTTCAGTTCCACTCCACATACTTGCATCTACCCTATAGGGACCACGTGTGGCTGAAACAATGATCAAGTTGGTAAAACAAGATTTTGTTGGACCCAGTTGGAAGAAATGTAACTGAGAACTACAGAAAACACACAGCTTTTACTTTCTTATTTACTTTTGCCTCCCAGTTTGCTATTATAATACAAATAATACAGCAATGAAAAGCCCGCTTTCAAAAAGTTCAGCCATTCTTTTGATTTATTTGATTTTTTTCTCTCCTGTATTTTAAATGTCATTTCCAACTGAGCCATCTTGACACTCACCAGGACACTCTCATTGGCCTATCTAAACAATAACCGAAGAATTGGCCAGAGAAAACAGGAAATATGAAAAACACATCAGGGAAAAGTGAAATGACATTCAGGATGACATTCAGGATGTTTTTTACCCAGACTAACACTGCTCCAAGACCATCTTCAAACTATACAGTGGGGGAAATGATATCTGTTCATTCTTTAAGGAAAATTCAGCAATATCCATTTAATAGCATGCCCTTCTTCCGTTCAGATCACCCAAACGGCCCTATCTTTCTGTGGCGACTCCCACAAGAAGTTTCCCAACATTTTGAGGTGCTCTAGGCCTTCAAAGGCAGGCTGAGTGGAGTGGAGCAGGGGTCGGATGCCCCGTTACATCCCGGAAAGCCCTGTAGAGCTTCAGCAGGGATGAAAGAGAACACAGGCCTTGCATCTACATGCAGACAGCAGGGGAAGGACAGAGAAGACTGCCTGACCTTTCCTGTATGGGCTCCATTACGAATGCAGGCTGAGTCGCACCCAATCGAGTTTCTCTGAAAAAAAACCAACAGGCTCCTAAATTGGCACAGAAAGCTGGACTCTCCCAGTTCTGTATTGAATGTCAAGAGGCAGACCAGGTAGCCCTGAATTTACCATCAGTACATTTTTTTTATACTGGGGAAAAACACACATGCTCACCCAAGTATACACACAAGTCTCTGAGGGAAAACACTGGATCTACTTGGACACAGTAGAAAAATATAGTAGAACTGAGAAGAAATAACAAGATGACCTACATACCCCCCTCTGCATTTTATGTTTCTTTATGCACTAACCACCTATGCTTACTGACCATATAACTAATGGCTGAATCAATAGCCTATTAAAAATAACGAGTTTTCTGCAATTTGAAATAAGAGTTCTTGTGTATTTTCTAAGGAAAATGGCCACGAGTTCCAATTCAAATCTTTATTCTCTAGGTTGGATACAATATCACTCATTTGTTGTTAATGTTAATGCAAAGAATTATTTAGATGTACAAAATCTTTAAAAGGCAACCACATTCAATGTCCCACAGGATGAAATCCAGGACTGGTTGTTAAGATGCATTTACAGTACAGTGTGTAGTTCATAGAATTGTAGGGAATGGTGATGTTGGTTCCTCTGGTTTCCTGGGTGCTGAATGAGGGTAAACTGGTGTAATATTACCATATAGATTGGTTGTCTGTCAGTGTCATTTCCATTTTGATGGTGGTAGGAAAGGAATAAATGGAGGGAAATGTGCAACTGCTTGATGCAGAGGTCAGCCAGAGCAGAAGGATCGCTGCTCTTTGTGTCTTAAAAAAAAGAAGCACCGACAGTATGCAAGGAAGTACCATTGAGTTAGCAACTCCACAGCAGTCTTTAAGTAGTAGGACATGCATTGACATTTTTTGGTGGTATTTATCATTACATGTATGCTACATTTTGTTTTGCTCAGTCATTTGGTAAATTGCTAATTGCAGTTTTCCACTAGTTGCAGACAACTGTCACCTATTTGAATTCCTTTGCCAGGAGTCCTCTGAGCCATACTTTACCCATGCGTTTATTCGCATGAAATATGCTTCGTTGTCAGGCTTTTCCATTGCTAGTTCTTCATGGAAGTTTACAGAAGGTTACTTCACAAGTTTCACAAGACCATGATAGCATCAGATTATGGTCAACTATTAAGTTATATTCAACTGACCCTTGATCTGCCATCTCTTTGTAACCTTACATGACTAATTGTAATATGGATCACAGTTAGAAGGTCAAGCTCACTGGTACATATTAATACAATCAACCATTTTCATGTTAATAAGCCAAACACCAGTGACAACAATTCTTTTGACCTCATTCCAGATAGAGACTATCAGTCATAGGACAGACCACAAAAATGTTGCCTTCTAAGCATTTGGCTACATTACTGTGTATTTAGCTTGGAAACTTACATCTGCAGTGTTGTCAGTTAAAAAGTATAATAACCAATTCTGTTTGCACACTTGCCTGCATGTGGTTGCCATGGCATGCATTTACATGAGGATCAATTATTTCTTGCAAATTTTTTTTTAGATAGAAAAAGGAGTCATTACCTGGGGCACCTGGGAAAGGACCTGGCTTCATACTTCAGTTGGTTTGCAATGATCCTTTTTAGATTGTGCCCAAGGTGCAAAAGCTTGTAAGACGTTATTGAAATTCTTTGTTTCACATCTTTGAACATGCATATATTGATTTCAGATGCCCTAGCTCTGTTGCCAATGTATCCAAATGCTTTTGACTAGAAATACAGAACTTTGGTCAGAAATCTAAGCAAAAGGTTAGAATGCAGTAGTTATAGTTGAATATTCTACGAAGCTATTTACATTCTCTTACATAAATTACGTAAATGAATCAAACTGTTTAACTAAATGACAGATAATGGTTGCACTCTTGATCTCCTGCTCCTGCTCCTGCCCTTCCAAGCTCATTAGCAATAATTGGCCAGTCTTCTTAGTGCTTGAGATGAAACATGCCCACAGAGTGCCCTGCGGAGCTTTGTCACTCAAAGCTCTTCTCACTCGTGTTCACTGTGATATTAACTGGTGCTGTGGGCCAAATCAACAAGAGAAACTTCCTGACCTGGAACCAACCAGCAGAAGTGAGGTCCTCAATCACATGGACAATTTCTCACTCCTTAGAGCATTGGTCGGTTGTCTCAGTTAGATCATGTAGTTTTTACCTCATTATGGGATGGTACGCTACCCTGGCAAGGAACATTCTGTACAAACAATAGGGATTTCTGGAGGTTTCCAGTATAATTTCATGGAAGAAGTACATGCTAGCAGGTTCAGGGGAGTTGCTGGGAGTTATTTACATGCTTCAAAACAGTGCTATACAGATTAAAGTCATATCAGAGTAAATGAAACCAAGACAAATTATGTCAGAATCTTTTTTATCTTTATTGTTAAAATGCATACTATAAAGTGAAGAATGATTTAGAGAAAAAAATGGAAAAAAGTGTTCAGGTTACATTACATCTTCAAAAATATTCTGTCACATCGGCTGTGTGTCACCTGTGCGCAGTGCTCTTCAGTCATCTCACAGATTTTTAATTGGATTTAGATCTGGGCACTGACTATGCCATTCCAAAACCCTGATCTTGATTTGTGAAAACATTCCTCTGTTTATTTGAAGGTATACTTAGGGATGTTGTGGGAGATTTTTAATTTTTTTTTAACAGAATTTTGCTGGCTTTGACATTTTTAAAGGGTTCCATCTTGCCAGCCTAACCCATAGCTCAGACAAATGAAAAATTCAGGAGATTGTTGTTATATGTAGGGAACAACCACTACTTGCTAGAAATTGCAGCAATTCTTTTAGTGTTGCTGTTGGTCTCTTGGCAGCCTCCCTAGCCAGTTTTCTTCTGGCCTTCAATTTTTTTAGTGTTTTAGAGGTTGTCAATATTGTTCCCTATTTTCTCCTCTTATTGAGTATAATATTCCATGGTCTAGCCAATGCCTTGGAAATTGCTTTGTATCCCTCTCCTGATTGATTTTCCTGAAAAGATGTCATAAAGTCTCACAGGAACAGCTGAACTTTATTTGAGGTTAATCGGTCAGTTTATTTGAGAGCATGTGCATACTATTTTTTTTTATCTAACATGAGTTTAAATGTGATTAATTGATTCTGTACACTACCACATGCCAAATTATGTGTACACTTGCAAGCTGCATATTGTAATTTTTTATTAAAACATTTCAGTTTGATGTCACTTAATTTTTATATGTTCCATTTTTACAATAAAAGTGAAAAGAATGTTCTGATATGGTTTAACATGCTTTAATTATATCACAAAAAAAGTTATTTTAACAGGGGTATGTAAACCTTTTATATCCACTTTTACTATAAAAGGAAGAGGGTCATTTATTGCAGCCCAAGTAATTGCAATGTATCTAATGACTATGAAGAATTTCTCAGAAAGATTTTTGCAATTTTTGTAGTTTTATACAGCAAGAGCTGAATATCAATCATTATTGATGACTATATCATTTCTGTTGGCATGCATTTAAGATGTCATACACAGATGGATGAATGCAGGAAGTCGAATTTACTGGTAGCCTATGATTCTGATGTGATTGGTTCTGAATAGAGTTTGGTAAGATTGTTGTGTCAAATGAAATGGCAGATACTATGCATTTTGTGAATTTTACTTTAGGCCTCTTATCTTACTAAACAAAGATGTGATAGCATCTGGCCATACAACACGTCTCTATGCCTAGAGTTTTAATGTGTTTTACCACCAAATTATTCTGCTTGAAGCTAACAGACATATTTATCTGATTGCTAATATTGATTTTATCATATTTCTGTAAAATCATTGTGTTAATTTTACAATTTTTTTTATTATAATTTTATTGTATGGACCTTTTTGTGGTTTTGTTATATGTTTATAATATGAACCAATCAAAAACAATTTAATCATATAAATATTCTTCCTGGATTGTATCAGTTCCCCCGGTATCAAATAAAAAGCTGCAGGCAGCAACATTTGAAGTCCTTGAACTTATGTGTTAAAAAAGAAAGGCCACCTTGACCAGAACCTTCCCCATCCACAGGGTAAATATGTTATAAACGATTCAATTTTTCAGTCCCACGAAAAGGCGTTGTGATGTTTCACATTCCCCTTTGTCCTTCTAACCGGGGAAGTGTGTGAGCCATGCCTGTCAGTGTGGAGATGGTGTGTAGCAGTAGCATCATGTCCCTCTGCCATTCTCTGCTCCTCCACAGTACCTCCGCCCCTGAGGCCCGGCAGGATCACAGCACAATCCCTTCACCCGGGTGGAGAGCAACGGTAGCTCATAAACCCCAGCGATTAGAAGCCATGCTCAGCTTACTTTCTTCTAATCAACTACCAGCCTTTTATTGGCTGTGGGGATGGCAGTGAAAATCTCCTTGTGTGTTAGACAAAGTGCTGCATCAGACACGCAGCAGGAGGGCTAAACCTGTGGGATGCTCCCCTACTTCTCCCTTCTTTCTCCTACTCAAAACTTATCTATGCAAAAGCTGGAAAACAGCACGCATGCACACAAACATGCACACATACACACATGCACAAATACACTCGCACACCTATTGCCATTTGTTATTTAACGGATACATCAGCTGAATGTATTTGAAATTCAGATGGTGCATCTGTTAATTATTAATTATTATAATCATTAGTGTGTGATGAATACACAGCTGTTTTCAATGCAGTGATTTGTGATATACATGATATTAGTTTGCTGTCATCCTAATAAGCAGTTGCTAATGAGGTTACTTGATAAGAAGTGTTATTCTCCTCTCCTACTACTAGGAGAAAAGGTGGAGCAGGTGTCACAGGTAAAGGGTGGTGACCCATGAAGATAGGAGTGGCAAAGCATGCACACCACAAATCCACCAGTTCCAGGCTAGTGCAGTTGGTCTCCATCAAAGTCATGCAGGCACAGGAGTAAAGAACACAGAGGAACTACAGAGCCGAGTACCTGCTGTGTCTTGGAGATGCACAGAAGGAAAGTAAAAAAACTGTCACTGGGGGAGGGACTTGGTGCTTATCAGCTGGATGGAGGAGTGGGGGGGTTTAGTAGTTTGATGGCCTCTTTTCCAGCCCGGAGTGTTTGAGGCAGATAAAAGGCGGTGGCCTCTTCTTTCCACCCAGATTATCTTCCCATGGAGCAGAGGCTCCTGTGTCCTAACCTATCACAGCAGGGGCCCTTTATCTGCTCCAAGTCATTTATTTCCAAGATGGAATGACCATGGTTGGCAGCAACAACACGCTGTAAACTGGCAGGGAATGTGCAAATGGGGGGCGGGGCTAGAAGTCGTCAAGGAAGCAGATGCATAATGATTGCCTTACATAGCCACTGTGGTATGGGAGCAATATGAGACTGATGTTTGGTTTGAATCATACAAAGGGCAACATCCGTTCTAGGGCAGAATTGAAGAGGTGTGAATTTTTGTGTGTGTGGGGGGTGGCATGAAAAGGGCAGGGTTATTCCGCACTGATCGACTCAAGCTGTCTGAAAAAGATCTATCTGCTCATGTAATTTGATTTTCATCCATTTTATCCATCTGTCACTCTGGGCATTGTTTTTTCTGCATGTATGTCTCTGCATAATATTTAGTACAAGGATGAGCTAAATTACTGTAGTATATATTATACATTCACTGGCCACTTTATTATGTTCACCTGTTCAGCTGCTCATTAACGCAAATATCTAATCAGTCAATCACATGGCAGCAACTCAATGCATTTAGGCATGTAGACATGTTCAAGACAACCTGCTGAAGTTTAATGGGGAAGAAAGGTGATGTAAGTGACTTTGAATATGGTATGGTTGTTGGAGATAGACGGACTGGTCTAAGTATTTCAGAAACTGCTGATCTACTGGGATTTTCACACACAACCATCTCTAGGGTTTACAGAGCATGATCAGAAAAAGAAAAAATCCAATGAGCGGCAGTTCCCTGGGCGAAAACGCCTTGATGATGCCAGAAGTTAGAGGTCAAACTGGTTTGAGCTTATAGAAAAGCAACAGTAACTCAAATAACTACTCATTACAACTGAGGTAGGCAGAAGAAGAGCATCTCTCAATGCATAACACACTGAATCTTGAAGCAGATGGGCTACAGCAGCAGAAGACCACACCAAGTGCCACTCCTGTCAGCTAAGAACAGGCAACCAAGGCTACAATTCCCAGGTGCTCACCAAAATGTGACAACAGAAAATTGGAAAAACATTGCTGGTCTGATGAGTCTCAATTTCTGCCATGACATTTGGATGGTAGGATCAGAATCTGGAGTAAACAGCATGAAAGCATGGATCCATCCTGCCTTGTATCAATGGTTCAGAATGCTGCTGGTTTTGTGGGGAATATTTCCTTGGCAAATTTTGGAGCTCTTAATACCAACTAAGCATTGTTTAAATACTTTCAGTATGCTGAGTATTGTTGCTGACCATGTCCATCTCTTTTATGACCACATTGTACCCATCTTCTCATGGGTACCTTAAGCATGATACTAGCAAAGTGTACCTAGGTGTAGCCAGTGAGTGTATAATGTTATAACGAGCTATATGATGTAATGTATAATAATATACTGATTGAAGACAATAATTTTGCTATATAAATCTCTCACTGGACAGTGTTAACAACACAACTGGATTCAAATTGGAGTAGCAGGTTATTTGAGGATTTAAAAACATAAGTTGAAATGATATGGACTAGCCAACAGGAAGCATCCAATGGCTATAAGCAGCAAAGACAAGTATGAAGCAGGAGGTGAACAGAGCGCCCAGCGTGGGAGTTTGCTTTAGCACGTGACTGAGGGCTTGTGCTGCACTCTGCTCCAACACTCACTGTGCGTGCCTTCCCATTTTAGGCCCCTTGCCTGTCACAAGGCTTTTAATAAACATCTCCGACAGCTCCTATGGAAATAACCCTGCTCTCCTGAACAGCTATTGTGTTTTTGCACTCTTCATTTAGTACCCCCCCAACCCAGTGAATTGAATTTTGTGTTTTCTGTTATTTTCTCTCTCTCTCTCTCTCTCTCTCTCTCTCTCTCTCTCTCTCTCTCTCTCTGTGTGTGTGTGTGTGTGTGTGTGTGTGCATTTGGGTGTCTGTGCATGCATATGCGTGTGTGCAATCGTGACTGTTCAAGGGAGATAAAGCGAATGATTTAGGAAGGCATGCTATCAGGCCTATCTCCTTTCACAAATCAAAAAATGAAAGTGGGAAACCTGCTGTGTGGTGTTAGTATTGCTGTAACAATGGGCTGATGTGTCCAAAGAGTTTGAAGGAATGAATGTGAACAATGAATGTTGGAAAAGGACTAAAAGACCAAATGGGCAAATCTCAGCTTCAAAGCTAACAGGCTGATGTTGGGAAACTTTCATGTGGATAAACATGCCTGGGTTTTTAATAAAAAACAACTTATAAGATGCCATTACTAATATTATTTTGCAACATTACAGAACATAATGAAGTAATACACATTAAGCAGCCTATAGCCATAAATAAAAGTGCTAAAATATTTTAAAATGCATTTGGATGTTTTGTTTCTATGTTCTCTTCTCAGTACTGTTGACACATTGCTCTCCCCAAGTGTGCTATTTCAGACTCTGAGGTTCTAGTCATTGAAATTCAGGTCTTTTATCAAGAGTATCAACACATATTTGCACCATTACTGTGGATGATAATACTGCTCAAATATGTTTATTGTGATTTCAGGCATTTACACATTTTTAATATTTATCTGAGTGTTTACCTATTCTGGTCATTCTTTCAGCCTTTGGCTAGCACGTACCTGATACAGTGTCTTAGAGCAGAAGATTTTGCCATCGAGGAGCAATTTTTTTGTTCCTTATTTATATTCCTGACAATGGACATGGCTGTCTCTCATTGATTTCTGACAAGAGATAAATGAGATATTAAGTGTCACCAAGTTCACCTTGGAACAAACATTCCTTTGTTTCTCCTTATTTTATTCTTTCACATTTAACACATGAGACACTCATAATTGACATTGGTGTCAGCATTCACCTCTGGCAGAAAGAACCATGATCGTGACCATGTTTACACTGAAGATCTGATGTGGCATTCACTGTAACATCCCGTTCACCTTTCAGAGGCAAAGCCTTGAATTCCATCTGTGGTAAATCAGACAGAGCTCGATAAAATGGCTGCCCCAGACAACCCATGTCACTGCACTGAAGACAAGCCCAAGGTCACAATCTGAGCCCATTGGCTGGTGGAATGTCTGGCATTTACCAGCAGACGGCCCATGTCTGCCTGCTGTTTGTCTAATGCAATACTGACCTGGATTAATCTCCACCAATCCCACTGAAGTGTCCTCTCTTCCTGCTGTTTCCGATTAACCAACTTCCCCTGAGATGGGGGCAATGTGCTTCCAGACTCAGATCCCAGAGTGAGAAACATGAGGAGAAAGAAGGGGAGGAAGGCAGAATCGCATGTTGGAATGGTCTGTGGATGTCAGCCTAAGGTCAAACTTAGTTTTGGTTTCCATGTTTTTATATGAGTGTTGAGATATTTCACCTCTATGTATTCATTACTCATTATTCTAGCCTTCATTAGTGTATTGATGATGGCAGAGGGACTAACACAAGCTCAGCTGCATTAATGCGCTAAAGCACTAATGTCACACTATTAGCTTGACTCCATTTTTGGGAGGAAACAAACACATCTGCTCCCAAATGGGGTTGGAGAGGAATTGCATGGGCTAATATCAGAGTCATCACTGCAGGACGATCACTGCCATGTGTGTAATTACCAGAGCCACTGTCAATATGCCAATAATGCAGTCAGCACTGAAACCCTCCCATTAACCCTTAATAGAGAAATGAGCTTACACAATGTGTTGAGTTTGGAGTTCAAATTGGTCTTAAGAGACATTCAACATCCAAGGTGAAATAAAAATGGCCTTGATTTTTGGCCAACCCACATGTGCATTCTGAAGATCACCATGGCCCATTAAAGTACTCCGGAGCAGAGGTTCTCCAATCTAGTCTTGAGAAGCCACTGCCCACCACAGTTTCTTGGATTCCATACCCCACCACACCATGTGTGAAGTTGTCTTCTGTTGCAGACTTCATTGGGTAGGAGCACTGTGCACTCATTTTTACTCCTGGTGGCATGCCATCCAAGGGCCAGCTCCCTCAAATGCTACTTAAATCTTGTCCGTCTCCGAAAGCAGCTCAGGGACATTAAGGAGATGATGATAAAAACAAACACAAGTTCAGATGAGGCTGAAGGCAGGATTGTGAAAGAGGAGGAAATAATTCAGAATATGGCAGCTTCAAGCTAAAATAGCAGAGCAAGAGTTTTGCTCTAGACATGGACATAGCAGAATATATGGGGTCCCTGAATAATCACCAATAAAATCACCATCAACAATATCCTACATCTAAAACTACGGCTCAAAAACCTTAATCTACCTGAAGATACTAACCTTCAGATTGAAAGTACCCATTTCACCCTTAGAGTGCAGCCGTCAGCAAGAAACCATCTGAGATCAATTGAAGTGAAGTTCCTTAGCTTCAGAATGAAAGAAACTGTTCTTCAACTGACTTTGCAAAAGAAAGGTTTCACTTGGAGGGGCAACCGGATCAATCTAGACAGTGATCATGCTCTGTGTATAGTTGAGAAGTGGAAAGTCCATGTAGACATGCAAAAGGTATTGAAACACATCTAAATTCACTTTCAGACTCTGTATCTTGCACAGCTCAGAGTGAAATATGAAGATGGGACCAAGAATTATTAGACAGTGGAGGAGGTGACCTGGGATATGTTGAAGAGAGGGCTCTCTATCAAAATCATCAGACCTCTGAAGACACTGATGGAACTGCAGCAGCTGACTTGACATAAAGTTGGCTGGCAGCCCTGAGATGAATTTGCAGCCATTTAGACAAGATTCTCCATCATGTACTGTGGAAACTACATGAAATGGAGGAATTGAGTGCATATTGGTGTGTTAAGCTTATGTGGTCTGTCAAGTGTATGTATAAATGAAACTGACACGGAGAGCAGGTGAGGCATCTACATTATTGTTACAATGACTAGATTAGAACAGAATCTCCTTTCATAGCCTAGCAGACTGTAAAACAGTAAAGACTGTAAAACAGTGATGTCAGGACAAAGGGACGGACACTTAATGTGGAAGTAAGGTATACATCCATGTGCCACCAAGTGTCCTCTCTACTGGTCTCGAAAGGGGAGCTTTCCCTTGGAGTCTTATATTACCTCTGCCAGGGTCATAGGTGAGACCTTTGTTTGGGAAATCTAACAAAGACATTATGCTGAAGTTTCTTTTTGTTATCGGTAGAGTTCATCAGTGGAGCACTTTCTATTCGTGCTTTGGTTTTGGTTCTTAAAGGTAAAGGGCAGCTTACTGGTGAACAATGGTTAGAACATTTAAACCCCCCAAAATAAGGACATCTAGTTTAATGTTTAATGGGCTACTCAATCCAATCATGAGAGGAAATATTTAGACTAAATTTAAAAAGACAAAGCTAACACCTTCCTGAGAAAGAGCAGACTAAACTAAATATATTGGGTTTTGAACATATATTTTCATCCTCCTACAAATCAGTACATAGAGGAGGACTAGCAATATTATTGTAAAAGGCACTGAATTCTGAACAGGTATTTGAGACCAGAGATAAAGAGGGAAGATTCATAATGATAACAGAGAACACTAGTGACTGTCTTGAATGTGTATGCTCATCCAGGAATTATAGAGAAGTTTTTGAACTCATGACAACATAAGCAGAGGGAATTTTGAACTGTGGTGGCAATTTGAATCCAAGACTAAACTGTTCTAAGGGAAAACCAGAATTAAAACAAATAAAATAAAAACATTGATAAAGGAACTGGGAATAATAGATGTCTGGAGGGAAATGTATCCATCAAATAGAGATATACTCATTATATTCATTATTCCTCTCCCCACAATATCTAGTCTAGAATAATTAATTTTTTTCATCTATAGTTAAGACTAAGACAATGTAGAGAAATGTGACCTAGGGCTAACTGATACTGCAGACCACAGCCTTGTTTATGTGACCCTCAATGGTGAGGTGACACTACCTCTGTTTTGGGATGCTCTTAAAGCAGTGGTGAGGGGTTGAATGACAGCAACTACTTCTTTTATGAAGAAATTAGATTGCAAAGGATACACAATTTGGAAACTAAATTGAAGCAGTTACAAAGCGAGCATATTGAAACACAAGAGAATAGGGTGTGAGAGGAAATAAAGACTGAGTTAGATACAACGATACAAATGAAGAAAGAAATGGAAAATGGTGTTTCTAAAGATCAGCACAATGAAGTAGAGGGTAAGTCATTGATACTTCTTTCATGAAAGCAACAATGAAAGCAACAAGCTACATTTCCAAGATAAGGAACCCAGTGTCAATTACAATAGAGTATACACTTGACAAAATTTGACAGACTTTATAAAACACTATAATCTCATCCATGGATTAGTAACGATTTTCAAAGTGAGGCACTCTTGGCTTCTATGTATGGCAAAGTATGGATGGCTTGGCAAAGCATAGTACATACGGATGGCTTGGCAGCTCAGTGGTTTAGGTACTTGACTTGCAATTGGAAGGTTGCCAGTTCAAACCCTACCACTGTTGGGCCCCTAAACTGCTCAAAAGTTATACTCAGTCATGATTGTAAGTTGCTTTGGCTAAAAGTGTCAGCTAAATGCTGTACATTTAAAGAAATCTTGACTCCACCTCTGTTGAATGTGATTGGGTATTTCTTGGAGAGTAGCAATTATTTAAGTGATACAAAATAAGAAAAAGATAAACAGGATAATTATAGACCTATTAAATATTGTCTGCAAAATATTACCATCTATACTGGAATGAAGAATAGAAAAGATATGTTCTGACCTGATTAATCATTATCAGACTGGCCTTATTGGAGGATAGTTGTTCTTATGCAAGGTGATGACACAATTTAGATTTTATAAGTCAACTATCAATGTGTTTTGGGCACTATATAATAGACCAAGAGCACACATTAAAATAAATGGATCTATATAAATTTGTTATTATTATTATTATTTTTTTACACTGGTGAGCAGCACCCAACAAGGTTTTGCGGTCTCGCCGCTCCTTTTTAACATTGAACCATTGAGTGGATAAGGCAAAATATAAACATAAAAGGGATAGACATGACATGTGGAGAACATAAACTTGCCCTGTTTGCTGATGATATACTGGTATATTGGAACACATTTGTTGCCACGATTGATTATTTTTCTTCAAGAGTATGGTACCCTCTCAAAACATAGACTAAATATTCCAGAAGACCCATGTGATTACCTGTAACTAGCGCATTGTGTTGAGAGGCATGTTTAATCAAATATTTAAGAGTTTCTTTGCCTATGGAGATCTCAGATTTATTTAAATTAAATTACAGTCCATTAAATTCCACAGTAAAGTCAAATTTGTCAAGATGGAAGGTCATCCCTTATTTAAGCTTGCACTGTAGATCTAAATCTATCAAAAATAAATCTCCTACCGATTCTTTATCTTTTTCAGTCCCTTCCAGTGAAGGTGCCCACTCAGCAGATTGTTGAATGGGACTAGTAAATATTAAGATACTTGTGTCAAGGAAAATACCAGGGATTAGATATAAAACACTAAAATAAACAAAAGAAACCGGAGGACTGAATCTTTCATGCCTATTTGATTACTACTATGCATCTCAGTTAAGGCCTCTAGTCTGTAGATGCAATCCCAAATACTCAGTAAAATGCATAGAATATTACTATGAGAGCTGCCAATAGAAACTGTGATAATGATTAAGAATAATCCAAGGGTTAGTACTGCACTGAATAAGGTAAGTTATGTTGTCTACAAAATCCATCTAGGCTTTTAAAAATGGTATGCATATGACACTGATTTTCTCCCAAACAAATTTGATGATAGATTTTGCTCCTTGGCTGGAAATAGCCTTAAAAGTTATACCCATGTTTAGATAAAGAAACTTCTGTGAGTTTTGAATATTTACAGATGAAGCATGGTTTGGAACAAAATTACCTTTATATTTTCAAGTCTGTCACCATTTTAATCAAAATGTTGCTAAAGTACTTGAAATTAAGGTGAAATTTGAATTTTTCCCCCATTTTGCATGTAAATTGAGGATGTAACAAAGTCATTTCTACTTTTTACAACCTTCAACCTTTATATATATCCTTCAAGCTAGTCTGAACATACAATGTGTATTAAAGAGAAACTGGAAAAGGAAGGAAATGAAGCTATCCTTGATTAATGTATGTGTCATTATCACCCAAACCTTCCAGTGCTCCATCATTTAGTGCCTTATTAAGGACTAGGCTTGCTGTAGCGATGGAATCCTTAGGCTGTAGCAAATACAGTTGTTTGTGCCTTTGCATAAGACCAATGGATTCAAGACTCATTTCACTGGGATGGCTGAATTCCTTAGATATTTAATCCGAGGTACTGGCATCTAAGGTAACATGTCCCTCTTCCAACCTAGTTCCCTTGATGACATCTTTGTTATTTCTCACCTCATTATCCACCAGATTTAGTGGCCACATTTATGCTCACATATCTGTAGAAGCTTTAGCATCATTAGCTGTTGATTTGCTGTCACGTCTGGCCTTTTCTGAGGGAAAGAGGTATCAGATGTTTCTGAATTGAAAGTTGTTATATATAACTAGATACAATCTAGTATGGGGCAATTTTTTAGTTAAGAGGCTTCCAGGAATCTTTCCCTAAATTCATTGGAGCTTGCCCATCAGCCATGGTGAGGTAACAGGATAAGCAAACAGCTATAGCAATACTTTTCTTAATGCCTGGGATGCTGGGATGAAATCAAACTACTCTATCCCTATTCTACAAGGAAGTAGAAATATATATTTCTCTTGGTTCAGGTTAATGACATTGCAGGACTATCAGTGTTCAACTGGGACCTGGGCACCAAGTTGTTAGAAATTAAGCAGTGAAGAATTACATAATACATAATACATAAGTAATTGAAAAGCTCTTATGGCATATTGTGAGGCAGGAGAGCAAGACACAAGCAAACGCACACACTGGTACTTCATTAACACAATTAAAATAAACAGGATTAATTAAAATAAACATCCACAACAAAGGATTGAGAAAGGAAACTGAAACACTTCAAATAAATTGAAAAGAAACTGCCATAGCTTAGTCTGGTTGGCAGGATAATGCCAGTGTGGGATGAAATCTATGGGTTAAGTAGCCTTGGTGAGACTTGGAACAGGTATGTGTGATCAGTACCCAGGGGAAGAGGAACACTGGCATGTGCAGAGTGAATGAGGGTGTGTGGCAAATTGGAACTGTGATTGGTGCTCGTGCAGACGTATGTGTCTACACTGCCTAATTTCTGGTTGCCAAGACATGACAGTTCTTTTGCTCTCTTAGCATACAAAATTTGCATTCAGTCAAATTTGTAAAAAAGTGGAATGAATACATTAAACCCTTAAGGTCAGATTTTTATCAAAAATAAAAATAAGAATATATTGTATTTCCTCATGCATGTAGAGTAAGGAAGATATTTTAAAGTATTTGGAAAGGATTTTATAGACTGTGACTTTGCAATGACTTTGCAAAGTTTTTGTGTATTCTGATACAATGTCTGATTTTCAGTGAACTGTTGTGAAATTGAAGAACCTTTCCAAATAAAACACATGAATAAAAAAATAACATAGAGGGGGCCTGGCATTTTCTGAGGCATGCCATTCAGGGAGCTGAGGTGGTGACTGTAACCTGTTGAAAATACATCTTGCTGTACAGGCAGCTCCAAATGGTAGCCTGGTTCATGCTCTGCTGTATTCCCTTCTTGCTCAAGCAAAGTGAGAAGTCTGTTTTCGCTCTGCAATTTGGCTGTCATTATTGAGCTTGCACTCTCATTACTCACTCATGAAGGCCTTATGGTTTAGACAGTAGTGGCGGATCAGGGACGCTGTGTTACTGGAGGCTCCCTGATTAGGCATCAGGACTGCTGGATTGCACTGGGAGCCTAAATATGAGTTCTACCCAGAAATGCGATGTGACATCACCCACTGGGTGATCAGGATGCCCAGGTAGAGGAGCCAGTGAACTGTGCACTCTTGTGTCTGTCAGAAACCAATACTGAAGGCAAGTGATGGGTTTAAGTCACCTGACAAGCTGAACTGAAGAAATCTATAGGGGACTGATGCGAACTGAAGAGTTCATTCAAGTGTGTGATCACCACCCTCATTGCTCCACTCAATCAGGGTGAGATCAATAGCTGGGAGGTAATGTTTAGGTGCTGAAGAGCATAGAGATACTGCAAACTCACTAAAGCAAAGTCTGACAGACACAGCAGATGAGCACTGCCTATCAAAAAGGGCTAGCATTTAAGCTTTTATGGTTCCACCAACCAGCACCATGCCCTCCTGCTCAGACCAAAGCAATTGAGCATGCTTTAGCACCCGCATACCATTCCTTGCTGGACATGGTGGGGAGGACCTAAGCTAATTCCTTTAGCTCCATTAGAAGCCTGTTTTATTTAGCCTGCGGGCTGGCAGCCACTCCGTACACTGTGCTTAGCATAGTCACCCTTGCATTAATTTTTATTGAAACTCACTGGAGGAGATGGTGGGGCCTATACCCATGCAGGAATGAGGAAGTATGATTGACCTGCACCCCAGCTTTAGTGGATTTAGGAGTTTAACGCTGCTTCAGAAGAAGCTCTTTCCAGTAGTTTCCTCTGCACCAATACACAGGAAGATGGCACCTAATGCAACCTACTGAACTGCATCTACAGTATTATGTTTAAATAAAAGTATATTTGCAGGAAATGGTATCCAAATAAATACTAATCTACCAAAAGCTGCAAATGTTTGATTTCTGCCCTATTTTACTGAAATTCAGTTTAGATTTTAAATACCTCAGTATAATTATACTTCACATTTGACATATTTTCTGAAAGAGGTTACAAATTTTAAAGATGGGCTCATCAGAGAAGATAAGGACTGAAAGCCACTCATGAAAAATATCAGTGTTCTGTCTGATTGAGAGAGCGGTATTCTTGTGATGTGCAGTATCAGGGCAATGACAAGGATTATGCAGACATTTAACTAAACCAGCACTGGGTGAACCCTAAGGAGGTCCATTCCCTGCTATCAGGATTATATGACTTGAAGGCTATGGTTGCTTTCTTTAATGTGCAACATACACCCACATCTGTACAAAGGAATGTTCAAAGGCCTGAGACAACAGAGAAAACTACTGTTTAATCCCTGTGTCCCACAGTTTAATAAGAGCTTCTATTCAAATATAACATGAAAAACATGAAATAATGTAGCAGGAATATTGGCATTAATCATAAACACGCTCAATAGGGAAAAATTAGAATGAAATAACAAACTTAGCGGCAAACAAATTACCTTTTACTTTTAATGTTCTCCCTGTAGATCACTTTATTTAACACTTCACATGGAAAATAGGTCACACAAACATACACACAGTGCAATTTTCAATGTCATGACATTTTATGAAAAACAGGTGCTGCTCCATCATACACCAGTTTAGTTGTGCATTGCTCAGTGTTGCTGAAACAACTTCGTAGAATCATATTTCCCTATTTGATGGACAGGGTTTGACAAGTAGTGTGCTGTGGAAATAGCTACGGGGAATTCCAGGTCAATGTTACAGAAGTTTAATCATTACATTTTACCTAATAAATAATCAAGACAAACTCATATTTTCAAAACTGAAAAAAAACAACTTATATAATCTGTTCATTAAAACCTTGCAAACAAGGGACAAATGTCTGCTAAGGATGTTTGGGGGATGGTTGTCAGTGGGCGATGCTGACAAAGAAATCGAGAAATTGAGTTTGTTTGTTATCTGAAAACAACAAGCAATTACTTGCCTTTGCTGTAAAAATGATCTGGTTCAGCACTGTTTGGAATCACTAGCAATTTATTTTTTAAATCAATTACTTTGGATAGAAAAACAACTGGACACAGTATCTCTCTTTCTTTCTATCTATCATTTAGAGGCAATGAAGACAGATATTTGCAAGAGAGACATGCTGCCTTGTCTTGCAAGTATCTGTCTCTCTTATTGTTGGCAACGCTCCATAAATTTACATACATACAAAATAGTGTGCAGACTGTTCATTTTGGTCATGTTATGATGGACTATCTGGAATGGAATTTTCCAGGTATTATTTTAATCAGAGCTTTCTCTGTCAAGGTAAATGTATCCAAGTTAAATATTCAGCTGGTGTTTAAGTCATTAACCTTGTTAAGGATGTATGGAACAATTGCATCTCATCAAGAGATTAGCAAATGTGACATCAGTTGAAGCTGTAAATTGGAATTTGTTTACAAGCAATAATGTATATTATATATATATATATATATATATATATATATATATATATATATATATATATATAATAAATAAAAGCTTCAGAATTAACTTTCTGTGATACAATCAAGTGAGCATGGCTGCTTCAGTAATCCCATGATTAAAATGATGACTACCATAAGACAAGAACTGGCTTTGACAGTCAGGATAACACAGCAAGACAACTGCCTGGCCAACCATGCAGTAGAAGAACGATGTACTAGAAAGGATGCTTTTCCACTGTTGGAAGTGTCTCTTTTCATGTCTGTGTCAGTGTTTAAGTGAGAGTGTGATATTTAGTGTGGCATAAGTTCTTTCCTAGGGGGCCTCGCACTGCTTCAGGTTCATGATTAACCAAGACAGTCAAGAGAGCAGGCTTTCAAGTAAGGAGACAGGAGCATAGAGCACGACTGCAGAGAAACATTCAGTTTACATCAGAGTTTCCGGTGCATTTCTAAGTGAAGGCTGCATAGACAATCTGGGGGTGTATCTGGCACACATCTGAATGGACAAAAAAAACCAACAAAAAAACTCACACACTCTGGATGTGTACACTAAAACCATTAGCAACATATTTGTCTGCAGCCAACCTGATTACAAATGCTAAATGAATGACTTAGCAGCTTCTCTGGTGAATACAGTGTAATGAATAGACCCAGAGGAAGATTAAATGTGATAAAAGGCAGTGCAGCCTATTACTCATCATGTAGCCTGGTTCTTTAGTAGCCAGGTAAACAAATAGCTTAGGTATGGACATCAAGGATAGCGATTCATCAGTCCACATATAGAAAGTTCCCTGGTCAATATTAAAGTAATTGCCTAAGACAACATAATAAAACATTAAAAGACGACATGACATTACCATCGAAAGCTTTTAGCCACATAACAGTACATTCATTCACCCTCTCCCTTGCTCTCTTCTCCCTCTCGCTCTCCATTTGGCTTTTCTGGTTGACAGATCATTACAGAAAACAAGCACTATGTACCCTGACCCTGTCTTTGTAGCTGGAGTTTGTCATGCATTGAAAACAGGAGTCACCCACTTGATGTTCATAGATAGAGCCAGACCTATTCCTCTGCCCCAGAATTCTTTTACCTAGTTAAAAAAACCAACCAAACAAACAAACAAAAATAAAACGCCACAAGGTTTCGTTAACTAGAACTATAGTCACTGTTCTCTGGTACAGTGAGTGCCCTTCTGAACACTCTACTACTTAACACTGACTCTGCCCCTGCAAAACCTTAGAGAAGATCTAATAACCTTATGGGCTGCTTTGTATTTGTATATAATTCTATGTATAGTACTATATATTGTATTTTAACTGCTTTTTATACTTCATGTTGCCAGTGATATGTTTCAGACCTCAGAGGGTTAAGCACTAACTATTCAACTCAGCTATATTAGTCTGTATTATCATATGGTATATTTCACACATTACTGCTTCAGGGTGGATGTCAGTGCAGTTGCTGGTTACCTGCATTCAATTTCAAACTCCGCTGAGGCACATGCCCACTTCCACATTTACATTACCTGGCTTCTGTCATGTGAACTGCATAAACAGGGCACTCAGGGAAGAAACTTTGTTTTAGTCCTTCTGGCATTAGTCCGTTAATACCTGAAAATATAGTCCAAAATACCTGTCACAATAAAACATGAGTTTATTGAATTTCACCTTGAAATTCTGGTTTTTATTACTACAGAGATGATGGGAAAGAAATAGAAGTAGAAATAGAGGCAAGCAGGCGCTATAAGATTTTCAAAGACACTCTGGTTTACAGAGGAAGCTTCCTGGGAGAAGTATAAAACCATTGCTATGAATATTATCTGGGGAAAAAAATTACTTGAAGCTCTGCCTGAGGTTTCATAGAACAGATTGCAGTAAACAGGTGCAGAAGGTGCAAAAGAATTAAAGAGGTGAACCTGCTGGAGACATTATTAATTGAAGTGGTCCATTTGGTTCTTCATCTCTCACCAGATATTCCTTTACTGATAAATCTAAAACTTTCGCATGCAGGTCTCTTCCCTTGGTGTTGTTGTGTGTCTCTGTAAGTAGAGCAAATAGCACAGATCCCTGCTCATGAGGCTGTGAATAATAGGCAAATTAACAGAACAAGCCAACAAAACATTACTAAGATCAATCAGATGTTTTATTAATTTAACACACGTATTTTTATACGCATCAACATAAAAAGCTTGTTAAGCCTTATTGCTTATAATTAAGTTATTTGATGGAGATAACCTAGATAGCCTAACATATTATAGCCTAACACTCGGGGTTTGGGCGCGTTGCGTGTATAACCTAGTCTTTTTCATGTTGCCGAGCGGAAAAGAAGTTGGCAATGTTTTACTGTAGCTCTTACCATGGTTAATGTTTCGATTCAAGTTGAAGAGACGGGGAATGGCACACAGGAAGCAGCTTCTACGTGTTCATACTGCACGCTGCTAACTTCATTTCTCCACGCGAAATCAAACAGGGTTCTTATCAGCAATAAACTGTGAGCACTCTTGCGATAGCAAAGCACAGAAACGCAACGCTGTTCGAATATGGCTGCAGGAGAATGAGAAGCATTTGAGGACTGCAGTATTTCACACCGCTGATAGGCGCTGATGTAAGCACAGTATACACCGCCACACTAGGCAAAGGAAAACGACTGGAGAAAAGGCCCTGGGTGCCCGCCTCTCCTTAAACGATAGCACGGAATAGGTATTTCTGGTGTCTAAGCTGAAAAAAACATTCCGCGGTTTTTTGTTGTTGTTGTTGTTGTTGCTTACTTAACTTGACAGTGTAGCTTTGGCAAATAAAATATTAGATAAGATATGATTTTGCACAGAAGCAAAAAACAATAAACAAAGATACAGTCATTTTTCTTTAAAGGCCATACTGTGGTTTAGAATCGGTAAATTATTTACAGTGACACCAGACACTCGCTGTGCTTTCATTCAAACACCTGCACTGATCGTTGTGATCTCGATGGTCCCTTCACTGTTAAATGCAAATTAATTATTTCGAGCGAATCCCATATAACCAACAGCGATGTCTTATAAGTGGGCAGAAGGAGGGTTCTCCTCAGAGGTACGACGAACCGGTCTTAATTCACGTTCAGACATAAACCTTACATTTCAATATGAATTTTGTTAGCTCGACAGCATGAGAAAAAAAATGCTGAACCAGTCTAACGATGTTATTTGTCACTTGGAAACAATGCCATTCACACAACCCACCGCAAAGCTGAGGCCATGTTTATCAAACAAGAAGCCCAATACGCTTTAGAAAAAAATGGCGGCTAATGAAAACATTTAACTTGTGAATATCTGAAAACGAGTTATGTCCCAGGCTCTACATAGTGATGTTACATTCAATAACTACCCCGCCCGTTGTTTCATGTGTCGACTTAAGTTGTTTCACGTTCAAAAGCACACATAAACACAGCAGGAAGGACCTTGTGTAATGTTTACAGTACCGATAATTGAGATTAGGTCTGGCGATATGAGTAGTTACACCTTTATTATCCTAGTGACTATTTCGGGGAGAATCCTAAACCCCAGTCTAAAAAAGGGGACGGAACCACAGGTGCTCAATAGTTTGTGTCTGCCAGTACTACACTACTGTGCAGTGACGCCGCGGTTTCCAACCCCTCCCCTTCTAGTTTTCAGACGCGAGAGAAAGTATCTGCTCGTGTGCCAAATAAATGTGCCACAAGCCCACGGTGCCATGCTCTACTACTGCTCCTAGTCTCATCCTCTGAATACCTGTCTTGCGATTTCACGGTGTTTTCACAGCAGCGGTTCTGGCGTGTCATCGAGCGTAGCCGGCCGTGTAAAATCAGATGATGTCCTCCTCCTGACACAGAGCCCAACTGGTTGCTGTGATGCACCAAGGTGAATTAGCCGCAGTGATTTCCTCGACAGCAAGAGCAAACACGGCGATTAACAGTAATGGAGTCCTTCACTTTCGTCTGTCTGCGCAGACCATGCCAAGGAGACAAAACAGCTTACATCGTTTTTTTGCTATATCTGTCTTTAGGTGTGCGTCTCTCTCTCTCTCTCTCTCTCTCTCTCTCTCTCTCTCTCTCTCTCTCTCTCTCTCTCTCTCTCTCTCTCTCTCTCTCTGTCTGTCTGTAAGATGGGCTGGACAGACTTAGGCTGGTAAGTCTGAACTCCATTATAAAAGTAATGGAATACAGTAGGAAAAATAAGGGCCTACTTTCCCACTGTGTTAACACCACAAGAAACAATCCCAGTACCCATTTTTAGCGAAGAGAGATTTTATAGCTTTAATAATGACTTCCTTCTACTTTGGTGCACCTGACAATTTGCATATTGCTTCAACCAAAAGCATCGTATGAAAGGTCATGTTAAGTAGGTAAGTATTATTAGTAAAGGTTCAGGTTATAGAACAGATTTTTAAAAGGCTCATATTTTGATATTGGATTGTTTGTGTCTGATTATGTTTCTGCATGCATAGGCTTATAATTTTCATGTTTTAAAGCATGTCTCCTAGCATACTGATAATGATGTCGTTTATCGCTGAGCAAATTTAAGGACTGAGGTAAATCTTAGTTTGTAAATTAACTCAGTTAAAAAACTGAGTTCAAGATGAGAAATATCTCTTGCTATGTGCTTTATATTTTCAGATAAGAAAAAACTAGGAAAAGTATGTATACAGAAGCAAAACTAATGGCTGGCTTTCATGCAAATGTTATTGATTTATTCTTTTCATGGAAGTTGTTTTATTTTTTGAAGCGTTGTTGACAGTTTTCCAAGTCTAAACTGAGGTAGAGAGACAATTCTGTCAATAAACCTGTCAACACCATTTTTCCCCCCTGCATGTCAGCATCTTGTTGTAGACTATATTAAACCAAAGGCAACAATCACACTTACCAAAAACTGCTGACTAGGCCAAAGCCTTGGGCTATAGGGCAAAGCCATAGCCCTTTTAGAAGTCTCAAACCATCACAAGTGTGTACTGCGAAGCCCCATGCATGCCCAATGAATGCAGATTCAAAGCCTTTCAAACCTTTCCAAAAACAGTTGCAGTCTTCTCAGTCCTCAAAGCAGTCAAGAAGAAAAACAGGTGAAGCAAATAGGAGTGATGCAAATGTCAGACACGACACTACTGATGAGCTCAGACTCTCATTTCCTCCATGCTGCCATGGGGCACTGTTTGTCAGCCCGAAAAGAAGAGGTAACATTTTCAAAAGATAAAGTACAGTTTGGATACAACATCACACAAGTTAGATGGGCTGGAACACGACACGCTCATTACCAACATTTCATGGTGTGTATATTTAATCTCAGCTGCACTCCTATGAAGGATATATATCAAGAGAGAAAATCTGAAGATATGGATATTGAGAGAAAGACTAAGAGAGAGAGAGAGAACTCTATATGTCAAGTGTCTCTTTCAGTTCTTTGTGCCATGTGGGAATTGGTGGCCTGGGGCTATATTTTTTAAATTGCCATTTATATTTTCTATAAGCAATGGCTAGAAGGTGGATGTTTCATTTGTATGTCTGGAATGTAGAATACCTGTGTCTTTTCAACAGGACAGAGTTAGAAAAGACACAAGTAGCAATGGAAGGAATGAATATTCATGAGACCACAACTTCTGATGGTGCATGTCTTTTGTCTTTGTGATAAGGCTGCTCCATTTCTCCCTCATCCCATGGTTGGCACTGAGACCTCTAGCCACTCCTGGGCACTAATCTGCTGTTTCCACAGGGTACTGGGGGACCTAAGCCTGCTATCTCTCCTCCCCTCCCATGCACCTTCCTAGGCCCAAATCTAACACTGTGTAATTTCATTAGACACCAGTACGTCACCTTGCTCTGGGAGGATTGGGGACTGTGGGGACTGTGTACCGTCCTAGTGCCTCCTATTGGTGCAACTGCCAAATCTATAACGCATCATTATAATTATCTTTATTGTATTATAATTATAATAATATGCTTTGTATGAGTCAAAAATAAGAGTTGTCAAGGGAAGTTCAGTGAAAAAGTATTAAGAAGATATCCTTAAGATTCTCTTCAAGCTGTAGATCACAGGGTTTACAATGACATCCGGGTTTACAGCAGGAAAGCACAGTGTGATCCAGTGCATAGATCCAATATAGAGTGTCTTACCGGATGCAGTGATTCAACCCACACAGCTCACTGGCCTCCAGGGCCCCTGCGAGCTCTTCACATCCACTCTGTAACCATGGTGACCGCATGCGCCATCATTGTGCCGATCCAATTTTTTATTATTATTATTTTTTTATGTATTCCCCCCTCCCTTTTAAGAGCTTTTCATTTCTGAAATGCACAAGAAGGGTAACCGACGATGGCAGGTGCTCATGTTCCGTACTGTGAAGTCCACACATCCAGGTACAGCTGCAGCCAAAATGTACAAAATGTACCCCCACAGTACTGCTGGGATTGTGTGCAACATGCTTCAGTGAAAGACGAGTAATGAGACAATTACTGTTTTTTTTGTTTGTTTTTTTTTGGTCATCTTCAGTAGATGTATAACAGAAAAAAACCTTGTTGAGAAGGTGGTGGAGTCAAGGTGAAATTGTCAAAAAACAAAACAAAACAAAAAAACAAACAAAAAAAACCCCCACAGTACAGCACTCACTCTATACCACAGCAACAACTCTGACTTTTAATTTCAGCCCACATTCATGGCCTGCATGAGCTGTGATAGTTTGCTTTTAATATTTGATTGCATCTCACCTACACTTGGCTGAAGCACCGTTTCCCCTTTTGTCCTGGTCAGAGTCCAGGTGGCCCCTATCACCATCTAGCTCAGTGTTTGCCCTCCTGCAGCACATCATGAAGGTCGCAGTACTTATCTGATGCGTTTAATGGGATGTAGCGAAGCGGGGGAATATGCAAGACTGTGCCGCACACTGACATGGCCCTCCAGGGGCCAAGCTTGTCACCCCTGAAAAAATGGTCTCAGTGGATCCAGACAGAAGGGACAGATCAGCGCTGTAAAGGCAACCGTCATGGTAATTACTGAATGGAGTGCAGCCAGGCATGTTTCATGCGTCTCTCCTCCAAGGAAATGGGCTCCCCTTGTGCACGACTTACCCTTTTCAGTGTTTCTTAAAGGGTGGCTTCTTCCCACACATTACCAGCTGTGCTGCATCCCGGTCTGTCACCTTGGAGCTAAATGTAGATCCAATTAGGCCATGCAGTAGGCTAACTTGAGTCTGTATACATCATGCTTTACTAGTCTAATCTACTCTCTGCTGCTATAACTAATGCTTCATTAGTTGTGCTACCATCCCTTGGACTTTATTTGTGGTGAGAGTGTGAACCTGAGATACTGCTGGTCATCAGGAAATTATTTTTATGAATTTCACAATAACAAAAACAGCCACAACAAAAATAAAGTGAAGTCCAGTCATACAGTTTTTTGCCTTTAAGCCCTAGGTTAGGTGTTGCTGAGAATAGCAGGATGTTATTTTTTTGTACTACAGCAACAGAAACTTTTAAAACAGGAACATTGCTGTTGCTGAATGCTAATGTTGTTTTAGACATTCTGGAACATGCTTCTAACACTTTTACCCAAGCCTGTGCTATTCATCAGCATCAATATCACAATATAACTCAGAATCATATTTGGATGGCTAAGATTTTATGCTTTAACATTTTATGCTTTTACTCAGCCTAAATGAAAATTGCATTCTCTCATATTGGAATAGGAATGTCATTATTGTTCCCACATCTTGAGTTTTGTGACATCATGTCTTATTGATTGTACTAAAGCCCAGAAGGCACGTTAGTGTTTAGGTTCGTCCTTGAAAAATTTCTAAAAATTTTTTTCTTCCCATTGTTCAGGGTGGTGTTGCAGTGTGCTTTTTGGCACTCATACACTCAATTTATCTAAAACATCAAACATAAAACAGCAACAAATATGACATGGAAAAGCAAAGAAATTCTTAGCTATATCAGCAAATCTCCATCTACATCTCCCAGAGTTAAAAAAAAACCCTTCCTGGATCCCTTACCACTGTTGCTAGCCAAATACATGTTTTCCTATTGCTGCATAAATCCCTAGATTGCTCTAGAATGCTCAGAATGTAACTGGATGGTTGTTAATGGGCAAAATGCAACCCGGCCATGTACATTACAAAAAAATTAACTTTGCTAAAATGTACAGCATTTGGCTGATGCTTTTTAATGCAAAGCAATTTACAGTTCTAACTGAACACACCTTGAGGGCTAAGGGCCTTTGTCATGATTAGTCCCTCCCAGGTTCCAGCTTCCATGGTTTCCCTGTCTTGTGTGTTTTGGTTCCATGCCTTAGTTTCATTTTCTCTTCCCCTTGTTTGATTGCTTGCACCTCTCCCTCATCTCCCTCCCTCTTTGGTTCTTGTATTTAAACCCTATCTTGATCCCTGTGTTTTTGCTGTTCATTGTTAGGCTTCATTACATTTATGTGTTTTGATGTTTTTGCAAAGCTCATAAGCTTGTACTCCATGTCTTTGTGTTATTTTAGCCTCTGTGTTCCCTAGTCTTTGTTATAGCCTGCTTCCTGTTTGACTTCATGTACTTTTGCTTTGTGTTTCCTACTTTTTGTGTATCCTAGCCCTTGTTTTGTTATTCATGTATCCCCATGCTCTCCATGTTGGCTTTATGACCCTGGACTGCTTTAAAGTTCAAAGTTCAAAGAGGTTTTATTGTCATTTCAGCGATATACAAGTACACAACAAAAATGAGACAGTGTTCCTCCAGGACCATGGTGCAACACAAAACAACAGTGCAACAGAGAACATAATACATAAGTGCAAACAGTCCAATATAGTGCAAAAATGTCATTAAATAAACATTAAATAAACAATAATAAATACAGAACAGGACAAATACAAAATGAGGAGACAGTGCAATTATTTAGTGCAGTACACAGTACTGGGAATATGTAAAGTGAGTTGTGCATAGGAGTCAGTGACATGCTACCCTGAACATAGCAGTCACTGGTAGCAGCCAGAACAGTTCAGAGTACAGTGCTGGTTTAATACAGTACTGTAGCAGCAAGTAGGATAATGTGCAAGACTGCAACAGGAGTGCATAGTTTATTTGTGTGAGGTTTGACTTCAGCACTAGTCCGATGCAAAACAATGTGTGAGTGTGTGTATAGATATGTATGTATGTATGTATGTATGTGTGTGTGTGTGTGTGTATGTGTGTATGTGTGTGTGTGTATGTGTGTATGACTGTGTATAAGCATGTATTAAAGTGCCGATTTTGGAATCTGAATTGGAATTGGAGTTAGCCAGAGTTCAGGAGTCTAATGGCTTCTGTGAAGAAGCTGTTGCACAGTCTGGAGGTGCGGGACTGGATGCTGCGGTACCTTCTTCCAGATGGCAAAAGGGTGAACAGTTCATGTGAACACCTCTGATTCTGGATTTGCCCCTGTTAAATCTCACTGCTCTCCACATATGCATCCACCACCTTACCACTCAAGATTGTAGCCTTGCTCCAAGGCCCAACAGTGGCAACTTGGTAGTGGTGGGGCTTGAACTGGCAACCTTCTGATTACTATTCAAGGATCTTAACCACTGCCCCTATCTGTTTGCAGCAGCACCTTAAAAGTACTTGAAGTTGACCAATAAACAAATCCTGATCTGTACTTTGACTCCTTCAAGTTTTAACTACAGCCTGGCTTGACCTACCATCCTTCAGACTCACACAACACAAGCATCTCTCCTAGCATCTAATGCTGACTGAAGACTCATCTCTTTAAAAAGCACTTTAATTAAGCACACATAATTAACCACTAATAAGAAAATGTTATATTTGAGCTTGGCCTGTCTTGTTAAGTAATTGCTCTGGAAATGTGTTGTGTTGTGTTGTAGTTTTCATTTTAGGTGTCACGCTCCTCGCCTCAATGCCCACGGTAATGTGAAGGACTAACTATGTGGCTTTTAATGTTTTTTTCTGTCAGGCTGTACCATATGCTGTTTCTGTTCCCTTGTCACTCCCTCACATGGCCATGCCCTCATCGTTATCGTTCTCACTTATGTATAGTTAACGCCCTCGTTATTTAAGTACAGTCTCTTTTTTTTCCCCAATTTGTACCCGTCCATTGTTGGCGGAGTGTGTTGCTGCATTTATCTGTGATCATGTGTTCCTGGGTGTGTCGATAAATGTCATTATTTTCATGTCTTACTTTTATTTTGATTAAACATCTTTTTGTTTTCAAACTCGACTCGAGCTTGTATTCTGCTTGTCTAGTCATACTTTGTTACAGCACTGACATTTGGTTCTATTGTCTCGATTAAGGGTATTTTTGGACTCTAACCTTTTTATACTGGTTATGGACATTAAGTTGCTCTGGATAAGAGCATATGCTAAATGTAAGCTTTTGTAAAGTGCATTCTATGATTTTGATATATGAGATTCATTCAAGCTGAATGAGGTATGAGATATGAACATATGTTATTTGTAATCTTCTCTTAATTAGCTTATACACACTTCAAAACCAGACTACACTGATGTTACTAGAAAAATTCTTCTTTTAAGCCCTTCAGAAAGTGTCTTCCAAAGAGCAATCAAATCCTTCCCTGTAGGGATAAACATAAATGTTTGACTGTCCCAATTAATGCTCTCTTTTTTTTTTTCTAGGATAATGACACAGAAAGCAAGCACACCAGGCTTCCTCCTTGATTAGGTGATGTAGCAGGTTAAAAAAAAGTGTTCTTGCTTTTAATTGCACTTGTGAGAGTGTCATGGGGCAGGGATGTGCAATTACTCAAGAGGTACAGAGATGCTCTTCAAAGCACTGAGACATGAGTAAAGTAGGAGAGACAAAAGCTACTTAGGAACTTTAGGATAAGATTGCCAACTTTTGAATGACATCTATCATGCAACATTTGATAGGAGTAATAAAAAACCAGAAGTATTAGACATTTTATACTTATTTAACCTCTAAAGTTCTATTTATTACTAATCTGAAAGTATATTTAGTAACTACATTTATAGCATTCAGCTGATACTTTTATCCAAAGCGATCATGACCGAACACACTTCAAGACCTTGCTCAAGGGTACAACAGTGACAACCTGGCAGTGGTGGGGCTTGAACTGGCAACCTTTTGATTGCTAGTCAAGTACCTTAACCACTGAGCTACCTGCCTCAATGCAGTGAGGCAGTTATGGTCATCTCCCCTTTAAAAGACAAGCCATCAGAGCAGTTTCACCTTTATTAACTTTTGCTTTCTGGGTCATGAAATGCAATAATGATGTAGAATATATCTGGAAACCCTTTAGAATTTTGCATCACCATTTTCAGAGATGGAACTTATTATTCAAAGCTGGAGGAGAAAGTTGGTCAGATAAAAAAGTTAAGGTACAGATTACTGCTGTAAGGAGGCACGACATCTATTGACCCAGGCAAATTCTTGTAAATAGCTATTACTCCCCTGAGGCCTCTAGCATACTCCACAAGTGAATGGTGTTAGTGTGAAGGTGAAGATGATTCTAGTGTTACAGTAAGCCAGCAAGAACATGAGCAGTGGATGTGCGCCTCAGGTCTTTTGGATTTGGGCACAGTCTGCTCTGATGTTTCGGGAGTCCTGCCCAGTGCACCTTGAAACAGAGCCCCAGTCACACACATTATTTTCAGACAACTGTAAACCTATATTTAGAGTATGCATGGTCACATTAAGTTCTCGAGCGGCATATGTTATGCAAAGCTCTTTTGAGCAGGACTATGCCTTAAAGGTGAGAGTAAATTGGGTAGATTTTTGCTTTAGGTATAAGCTGCTCTGGTTATAATTAGATTAGCCTCTGCTTGGAATGTTCTGGCACAGGAACTGCTTAAATGTCACAGGCAAAATTACCAACACAAATGCATTCATTACCTCCCAATTATCTGACATCCAGTCCTGGATACAGAAAATATTTTGACAGATATATTACATTTACAGCACTGACCAGCTGGGGCAAGCTGACACATAGAGGAGAGTAACTGTCTCTCAGCAGATACAGCAAATAAAGCTTTCTCCTGACTGCTGGTGAAAAAACAGTTAGATCAGTAATTTCAGGACCTGTCTTGGGAACCCCAATGCACTTCACATTTCCTCATTCTGTGATGCTTGTTTTGTCTCACCAAATAATTATGAAGCCCTTTGCCCTTTACTACCTGAATCAGATATGTTTGGAAACCACAAAAATATTCAGAGAGCAGAGTCCTGGGCACTGGTATCCAGAAAGATTCTTTTCTCTTTACAGTGGATCCCATGACAATTCACATACAACAGATAAAAAAGTAGTCACAACTGGCCTCTAGAGTGATCCACTGGCATTAATAGATCATTACTGACTGGACGCATGCCCGAAATGACCTTTCCTTATCTGAGTGTTGCCATTAAGTGCCTGCTGGGAGGAAGTCCCACAGTCTGGTTCCTGCAGTTATATTCAGTGCTGGCCTTGACAGGCTTGGCAGATAACAGTGTTTACCTTACTGTTTCATCTAAGCAGAAGGAAGCCATTATTTACTTTGAGTGACTGTTTCTCAGGATGGGATGAGAGAGCAGATGGGATTCCTGACCACTCATATCTACTTTAAAAGGTGGCCAATTTAAAGGCACTTTTGCACATCTGAGATATGATGCTAAATAACAGTGTTGGAATTTATTTCTAATTTCAAAACAGATTACTTTGTGCACTCTAGGCTGCATTCATATTATAAGCCTTATTGTTCAATTTTTTAATTTTGGCTCAGAATGGATTTGCCTTCATAATTGCAAGTGACCTGTATCTGTCTGTAATTTGAACACATCTGTCCTCTGAAACATCATACATGTGCACTTTGATATGTTTTTGCACAAGTCACCTGCATCACCACCCACAAAAAAAAGAAGTCATATTTGTAAGATGGCTCCGGTTATTAAAACAGGAAAAATGGACACATTAGTAGCTCATGTATGCATCTCATTTTGCTCTGGAGGATGAGGTCGAGAAGGTGAAAAAAGCTAAAGAACTAGGTTTTGCTGTTTTTCCAGCTATTGCTGGAAATGTTGCACCAAGAGATATGTGGGTATGGGAGAGGAGCCAGCAATGGTGGTGCTACCAGTGAAGGATGATGATGACAGCACTAAGCATATGCATACAGAAAAAAACAAACACATGAATTCCAATCTGAATGTTCTCATTCATGTCACATGGCCATGAACTGGATACATATGCTAGCTAGGACCACATGCGAAAGTGACTCAAATCTGATTTGAAATGATTGAATTTCTGTGTCTGCAAAACCTTGAAAAAAATGTGATCTGTGTCACATAAGGCAAAAAAAAACTGTATCTGAGTCACTTCAGCCTGGTAATGCGAAGGTAACCTAAAAACTATCAAAGGTATTCATCCAGAGTACTATACATCATCTCCAGGTCTGCTAAAGACATTCCAAAAGAAGAAGAAGAAGGTACACCTTAAAAATTTGTACTGACTAATCCTGGAGAATATGAGTACCTTTTTATGCAGTACGTGTAGGAGGGGATCTGGCAGATGAGCCCTGAAGTCTCGCTGTGGGCAGACACAGCAGAGAACAATGAAGACAAGGCTGCATGATATGGCTGTAAAAGACAAGTGAGAGGAGTTTCAAGTAAAAAAAGATGACATGCTCTGTGCAATCAAACACCAAAATAACAACACTGTTAAATACCATCATTTATGAAACCCGCAGTAATTTACACACATAAGTTGATCACCAATATAGGCTCTTTAAAGTCATACTCCATACTTTGCATTATTTATATTTATTGTACACATGATCAATAAAACCTTTTCAAATATGGGTGTCATAAGGTCCATTATGATTATGAATTGTTCTCATGCTTTATGTAGCCTCTATAAATCTTTAAGTAGGACATAGCCAGAGATGTAAGACTGGTGTATAAGATCTCTGGTGCAATATAGAAGTTAAGCAATTAGCAAGCTTGGACTGACATGAAGAACTTCAAGGCCTGGTCTCCAAACATCATTATATGAGTTTGGGAAGAGAAAGTGCTAACACCTGCAAGTTCCACAGCCTGGCCTAGATATCTGTATTCCAAAGACACTATATGAAATATGACAGCAAGATAGAGACAGTCCTTTCAGAGACCTTCATACAAAGATTGTTCTCATTTTATCTACGCAACCTCAGCATTTTTAAATACCCAAGACTTTTAAAAAAAAACAACAACCCAATTTTCAAAATTCACAGTGTCTTTAAAAACATTAACTCTCTGGGTAGGTTTTTAAAATTATTTTGACTTTTATTATTTTCATCTTTTTATTTCATCCCTGTTTATATCAGGACTTGCATTCTGTGTATTGTATACCTGTGTGACACAAATGACCTGTAACATGGAGATCTTGTTTGTTTAACTGGCTCTTCTCTGAATGTAATGTGCATGCAGCTTTGCTAGGTTATGTTTTCCTTATGTGTTATGCTTTCAATTTAAATTTGATTTTCTACACAATGGAAAAAACAAGCAGTTAAATCTGTTTTGTATCATACTGCACTTAATGTAGGCAGTGTGACTGTCAGTTGGGGGGTAAGGGGACATAAAATCATTGGATTCTACTGGGGCCAGCATGTGCATAAATAAAACAGTTTGTTGGATTGTGGGTGCTCTCTACACAATGAATTCAGCAAAACCACATGAACCAAATTATTTCACACTGTTACATTATTAACCTTGGTAAAAAGCTGGAGCAATATAAACGCTGACAAACTAATGTGAAAGCCTTTTAGAGGGACAGTGTGCTTGGCCTTCCTGCTCAGTAAAGTTGGGACCGCACAAACCAGTGGTTTAGACCAGCATTTCTCAACGCAGCTCACAGGGCTGCTCGAACATTTCACATTTTGCTCTACTCCAGCTCCCAACACACTACAACCAAGCCACTGAACACAAACAATGAATGTCTGGTACAAGGGTGAGGAGAGTAAAATGTAGGTTGAGAAACACTGGCAGCTCTACTGTGTGTCCAGAGGTGTCCACTGGGTACTGTATATCCACACAACAAAACATGGATAGGCACAAAATAAAGCTGCATTATTTGAACACACTTTTTTGGCTTTGCTGGTTGTTGTGGGTTTACTAAGAGATTGTTTCAATACAGACAAGTTTGGCAGGTTAATTGTGGAAATTATTTACTGAGAGTATTATATACTTCCAGCCTTTGCCTATGCTCACTGATATAATACCTGGATAATGGCTGATCAATTAAGACTCATCATTTCTCCACTAAATAGATGCTATGCTATTTAATGCCAATCAATAAGCACAACCTTGTTGTGCTTTGTTAAAAGACCTATTGGGTTTACAGAGTGATTGCTAAGATCTTAGAAGAAACAAAGTTAGGAAGAAAGTTTTTCATCATGTGTTGGTGTGACATTTTTATTGCACAGCTAAGCTCATCACTTGCTCCCATTGCACCTTTTCTTTTTACCATAATACCTGCAAGGATTCTGCAAGGGTTTCCATGGAAACCACTGATACATCTTTATATCATTTTAACATTTTTTTCTTTTTTATTTCAATTGGCAATTAAGACCGGGTTGAATCTTTTTTTTCCTTAAAATGTCCTGCTGCTAAGTACTGCAAGTATTTTTTATTTTATTTTTTCAACATAAGACAGCGTAATCCGGTTACTATGGTTACCGGTTACTAAAGTATAAAGAGATCCACTATTAATATAAATACACTTTGTTTATGTGTACGTCTAAAATATAAAATATATCTGATGCTGTTTGTTAAGGTAGCTGGTGTGATGTTTCCAGTGCTAATAAGTTATTAAAAACCCTGCTGATTATTCAAATAACGCAACATTGCCGTCACGTAAATTGGTTTTGGCAAAACGGTGCTGGGATTTTTTAAGCGCTGAAAAATATCAGGCAACACAGATGTGAAACAAATATCTGCTATGAAATAATTCTTTAATGGCATTCTACATAATGGTCAGGTGTAATAGCACGCTCGTCTTCCTCCACCCTGTCATCAGCAGCTTGTAGTCCGCCCTTCCCTGTCACTCCGACTGCTATTAAAAGGGTCCGGGCCACCTGTGTGTTCTACGACAACCGAGCGCTCCTGTGCTCAGGGGCCAGGACTCGTTTCTCTGAAGCACCGTTCCTGAGTTGCTCTCTCAGGGCTTTTTAATTACACCTTGTCACTCTCCGTGATGAGGTGTGCTCAGCACAGACTGCAGCACAGAGCTCCGCAGGCGGCACAGGATCTCGGCGACGTCAAGCGCGCTCGTTATGTTACAGACAGCGGACAAGACAGAAAAAAAAACAACAAAGCTAAAAATAAAAAGCTCTTGGCAGGAGAAGAGTTTAAAGTGCCTTGCGGGGAGTGGCGGTGGTCACCGTTTTCTCTACAGATGGTTTGAGTTACGCCGCTAGTTAAAGGAAGCAAAGACTACTGCGGACTCAAATTCAACCTACTTGAATTCTGAAATTGAAATAGCAGAGGGAGAACAACTGCCTTAGTGAAGATAAGAAAGAAATTTTATCAGCAGTAGTCCTAAATGAGAGTAAACTTTCCCACGAGCGCTAGCAGCAGTAAGATGAACACAGTGGTTCCCCTGGAGCATTAAGGAAACATCATATAAATATCTCGCTCTGTGCTTAGGGGAAAATAAAATCGCTTCCGAGTATACCTCTGCCCATTTGCAGTGAGCCATGACACACTTGTCGAATGAGTCGGCAAACGGAGAAAGAACCACAGTGTGCCAAGACAATGGTATGGTAACTACAACTAGGTCAGGGAAGGCTTTCGAATGTCACTTTGTTAAATGCATCTCCCTGACAGTATGGAATTCCATTATAATGCTAATATCTGCAGTGTTAAGAGTGTCCTTCTCAACACAAGGTAACTCACACAGAGCAGAGCCACAGGCAGTAGCTATGATCCATCTGTCTTCCTATTACCCCTCTGAAACAGAAGTAGAACACTTCTAGACGGAGATATTCATAATTAATACACTGAAACCAACTCAGTTGATTCATTGAACTGTATGTTTTCCATGCTGTATGTTTACCATGCTGTTCCAGCAGGTAAATATCAATGTGTTTACAGATTGTGAAAATAGCTTTGAAACTGATTAAAAATACACTGTCTACATATCAGAGTTCTCAACACTGACACAACATTCAAATAAATGACTGTAGTTTTTTTTTGTTGTTGTTGCTCCATTGCACTACAAAAAACCCACTACAATACTTTTCTCTACCTCAATGTTTCTCATGGATAGCTGCATTGGCACTAGCAGGTAGAGGATGATGCTAGTAACATCATGGTTTTGATTCTCGTGGAGGGCATGTATTGTCACGGTGATCAATATGCAAATGTCTCTGTAGTGCCAGGGTATTGGATATGCTGAGAAAGTACACAACAACTTGCCATTAAAAAAGTTTAAGGCAAAATGCTTTATCTAGTCCAGGTGATGGTTGGATTTAAGAAAAGGAGCTGGTATTGTTGCATGCCCTGTGCTTTTAATTATCTTGTTTTTAAATGAGTTGGCATAGGAGTGTTTAGAACAACCTCTGTATTTTCTACCCTAAGTGCATCTATTTTTGCTCATCAAAACTGATAAGTTGTTGAGCACAATGTAATTATCCATGCATAATTAGATATCCTAACATGATGGATTTCATGGCTTGCATTTTGCTTTGCTTCAGCTAACATGAGCAGATACAGACAATTCCTCTTCATTAATCCCTTCCTGCATCCTCCATGACTCCGACCTGACCTCAGAAAATACCTAATGCAAGGTAGCCAACTCTCCTGTCATTTTTTGTTATTTCATTTTACCGCAATACAACTTTATACTTTGCGAGAGGGCTTTGCTGTACTGCACTGTCATAGTGCCAGTTGTCTGCTTCTGGGACGTGAATATGGAGGGCTTGGCAACCCAGGTCCCTGAAGCAGGTGATATGTTGGCAGCTTCATGTTGCCCGAGCAAGGGAGGCAATTACTTGTGTAAAACAACAATTGAGTGTCATTGTGTTGAACAGGGGCTGGGGTGCTAAACTCTGCTAAGCGCCAGTCCAGACCAAGATTTTCCAATTTTCTACTCACCAGGGAAACCACCGGTGTGGTTGAAAATTGAGGACACAAGGGGGAGAGGATGCTGCAGGTGGAATCCCTACAAGACTTCACACTGTTTGGTGTGAAATCAGGAAATACGATTTCCCAACTAATTGTAATGGTTGGCTAGGGCTCCTGTGAGCCCCACAACCCAGTGATTTAAAGTTTCCCAACCCAGCTCTGAACACCACCCAGGGCTTTGTCTCAGCTTTGAACACAACATAGGAATCACTCCCAGCTCTGAATCAGTCCCAGCTCTGCACTCTGTATTCAGTGGCATTGTAAGGTTGGTTAAGGAGTGATTTCCTATTACATAAGTATTATATATGATTATGATATCTAATTATATATATTGATCTAACATAAATTGCCAAACAAACTAATAAACAAACAAGCAACCTAAAGCTAACCATACACTACAAGAAGACTCTGGAAAAACTCTGGAAAGACTTTTAAAGACTAAAGTCTGACAACCTCTCACATCTAAAGACAATGTAGTCAGAGACAATGATTTTGCAAAGACTGAGGATCTTGCAGGGTCACTATTTGCAAGACTGCAACTAGATTGTTTTTGAGATTATTTCCCATCATGCTCCTGATGAAAATTTACAAGAAGAGAAACCGTTAGACAATTGAACATAAACAGAAGTATCTTTTGGCCACAGTTGCCCTTGTGTGTGCCATAGTTTGTTTTTCTATAACAGTCAAAAATGCTTCCAAGGCCTCTCCAGAATCTCCATGTCTTGTCTCATCTACCCACCAGAGTCTCCATGTCTCCTGTCTCATCTACCCACCAGATTCTCCATTTCTCATCTACCTATCTGAGATCCTGTACATGCTATGCTACTTCTTGTTTGGTGTTGGACAGAATTCACCTGTTGGTTATAGACAATGTCCGTGTCACTATTTTCATGAGCCAAGACTACAAACTACAATAAAATATATATTTTATTGTACAAACTACAATAAAATATGGTTTATTTTATTGGAACATCAAGATGAGAAAAAGACATACTAGCTAGCCTGACCACCTTACACCAAGGAATCATGATGACAGGAGTGCACCACAACTCTAGCAAAGCTCTCATGATTTTATTTCAGTCCTGTAAATTTGCCTGCGACAAGTAACTTGAAAATAAATTTGCTGTAAGGCCAATACTACAGTCATTTTTTATTTTACTTGTGGAACTGCAACCAGTTGAGGACATTACGGCAACATACTGCGAATTCCTTTAAGATGCACATCAGCATAAAAAAATATGGTTAAAAATACAGGAAAAAAGAAAATCACATTTGAAATATCAAAGGAATGTTCTTTTAACCACAAAAATGAAAAGTGGTATCAGTCCAGATCGATGCATTGGTATTTGCATTGACATTAAGTATCAGAATTGATATAGGTTATTCTCAAGGTGAGACTGCACTTAAAAAGCACTGTGGGACTCTTTGAGACTCAAAAAGAATGGAGTCAGTGGGAAACACCTTTTCTTGCTCTCTAGTAATTGAATGCACTTTGAAGGCTCACATGGGGGTCCTTAGCACTCACTCAACTGGCTTGGTACCTCTTTCGTCATAGGTAAGGTCTGCAGTGGAAGGCTAAAGTGGGCCATTTGTGTGTGCAACACACAAGGTCCATACAGCCTGGTCCTTTTCTTTACTCTTGAGCTTTTGTAGTGCAGCCTGAGGGGAGGCTGTGTATGCTAGGATATAGTGAGTTGTTGACACTAGGCCACAGTGCCTGAGGAAGTGCAGTGGGGCTGGGGTGAGGTGGGGTCTCCCGCATTGTATTACAGGGGTGCTGATGAATTCTGAAACAAATTCTCCCTCCCTTTTCTGACCTAGAGACACATAGTAATTCTTCATGTTTGAAAAGGTTTTGAACACTGTGTAAACATTGACTCTCTCATCTTTGCTATAGCTTACCGGACTTCACTACTTAAGAAGAGCCTTAAGCTAACTCTCACAAACAGGGCATTGAACAAAAGACTTGGTGTTTGCTTCATTTAGCAAAGCTGCAATCAAGCATGTACTTCTTTATTAGTTTAACATTATTTAATAACAGGCAAAAGCTGCAAGACCCAGATATTACATCTCTAGACTATGAAAGCTGACTTAATTTTCTTTCAAAGTCATTCCCCCTATACCTGTGTTGTCAAATTTTGTGGTTTTGTCATCACAGACACATAACTCGAATCTTTAATACCTCACCTTCTGTGATGCTTTTATTGTGATGCTAATCTATAAGGAATTCCTCCACGTACAAAGATGTGCCTCTATGATTCCTTTTTACTGCAAGCCAGCATCAGTCTTTTTGTGAAATTACGTTCTGTTATTTATGCTATCAGGTCCAGTGCACCTGGTTGAAAATGAGAAATACATGGCCTTGCTAAATTGTAATGCTCCCAGATATCTGATTATTAAAGTCTACAGGAAACCACCTCAACATTCAGATATTTACAATTATATAGGATTGCACAGGCAGGAACCAAAACAGAGCTAGACCAGGAGGTGTATTACCAGATTCTGAAATACCCCCTGTTCATGCTAGCTGTTCCAAAAACCTCAGGATTTTCCCCTTAATTAGGGACTGTGCATGTGTGTTTTGCATGTGAGATACAGTACTACCACACATGAAAAGTCTCTCCCCCTACTTAATGCAATTTGTTCACATTTTGTGGTGCCAAGACATTTTCAACGAGCCTTGGGTCTGCTTGTTTGGACACATAACAGGCCCTGATGGGATCTGTCGCCAAACCCACAGCTGAAGCCATAGATGCTCTGGCCTTACGAAGTGCCTTTCCAAATAACCAACCTGCTTACACAGACATGAAACAATACAATCCCTTTATTTGCTGGTATTTCAGAGCCCATGCATAATGCATCAAAAACATGCATAATTTAAGGGAACAAGCAGAGGATCAGTCTGATGCACTGCCAAAGTGCATTCTCCCTCATGGGGTGACAAAACAAATTCCATGTTGTGGAGACAGATGGTGAACAGGGTAACACGGTGCCTCTTATCCAAATTGTAGGCCCTTGAGGTTGTCATGGGAACCAAATTAAAAAAGCCTATCCCCAATCATCCCTTGGGTTTGGTCCTAGCTAAAGTTACCTGAAGGCGCACAGATGTGTTGTGCTTGTGTGTTCACTACCCACTCACGAGTAGTTACCTTTATACATTTTATGTAGTAATGTTACCCAGTGATGCAGGTCTTAGTACTAAACATTACAGTAATTGAGTGATTCAATACATTCTAAACAGCCATAACAGTGTACTAACTGAATTAATCATGCCTGTAATCATGTTATGACTCATAACACCTTGTTCCTATCACTTTTTCCAAAATATAATTTTATAATTTCACATTATGTTAAAATGGCTTGGAGTATATCAAACAGATTCAAAATGTGTTTTTGTTTGTAAGCATTACACACAGGAACAGTATTTGCCCCTCTCTTGTCTTTAGAGTGTTATGGAGGTGCTGATGTAGTGCATGCACACCAGACTCTCTTTCTGATGTCAAAGCTAGAGGACATGTCACAGCTGACAGTGTAAAAGAAGATAAACAATATGACAAAGGTTTACATTTAGCATGCTAGCTAAGAGCTAAATAGCTTACCATACAAACCCTGGAAATTACATTTTATAAAAAAATATTTTTGAGCAAAACCACTGCCGTAACCTATGGTACTCAGATGTCCATTTGCTGTATAAGATGTCAGAAGAGCATAATTAAGATAGAGTTATGGAAAACCAACTATAACAGCTGTTGCATGAGGTTTTGCACATTTGGTGCTTGAGCTGTAGGTTGTAGGGCTACTGCTGAGTGTCTAAAACTGCATAAGATATCTTACAGAAATATTGCACAGTAAGTCTAGAATACAAAATTGGATAGAAAGCTTGTGGTTGCTAGGAAACTGACTATATAGTATGGCGGGTACTATAGCTAATTGCATTGTGTTATATTGCGGGACGTTATTTTGAGATATGATACAATCTGCTTCTATTGCTTTTCTTTTTCGCTCTTTAGTAATTATTTTAAACATCTTAATTATCTTATCAGTGGGTTGTGGATTGGAGGATGCAGAGTTAAAGGTAGCAAGGGATGAGAAGTGAGAAAAGAAGAAGACTGATTGCAAAATTATTATCATATTAGTTTTTAAGCATGTGAATAACACAGCAAGCAATTGTAGCGGTGCTCAGTAGTTCTGTGGTTATCAGACAGCAAGCTCCAAAGACAAAATGACCATCCTTGCTCATCCCTGCCTGTCCCTGTATGTCTCTGCTCGTCCCTACATGTCCCTTCCCGTCCCTGCCCCTCAGCATTTCAAGCAAATAATTTGAACAAAAATGTTAATTTTGCTCAAACTGCAGCAAATGTGATTAGCTATATAAATATTTTCAGGCCAATACAGACAGCCACCTACTCTTCATCAAACAATCAGCAGGTGGGTGATTGCCAAAGGCCAGATTTGCTAGTTTTCTTATATCTTGTAAATGGAAGTATGAGCTAGAGTTGTCACTGTATGTTGTGTCATTTATTATTTTCTAAAACTTCTTTGAGATGCTCATTTGTATTTAACATATAATTTGGACAATTATTCATTCAATGTGTACTAAGACGAAGTAAACAATAGAAATAATTCATATTCTAAAGTAAATTACAATTGAAAAATAATCCTCAGTGTAAAACAGGAGAACCCAGGGGGCCCCAATGGAAAAAAAAGATAAATCACACACATTTCTGTCACTACAGGTAAAGGGCCAAGCTACATTATGATTGTGATATGCTTTCGAATATATTAAAATACACTTGTGAGCTTCTGATGTGATGTAGATGTTCTTGCATTATTTACATTTATTTATGTTTACTGGATTACTGATTGCTGTGATCAATCAAACTTCCCCAACACCGCACACTGGGAATGTCTGACATTAGATAGGATGCACACAGCAGACAGGAAAAAATTAGTGACTCATTAATGGTCGCATTTGCAAATTGAGGCTTCCATAAAATAAACATTGCAGAGTCCAATTCTGTGATAATGTTTATCAAAATCTAATGTATCTAGTGCAGTCCTAATAACAGGGTATAAAATTCCCATAATGGGACACTATGTATAAGGCCACGGCATGACTCCCTCCTCCCAGACGTCTCCCTGTGTGTGTGTGTTCATTTGTATGGGCACACTTTTCCCATGTATCATACGTGTTCCTCATTTTATGTCGTTACTATGCATGCATATAAAGTCTTGCTTAGTCGTTGGCATTTGACCCCATGAAAGCCTGTGTGCTTCACTGTGCTTCATTGTGTTACGTGTGCCAAGTAAACATCTCTGTGTTCAACACGGTTTGTCTCTGCATCCTGCCAAGCCTCCCGCATTACAGAGCTTGCCACCTCTGCACACAGAATAAGAGTGCACCCACACAGCGCTACCTGATTAGTGACCATAAGCCTTGGACTGTAGTCTCTGGGATTACAACTGGGAACTAATTTCACAGTTTAGCACCATTAAAAGAGCATTTCTGGAACTCACATTGACAAACAGGCTAAGCAAATGTGCAGTCAAGCATAAGGCACCTACAATAAAATTATGATGCTAGGCTCCAGCATTTACAGTGCAATAATACTAGTAACATCTGACTATTCTGCTCTGTGGCACTGCTTTCTTTGGCAAGTGAACACACCTTATAACTAGAAGCACTGTAGGCCATCATAACTGGAGAGTAAGTTATGGCCCCCAGCACAGTTTGGCTGCATCATAGATCTTGGCTGTTGTTCCCAGTGGGAGTTAGCAACCAGGAACATCTTTTGGAATCACAGTTAAGGCCACCTGAAAGAGATTTGCAATTGAAAGAATGATAGCCAAAATAAGATCCATGACTCAGAAATCCAGGGATTTGTGATCACTAATTCTTATTTACATTTACATCATTTTGCATTTGCAGTTATATAACAGTATGCATGATGACTGGGAATTAAATCCATGGTGCTATCGGCACCTCTCGGGTTACACCAATAAAATCACCCAGCTGAAGAAGGTATTTATGACACATGGTTACTTAAACAAAAAAAACAAGACAAAGAGTATTACTAGTTCAACAGTGTCAGAACTTCCCCTTGTTCTGTAATATCACAATATTAAGAGAAAACATCATGCTAACACTGGGGAAGAAAATCAGTGGAAAAAGCTTATATTTCCATTTTGTATCATACTTGAGTTGATGGACAGCTAAAAGCTAAACGCTTGCAACACATCTTCACACAAACAACATATGACATGTGACAGGATGTATTGAATGTGTTGTAAGTTTTCATTTATATTTCATTTAAAAACTATTTCTTATAAAAGTGTTTTGCTCCACTGAATACCAGTCTGTACCAGTTCACCAGGTCAGGCAATGTCATACACACTCTTGTAGGAAAAGTTACTTACATGGTATCCTGTCCAGGATAAATTTTTTATGGCTCTTTTATGGAATTGGGCTGCTGGTGCTTCTCGAGGGGAAACCAGGTGGTGAAGGGGTATGACTTTGAACTAGCCCTACCCCTGTACTGAGGGGTGTTCTCTGGTATCAGGTCACATGGAGTTCAGTAATGTGGCAGGATTTACCACCATCCTCTCCTTTATTATCATGTTCTCAGTGGGCTTCCCATGCCATAGTAGCTAGTTGTTTGATTCCAGAAGCAAGCATGATGTAGAGGTTCAAAAATGGTATGGAGGTTCAAAAGTGAAAAATAGGTTTGCATGGCTGGGTACAGGTTATTCACAAAAAGGCTTTTGAACCATCTACACCAGGATAGTCCTGACCTGCAAAATATGCAAACATTCAAAAAAGTCATAAAATGCTTTGGGCGATGCACTGTCCTTGCTGCGTATGTGTAGCAGAGGTAAAGGCTGAGGCAGGTCATGGAACACAGAGTATTCCATTCTCACGGCTTGGCACATCAGGTTATAATAGTTATGAATGATTGGCACTCTATAAACCCATGCACAACTGTGCTGCTTGGTTTCTAAGAAGGATTTTACTAGAGGGTGTAACCTGAGGTGTGTGCGGTAAAGCATAGTAAAGGTCTTTGAGGCTTTGAGCTGTTAAGGTGTCTACACTCCCTCCTTACCCTGTCAGACTCCAGATCATCCTATTCAGTGTATCATCTAACTATACTTTCTGTATGATTCCACTCATATTGCCTTAGTACTATTTGTTCCCTTTTCCCTCACCACGTCTTTGAGCTGTTTCTCTGTCCTAAGTAGAAGTTCCACTAAGATCACAGATCATCTGTTGAGCTGCAGTCAGTTTCTCCATAATAAAGGCATGTACTAGTACTCTACCCAGTTTCTCTATAATTAGGTCTTTAGTAGTAGGCTTCCCTAACTCAGACAAGTTAACTATGAGCCGACCGTACTAAACTAACAAGACTGACATTCACAGAACTTACAGTAAATAATGACTGGGCAAGAAGAGTGCCAAGGTGTAGGTGGTATAGAAAGGTAAAACCAAATTTGATAACAGTGAGCTCAAAATCTAAGGTACTTTGACTAGGCTAGAATGACCCTGATAAAGTTGCCTATAAGAACAACCTACCTAACTGTGTAAGTACTACAACTAAATGTCAGACAACAAAAAATAGGATGTACATTCTGTGTGGTTAACAAGTCTGCCCGACAGAGACCCACACCCAGTGTGCAAATGCGTTGCTTGTGTTTTTTACAATGCAAGTGTTTGGTGTCCCCAAAATAGCTATTTCTCTAAATCTGTGTCTTCCTTAAAATAACACTGATTTACAAGTAACACATAGTCCCAGATGCTAGATTCTCATAGTGAATAGGAAATCAGTTACCAAATTCATGGCTATCTCTACTCTTCTCTGGAAATAGAGAATAGCCAGACACTGAACATCCACAATGAAGGCAGAGGGGAGAATCAATACTGAGAATTAAAGAGTCTGCCCACACACCTTGCTAAACATTAGATACCACTTTGTCCTAGTCAACTTACCAGCCCAAAGTAGATAAGTTCACAGCAATACAACTGTATTCAGAGTGGACAAAGAGGGGTAATGTAAATTAACCCTAAATGTTGGAAACTAGATTTTAGATCACAGCTATTTCACAGTGACATAGTGTAACCTTGGTAATTTTGGTGAAAGAAGATATGAGATGCCATTACTAATAAATCATACTATTTCTGCATCACAGAAAGTTCATTTCAATCTAACTAGTCCTCAAACAGGCCATTAAATATGTAAGACCTCTGAGTGAGTTATTACTATTAATTAAAGTTATTATTGATTATAATCATTGCAATAAAATAAGCACCAGTAGAACAGGACAAAATAATCACATAACTTAATGGTTGACATGAAGTAACTATAAAAATAGTAATATATTTCTCAATATCTGAAGGAAATTTTGATCATTCAAATTTAAAGAATACTTTTCCTGGCTGTTAGAACTTCTCTTACACATCTGTTACAAATATGGGTAAAATATTAACAAAATAGAAACAAAGGTTAAACAAACGTTAAACTGAAATTGTTGATCTGATACCAACAGGCCTCCAATGTGCAATTTCACTCTTAAATGTGATTTATGGGGGTGCAAGGGAGGGCAGTGTTCATATCCCTGTCATATCTGGTCCTCAACGTCCATTGGTTCTTCTTCCAGCAGCAATGGTCTGTGGGCTACCTCCCATCTCATACCTTAACAGGCTTGTTCTTTGATAACTGGACATAAAGTTTAATTTTATGTCTTACCATTTAATAAGTGTATCACAACTTTCAAAATAATCTCGTTCTTTCAGGCACAATTTACCATTTCAATCTAGATCAATTTAATTATCCTTGAAGGAAGACAAACACATGTAATAAGAATGCCTCTGATTTCAAGAGTGATTATAGGCCTATTTAATTTGATCCATTTAAATTTACTCTTGTTTTTGATCAGACTTTGTAGGAGCAAAGATTTGACACCCCTGGAGTGCAAGGACTACCCGTGCCATGCATTAAGGAAAAGCATCAGAAAGGCCAAAGGCCTTCCAAAAAGAAAACTTCTTTTGCTGGCTTAGACTCTAAGATGTGGCACAAGAATATGTGGGTTTTTCCTTTAAGGAGCTTCCAAGAAAGCCAGATGGAGGTTTAAAGGAAATTCTGCCTATTGGCTGGGACCAGCAGGTGAGGCCACACTGATGTGGACAAGGTGTAAATTTTGTCCTGAATGTGAAGTTTACCACAACACACAAATGGAATGTCTCATTACTAACTTGTCTACATTCTTTGAAAATGCTTGGAAGGTAGTTCCAAACAAAGAAAGCATCAAGCTGGCCCTAAAATATACTGTGCATATAGAAAAACTTTGAAAATATAGGAATACATTTCTTTCTGGAAGATCATCTCATAGACTGAATGTGATGTCTTAAGTTTGATTATGATATCTTAAGTAATAATTATTGTGTTACCCTGTGCTCTTAACTAACAGAAGCACAAGCTAAATCTAAATGAATTTTATCTAGTTAGGTTCTTTAAGGAGGGTGGATGATAAAAAAAAAATATAACCACAAGGATGACTCAAAGCTGTGTATTTAGTGGGTGTGAGTGAGTTTGATTAACTCTTAATTCTAATAATCTAAAATAATATCTTAATTAGTCAAAACTAATTTATTATAGCACAAGACATACAATATCAGTAAGTCATAACTCTTTGTAGAAAAGTAACAATATTTGTGTTGTTAGCTCTGAAATGGCCCCCTTGTTAGGGTCCTACTCTGCATGGTGATCACCACATGGTCACCCATGTTTTTGTTTTTCCTTTCCTCCTGTCACTGTGTCAGCCATGTGCTTTATGTGTACATTCCCTGCCCCTTGTGTTGCCCCACCCCCTCTTTGTTATATCAGTCTCACCCATATATAGTTCCTAGTTCACCAGGGTCTATCTAAAATACTACAAAATACACTGGTTGTCTCACTGGGACATGATTAGGCTAGCATTTGCCTGTTAGCTGTGTAACTATATTTCGTAGTGTAGAAGTACCTTTTGTACCTATTGTATGATTGTTTTGTGTGATTGTTTTGAACTGCACCTATACTTAACAAGGATTTAAATATTTGCATAGCCTGTTAACCTACTCTCCTTTTTTACAGACAACAAGATCTATAGCTAATTAGCTCCACTGTTAGTTCTGTGTCTACTAGTTACCTCCATAGTTAGCAATGTATTTTTGACCATTCATTTGCTGTCCCCAATCCCTGCCCCATTTTCCAATATGGATGTACTTTTATTCGAATACAAATACAAATAATTTTGCTGCCTGAACAAATACAGATACAAATACAAACACAGGGCTTTCTGCATCATATTCACTTCCTCCACAATGTGTAAAGCAAGATAGGCTGTGTGTGATTTCACCTCTCCTGAACTTCCTAAACCCCTCCACACTTCATTTATGAAAATGTAAGTTCAGAAGGAGAGGATTAAGCAAAACTAAAGCAACAACAATACTAATAAATGTTCCATGTCACAAAATCTAAACATAGAGAGTGTGCCAAGCCGATGTCCATCTTCTTAATTCGGTAGCACTGTGTAGGTAAAGACGTAGGCTATTCTAACTCTCCAACAATGAAACTTGTTGCAAGAGTCTCTTGTAAAGCAATGCAATTAAATTCACTGTGAACAAGTTTACAATGGACTGTGGGTTTTGAATAAAATGTTGAGATATTATGAGAATTCCATAGAGTATGTGTATTAGTAACATGACCTGAAGTGGTATCTTCCAGTAACAGTCAATTTCTTAGAATAGAATGAATTAAATAGCTGGAGCTTATACTGTTATTCAAATAGACCATTACAAGTCTAGTCTTCTGGGTTTTTGAAATTCCTTTTAAGGTCCAACTCTTTGTGCTTGTGTTTAAGTCATTATTTCAAAGAACCATTATTGGCTCTTTCCATTGAGCTGTTTCCACTCTCTCTTTTGTCTATTTGTGGATTGTGTGGGATGCCTTTTTTTTAGTAGCAATTGACAGTCGTGGTAGGTCAGGGGCTCAGAGAGGCTCAGCCACCCTGTGTACCATCTCATCAGCTCAATACACTCTCCTATTAATAGGGAGTAAAAAAAGGTGTTTTAGCGCTCTCGCTCTCTCTCTCTCTCTCTCTCTCTCTCTCTCTCGCTCTCTCTCTCGCTCTCTCACACACACACACACACACACACACACACACACACACACACACACATACATACACAATTCAATTAATTAACCTAGAGTGCCAAAACGAGATATTTTGTAATGTTAAGCAACAGCTGATTACAAGTCATAACGTCAGATTCATACTAATTAAAAATGTCCATTCTACACCCTATAAAAAAAGAACTGCTCTGTTGTTTGTTTTCTTTGTAAGGCTTGTTTGTGCCGAGATGGAAGAGAACAGTGAAGTTCTGTTCACAGACATCTGACAGATGTATATGAAACAATGTTTGAAATTCTAATCCTAACAGCTAATTAGCTAGTTAATTAATTCAGAGATTAGGAACATTTCTTTAAACTATCTAGAATCATGTCATGGCAAGCATACAGATGAGACACATATGAAAAACGAGGCCTATATAAGCCTACTAAACTGATATGAAGGTTAGCCATAAAACTGATGAAAGGAGAACATTGCTGATAATTTGAATCCTACCATATTATCATGCTGCAGTACACACAGCAAACACATTCATACTTTCAGACATTCAGAAATGTTTTAGCAATTCTGAGATGGATTAGTTTCTGCAATTTCCTAACTACATGCTAAATGATTGCCAACTAAAAAACAAAAATAGAGAAAAAACAGCAAGCAAGTAAAACAAACAAAATGTACTTTCATGATGCAAGTGGTAAATATATTTACATAAAGAGCATCAAGTGTTGACATGGAACAGTCAAAATTCAAATCATAGTTTTTCATTCATCAGCACTGAGGTTCCTGAGTTTTTGAAGGACAGGTTGGGTTTTGGATATTGATGCTATGCACCACATATACCAACTGCTTCTGCTAGGGTTACTTTATGACACATCCCGAATAACTCATCCAGCAATCAGCTCTTCTTTAATGACAAGGCTCTCATGTCGGCTCCTGCCTCTTCTGAGAGAGGTCAGTGCATGGCCCTTTTCAATGTGAGGAAAACTCTGAACAGTGGTTGTGATGCGCAGATGGAAAGATTAAGGGCAGCTGCGTCGTCTGAATGAATGCTCTTTCAAGTACTGACCCTGAAACCACCCAAAACTGAGTTCATCTTTTTCGGATTCACCAGTATGTGAAGACATTCACAGGAAAGCAAATACAAACAAAAGAACAAATTCAGTGAAGACTACCATTAAGTGATCTGTCTGCATCTGGATTTATAAACTCTAGAACTTTAGAAATTCTTCAAAAGCCTGCTGGTTGTGCTTTATCTTTATCTGGCTCACCCTTCACAAGTGGGTGAGGCAGCATTCTACAGGTGTGGGTCTGAGCGTGCACGACATACAGCGCTGGTGGAGAAATGATTACTGCCTCTCTTTGCCTCGTTTGATGGTGGCACTTTCAGAATAGTCTGAGAGGCTGCTTTCCGAAAGCCCATTTGTTTCAGACTGCAGCCACAGAGGGAGGGGGGGAGCAATTCTCCTTTTCCCTCATCCCCTTTAGCCAGTAGCCTGTGTCCACATTCACACCACCTCCCTGGCCATTATTTACTCAGCTTCAGCCGAGGGAGAGGGCATAGCTTTGCAGTGAGTGCTCAAGCAGGGCCGAGTCAAATCTGCAAGACAAAAGGGTGTTACCTCACTGAAAGCCACTGGCTTTCCCTGCTGTCACATCCAAAGGTGCTATGCTTTGACTCTCTCTGAGACTCAACCACACCCACATCCAAACATCAGGCAATCACCAGTTGGGTATGCATTATTAAAAAACACCTTAGTGTGTCATTTTAATAAAAGGGAGCCAGAGTCTCCAAGTGGCAGGTGCAAGTAGGCTTTGTTCAGGATTTTCCCCAAAGCTTTGGGTTTAGGGGCTGACAAACAGGTCCAACAGAAAAAAAAACAGGCATGTTTGTAAACACAATAAAAGGCCAGCGAGGTCTAAACATGGGGATATGACTAAATTAAGCCTAGCAACGCAGCTTTGAAATGCATAGAACAAAAAAATACAATGCAAAGGAAAAGGGAGTCTAGAAATACAAGAACCTATTAGTAAGTAGCAGGTGATTAGAGTTACATTTCTATCCCAGCTGGACTTCAAATGGAAAAACAAACCATCTCACTTGGCTGGGACATGATGAACAGTGTCAGCAGAGTGAGATAGTTGTCACTATCAAGACATCTCAAAGTAGGGTCAAACACAACTGTGACTGCACTGAAGGAGGTAATATTCTTCTTGTATTTGCCAGCAATGATCACCTTAAGAGATATTAGTCACAATGGAGCTATTCATAGTGACCTTGATCATTGTTAAGTGTTGATGACCTTATTTGTTTTTATACTCTCAGAGGACAATGTTAGGTTAGTAGCCATGTACCTTAGTAATGGGGGACAGGCTGGCCCTCCCATCAGGCTATTTCAACAGGATTAAGTAGTTTCAAAGCAAATGGGCAAGATTAGGTCAACACAGTTCAATGGCATCATTACGAAGGCTCAGAATGTAATAGCTGCAGAAGAGATGTTCATATGCAAGTGCATGCGTACATACATGCCTGCATGCATGCTCGCACGCACGGGGGAGAATGGAGATGCACAGAGGAAGCGTGAAGGAGAGAGAGATGTGAGTAGCACACATAATTAGAAATGTGAAGCTACAGGTTCACATTAAAGGCTAAAGTAAGTATTCCTGAACTAACTGTAATTACTTGCTGTCTGCCATCATTTCAATGACTGAGGCTGTATTTAGCAATTTACTGTGAGGTTAGAATGCAGGTATGCAGAGAATGGGTAATAAGCTTGAAAACCTTTCATTGTGTCTGTTGTCTAACTGTCAGGGTCTCATTTTGTACAAATGTGTTCACTTTATATAACATAAAAGCCATTTTGATGCAAATGAATGGTTCTATGTTTAATTCGGACTTTATTTTTCACAAAAATGTTGTATGGAACACATTTGACATCTAAAACTGTACTGATAAACAGCAGTCTATAGACATCATGCCAAGGGCAATAATGTGTTTGTGGCTTTCTAGCTATCTTACTGAGATAAATGGATACTTGTGTGCATTTATAAAATACATAAAAACAAAAGGAGCCAAAATGAGACTCATTCATCAAAGAAACTGCCTGTTGTGAGCAATCGGTTCAAGTCTGTAATATGTTCAGGTGAAAAGAACAGTATACAGTAATACAAAACTATACAATTAATTCAGTACTTTTAGATTTGTAATTAAAAATCACAGCAGTATTTCACTTCCCATTTCTCTTCCTTATGGGAAAAAAAAAGAATTATTAACATAAAAACATGAATATCTTTAAACTTTTTAAAAACACAATATGCAGCTTCTAGTAGGCAGTGATCATTTTTTTGCTACATTAGAGTTGGTTTAAAGGTGCAGAAAAAAGGTATGTGTCTGTGTGTATATATGTGAAAGACAGAAAGAAAAGGCCAGAGAGAGTGAACATGGTGACAGTGTGTGAAAGCAGGACTGTTTTTCTTCATTAATCACCATGGCTCATGCTGCCTCCTGAGAGGGTCCCTACACACCTTTTGATTGAGCCTTTTAGACAGTGACTTGACAACAGTGGGGGGTTCATTGCTGACATATCTCAGTCAATAATCCTTGGCATAACATTATCGAACATGAATAGGGAACTTAAAGTCTGGCTGGGCTTTTTTCTTCAGAGAAAACCCTGGGTGTTACTACAGTGCTTCTGATGTGTAGAGAGAGTTTAGAGAGTAGAGATAGTTTAACACAACATACAAAACCATTTCTTGCCTTTGTAGGATCACTGAAAAGAACATTGTTCAGATTTCAAAGATTAGTGTATTGAACTAAAGAAGAAAAAACAAAGAATTCATTTTTATGTCTTAGAAGATTTCTGAACATAAGGGTAAGAATGTCACCAAAGGGCAAGAGAAAACCGAGAGCACAGAGATCAAAGGCAAGCCAGGCAGATGAATGCCCTTCATTTGTCTCTCTCTGCTTGACCAACCACAGGCTTTGAGAAGGGAACAAACAGGATCTCTATCGCCATCCCTGGTGGGAAGAGTGCATCTGAGGGAAGCCAGGCCGTCTGCAGTAGGGCCAGGCGTGAACTGAATAGAAGAGGGAAAAAAAGTAAGTATTTATACAAGGAAGAGCCTCATTTGATAAATGAGGAGGAGCCTTCTACAGTGTCTGTCTTATTGGGAAAATAAATCTTGCTTTTTCCCTTCCTTCATGTAAGAGGAGTATCGATGTCGATCAGAATCAAGGGAATTTAAGACCTTTGGAAATCAAAATGATTAAGAAATTGATGTCTTTTAAGGTCATACCACACATACAGTACACTGAATCTGCTGTAGGGGTACTCTCCTTTTCTTTTCCCCCTGCCTTGTGTCCTTGGTCTTGGCTGTTCATTGTTAGGTTCATTGTGTTTATGTGCTGTGTTTATTGTGGTTGTTAGAATATTTGAATGTCTCAATACCTGAAAGCCTGTATCTGCCTGTTTGTAAGTGTTGTACTCTGTGTATCCTAGCCTTCTTGTTTCTCCTAGTCTTTGTTATAGCCTGCTTCCCCTGGTTACCTTCGTGTGCCTTTGGTTCGTTTATCCTAGCCCTTGTTTTGTGTATAATGTATCCTCGTGCTCTCCATGTTGGCTCTATGACCCTGGACTGCTATTACGAGTACGACGCTGGATTTGCCACAAATAAATCTAGCTCTTCTCTGCACTTGCGTCAGTCTCCTTACCATTCATCGTTACATCTATTTTATATCCTTTAGTCATTAAAGTGTCATTTTTATATTCTTATTGCTTTCTTTGCATTAGAAACAACACCTCAGATCATGAACCAGTTTCCAAACAGAAACCTCAAGAGTAAATGTATGTTTACATCTGTGTGTAGATGAGCTATGAATGAAAACAAAATCTTCTCAGAGAACTAAGAAATTATTTTTACCCAGTGTTTGTGATGCAATAGGGTTGTTGATCTGATTTAATTATTGCATTTAATATGTACCATGATGTTTTTAAATGTGTACTATGATGACATAAGGCAAAATATGTATACGACTAATCACATGACTTAGCAAATAGCATCCAGCTCAGAAACTGCAGGGATATCATTCTCTGATATTACTGCTTTCAGCAAACCCAATCATTGGAACAGGGAATTTCTACTGATCTCCTTCAAACTATGCTACTCACCTGAGACCTGTGGGAGCTAACCATCTGCAATGTCATCTCGTCCATCCCTTCAGCTCACTGAGCACACACTGTAAACAAAGCAACCTGCATTACTAAATGTATGAGTCACTGTATATACATCTGTTATACCTTTATGCTAGAGGCAATGCAAATGCCCCATGCTGAGGTTTTTGTAAAGACACCATGCAGTGCTAGATTCCGATGCTAAGATCACGCAAAGCTCCACAAATCGTGGGAGCCCTACTGCTCTGATGCATTGCGGTGGCATGTTGACATGCACAAATAACACTCCCAGTTGCAGTACAACTCAAAATGATCACATTTATTAATTTCTCCATCATGGAGCCTGGTATTTTGAGAATCACATCCTTTGTATTTGATGAAAGGAAATAAATATTTTGCAAATTTGGAAAATAAAATCCATTTACTAAATAAGAGTCAAGTCCACTTCTCATAGAAATAAAGTTGAACTCCCCTCTGTAAAAGGCTATTGGTCTGGAAAGGATTTCCCCTCGATAGAGTGCCATGAGTACAGTGAAGAAAAGAAAGGAATCTAGAAAGGTCAGCCCACAATCAAAATGGCCTAAGAAAGCATGTATGCTTATTGTCATGCTAACAAAAGGAATGTTCAAAATCGTTTATAATGGAAAATCAAGGATATTTCTGAAACTTCATCATTATTTTTAAATGGTACACTCAACATTCATTAATATTAACACAACTGCTGCATTAATGCAACCTTCAGTGATTCAAGCTCTTTTTGATCTGGAGAAATTTTAAAACGACTCTCCCAGACCAGGCTCTGTCGAGCCTGGTGTAAAGTATGCACAGTAGGGAATTCTCCAAGGACCAGGCTAGTGTATAGAGAAGGACGAGTGGGGGATACGGAGGATGAAATATCGTTTTCTCCTGTAATGTAAGTGCTACCACTAGACCATGCACTATGCAATTATTAATAGTCTTGGCTGGAATAAGATTAGTCATGAAGAGGGGAAGGTACATGTTCTACTAAAGACATAATAGTCCAGTTCTGTCACATGTACATGATAGCACTGGAGGCTGACATCAAAGGAAGGGTCTCATAGCATGAGTATGCCTTTTCTCACAATATGTTCCATTAGAGTGCAGTGAGAGAATGATCACACCTTGTTATGTGCCCACACATGTAACACAGGAAGTCCCTGGTGGCTCGGAGGGTAAAAAGCCAACAAAGCTATTCTGACAGATGCAGCAAATCCTGAGATGGGCTCAACCTTCCAAACGTGAGGGCTAAATGACATAGATGGACTCAGCTCACCTACGTTCTGGTGATGGTGACTGAATCCAGAATAAATACATGCCCTCAACCATGTCTTTCCATTTGCCTTGTCGATTCTGGCAGAGGAAAATGTAGACGGTACTACTCACACACGTGTTCATATGAAAAGAAAAGTCTCTCGGTGTGCATTCCACCTTGCTGTGGCTTATATGTGTGGATCACCTGTGTATATCGCAACTGACTGGATTGACTGAATGATTTGTATAGTTGTGTGCAGTGGATTGTATGCATTTTTTTTTTTATCTGGTCATGCAAACCTTGTAATGAAACTGCAGAATCAGCAAAACCCTTGGGTTGTATTTTTGTCTCCATGCCTCCCAAATCTAATGTAAATTTAATTTTTGGAAATATTCATTACTTGTACATGGTTACTTGAATTTTACATCGCCGAAACTCAAGAGGGGATGGGCTACAACTTTTAATGGGATTTTAGTAGATGGGTGATAATACACATTTAGATAATAGATATTTATGATTAAGGTGATCTGAAGACCATTGCAACTGAGTATTCCAAAGTATTAACATGTAAAATGCCAGCATGAGGAATTTTCTATTGACAACTTGCCTGAATGCACAGTATGTGATTATAAATGTAGCTGCCACCTACTATACAAGAGAAGTTACCATTAGACTTCTGGCTGCAGTGGAGCCAAGAGTGGGCAGATAGCAATTTCTGTTTCTATATAGTATCTTATGCATCATAGATGAAATGGTCTTTTTATGAAGCTGTCAGTCTAGTAAAACTTCACATACAAGAGTGCCTGTTCTAAGCTGTTTGTTTATTAGTGCTGTGATGTAAGAGCATTCATCTCCATGCCTCCATCGGATTCTTCTTGATTGATGACATCACAATACAGCTTCCAGCCCAGTACTGCACATCACTTTGCTGCCTTCACACTGTACATCATACATGCATCTAATCTACTATAGTGGACTATATCTCCAAGAATTGATTGTTACCAATGAAATATATTCTGCTCAGATTCAGTTTGAAGTGGATGTTGTACATCTCAACAGTAAATGATGTACAAAACGTACAAGACTGGTTTGGAATTTGCTAAGGAATGCCATCAAAATAATCTTAAAATAAGGATTAAAATCTAAGGTTCACATTCTTTAAAGTATAATTTGGAAATAATAGTACCAGAAATGATTCACAAAAAAATCCCTAAGCACTTTTCTTAATCACAAACCTGTAAGGCTCATGCCATTCATCCAGCACAGTAGCAAGGAAGTCTTTCCCCTATTAATAACAACCCTTTTCATAGCCATTAGACACTAGCAGGTGAGGGTGGGAAGAAGATATGTGTTTCAGCTCCCTAAGGAGAACCTATGCCCAAGTCTTCCCCTTTACAAATGACTGTCCCACTCCCTTTGTACCTGAAGACAAATGGGCCTCAGCATGTGGCCAGAATTAATATCGGAGTGGAAATGCAGCATTGGACCTGTTTTCCGTGACGAAAACTTCCAAACGACTTTTAAATGGACACCTGATCCATCAGCGGCAGGCAGCTCTCCCCAGCACGGGTCATGTGCAGCGGTCTTCCCCTCACTCTTTCATGCTTGGCTTGTGTTCTTATTCGCTGAATGCTTTTGCTTGTGAGAGATGCTTGCACACTTTAAGCAGCAATGTGAAGTAATGAGATGGCAAAGAGCCTCCGTCTCTAATGGCTGGTGTATTCTTGAATACAAATGTTCCATAGGGTAATGAAGACAATTAACTATAATGTCCAGATAAGTGCTGTGTGAAAGCTATGGTACACACTTTGCAGCGAAGATGAAACCAAATTCTAAGATGAAGCACGCAATGAATATAGCGCTCTGCTAGATGTCTGTAACTCCTGTATCAGATTGTTTTGTCTCAGTGTCCTTAGCAGCACAAAGTAATGACAACACACTCATTTTGTTCTGTTTATAAAAAGCAACAGGGGGGTGGGAGGGTTGTCCTGAGCTACACGGAACAGTGGGATTCATTAAAAATGATTTGTGGGCTCAGTCAAATTTATGATATCATCTCTCCAGCAGAGTGGGCCTTGGGGGATATCATAAACAGACAGAATATAACATCGATCTACTGAGCACTTTAGCAATTTAAACAGAAATAACATAGTGTCCTGTATTTTGTGAAGATCGAATTGTCATGCTAGGCATACTTGCAGTGATGTCATGTCCAGCCAGTGTTTGGTCTGTTTGACTGCTATCTTGTTTAAGATCTGAATCCATTCCAATAGGTATCATAGATTATCCCAGCAATTTGATAATCTAACTCTATAATACAATACCTTAGAACAGGTTGCTACCACAGACAGCCTGAAAAAGACCTGACTGCTGGCTCCTTGAGATGACCCTGGACTGTAACGTGACCACAACATTGGCTTGCCCTCGGCTCCCAACAGCCACTCTTCTCATCCATCCATCCTTCTGATGGCTGGGGCTAGAGGTCTGCAGCTGCTCCACCTTCACATCTCTCCTCCACCACTGAGGCCTGCCACTGAGAGGAGCAACAAGCACTTCATTTTGGCTGACGCCCGGCCGAGGGCCTAAATTTAGCACCTAAGTCAGGCTCCTTGCCCTTTCCGAGGTTCAGCTCTCCATGAGCTGGAGCATATGGGTCCTCGTGTACCTGTCAGGCCAATTCAGCAAGAGCTACACTGACCCATTTGAAATATGAAATTGTGCTGCGATGAGAAGGAGGCTTCTCTTACTGCCTAGCTGCTCACTTTCGGAATGGACTGGGGATCACTGTTTGAATTTTGTTTGTGTTTTGCATGATCTACAGGATCTATAGTCCAAGACTAAAATCTCCTTTTATATATACAGCAACCCACAAAAATAGATTTTTTCAGATGGGATGGTATTAAATGTCTATTTGTTTAAGGGTTTCAAATTATTATTCTATTTTCAAGCAGGGATATAACTTTCTGCAAACTATGCATCTACTCACATTTAATCAGAGCTCACTGTGCCGCACTGAGATGATGAATCCGCCCAATATCCCTCCACCCCCCCTTCAATTAAAGCTCACACCGGGAGAGTTTATGAATCATACAACCTTCATTTCCTTCATTTGCAGTATCTACTAAATATGTCAAAAGTTTTTTTTAAAAACCGTAATAATGTTATAAACTTTGGGGAAAATTAAAACCCAAAATAGTACTGAATCACATGTGGAGATTGCCTGATGGAAGGAACTACATTGGATCTCGCTCAATAAGCACAGTGCATACACCATAGCCACAGCCTTAATGGCTGTGGATTGATACTGAGCTCTTAACAGTGTGAGAAAGAAAAGTCTGCAACAGAGGATCTCTCAGATCAACATGTCCATATGCGTGTGTATGGGCACGCTTGAGGGACAGTCCAGGAGTCTGAAGAGACAGCAGAGAAACACAGATTACCATATCCCCCTCAGGAATGTGAAAAGAGCGTTGCTCACTGCCACTGTCAATCTCTTGCTGTCTGCTCTTCCTCTTGCTGCACTCTGATGGCTATTGAGAGTCCAGCCCCACTTAACCCTCAGTCTCAGCCTCGAACGGATTCAGTGAAATCGCTGAAACTCAAGAGGGGATGGGCTACAACTTTTAATGGGATTTTAGTAGATGGGTGATGAGCAGTGGCTCTGTGCTGAAACCTGCTTACTTAGTTTACACACCTACATCATCTACATAAAGAGTCTTTCTCCCCTTGATAGACAATGTAAATAGGCATATGATTCTGACTAAACAACCTCACTCTCCTTCGACAGCTGTGTGACAATACACACTCTTCAGTCAATTCAATTCAACTGCCACAGGTCTCAGCTGAATTCAACATGGCAGACATGAAATTTGAGGGAGAGACAAGATCTGGCATAGTTAAGGGTGTATGTCTGGGCAAAGCATAGTGAGCAGAGTTGTGCAGTGACCTAGACAAAAAATGCATCCAATTTAAGTAAACTATTATTGATTTAGTGGATATAGATTTGAATCACACTTCTTGAAGCAAGTGTATTGGATGTTAAATATAAATTGTATAATTACTTTTCCTAAAGCCTAGACAAAGAGTTATATTAAGATTTTATTGTGTGTATTTGCTATGGCTGACAAGAACAAGTTGAACATTAATTAGTGTTTATGATCTAAAGTCATTACCACACAGTTAATGCACAGCATATACAGCCAAAACCAATTTCCAATAACCTCATAACCTACATGGATCTGTATTACTCAAATGCACCAATTGTGCTAGCTATGAAAATTTGTTAGTGTGAACAATAAGAGAACTGAATACAACTTGAGTTAGGCTATTTGTACATACTATAATGTAGGGAGGTCTTATTTTTTAACTACTCCATTTTTAATTCTACTTATATGATACTTATATAATTATATGGGCAACATGGTGGCTTGGTTGTTAGCATGTTTACCTCTCAGTGCTTGGGTCTTAGGTTTGTGTCCCTATCTGGGTGGAGCTCTGTCCTGGTCTTAAACAGTGTGTGTGTGTGTGTGTATATATATATATATATATATATATATATATACACACACACACACACACACTGTAAAGTGTCCTTGAGTAATTCAAAGGTGACACTGCCCAATGTAACAGAAAATAATCACTCACTAGAGCACTTGTAATAGGGTTTTGATGTAAAGTTGAAGTTTTGAACAGTGTTCAAATCACTTGACTCAACTAGTATCTGCAGATTCCATCAAGGCAAAAGCGTATACTCTGCTGAATTTCTTGAAGTCTTGTGTATTCTGGTAGACAATTGTAGAACTGCTGTCCTTCAGTTTGAACAAAAAACACATTTGCAGTATATACTTTATGTGCTACATCTCTCTGTATCTTAAGAGGAGCATACCAATTTCCTGTATTCCTGTTTGAAAACAAATATTTGTGCTGAGATTTCACTCTTGATGTCACGGTTCCCATGGTGTCTGGGCCACTTTGCTCTGTTTTTGTTTTGGTTTCTTTTTGTTCTTCACCCTCTCATGCTTTGTACTCCAAGCTCTTCACTGTCCTTCTCAGTGACTGATTATCCCTTGTTAGTCTCTGTAAAGTATCTGTGTATTCCTGTCTTTCTTTGCTGGAGCATTGCAATTAACTTCTGCTTCCTCATGTTCTTGATGTGCTCTCATTTACCATGTTTGCATACTGCTTTTTGTCTTTGGTGTATAATTATTGGCTAGCACTGAATAAAGACATGGCTTATGCAAATTTGCCTCCTGCTTCTCCCCAGCCATCATTAGTTATTATTGAAGATTTATGTTGACAATTCTGAGCTTCAGAGCGAAAGTTTAATCTATATATGCAACATTTTTAATCAGAGTCTAGTGCTGTCTGGGAGTTCCAGTTTTGTGAAAACATACACTTTTCAAGACCTTTACAGGTGACATATTTGTGGCAGTTTGACAAATGTCAGATTGTCACTAATCAAATAAATTCAGTGTCAGATGAACTGAAATGGAATTCTACTGATGGGGCCAAAATCCATATCTAGTAAAGACAAACAAAGGCAAATGGAGTCTTAACTCAGGCTGTGTGACATGTGGCTACTCATATTCCCAGTAAACAGACTCTACAAACTACAAAGCATATAGCAAAAGCCTTCATGACTGCTCCCTCTGTAAAGACAGCCAACATGCATACACATTGAGGCAGGTAACAGGTAATTCCCCACCTGTTGCTAAACCCATTAAAATAGGGAGGCTATTTTGAGCCTGTAAATTTCTGTCTTTTCAGTTTCCTGGAACATAATAGGAAAATTGCTTTTTTTTTTTGCTATCGATGGCAGAAGTTTTGTGAGTAGGTGGTGTTTTCACTGCTGCAGGGAGAGCAGGAGCTTTCTGAGCAGACTGCCATTATTTACAGGTCAGTGCTGATACACTCCAAACACCAATCCATCACAGATTCTTAAATACTTATTAAAATTCTTATCACATGCAACATAGCTTTGCCCTCTTTCAACAGAGTACAAATGAAGGTAAAAGCTGCCATTTTATGCTGGTAAATTACACAATTTCCATTTAAAGACAGAAGATGATAGAAGGACTCCTAGGAGCTGGAGTCATTTTGGATAGCAGAGCTAGAGTCTTCTGTGAGTCTTCTACCCTCTATAAGCAGCAGAGACACAGATTTGTTGTATACTGTAACAGCAGTGCCAGACACCTAATGTTATGTGTGATAATGTCTATGCTGTTGCTATGTGCAGACACAATATAGGAATAATCCACAAAGGCACATTTTGACACCTCTGACAGAGCAACAAACAAGCTCAATAATGCTAAACTACAATCTATTCTACGCTTCCCAGATTGAAATTAAGGGTGGAGAACACTTAGGCAAGACAATTTAACTTCTTGTGCACAGTAACACTCAACAGAAGTTGGTCCTATGCTGTTTTCTTCTTTGTTGACATACAGGATCTGGAACTGATCATGTCAATGTCATGGCTGTGTAAATCCATGTAAATACATTAAAGCTGATTAATTATTCATTAACAATCATTCGTATTAATTAATTATTCCTTATGATTACATATCTGACATTATAATCTATTTAAATTGTCATTCATTAGACTCTAGCAGCAAAACAGTTCAGGTTTTACTACAGAAAGCCTCTTTTAGTTAAAATGCAGGCAAAAACGTTTGCTGTCATCAAAGCCAGGTTCTCTTTGCAGGGCACCTCGCAGGGGAAATAGTCTGCTGTAAAATGAAATTATATCACAGCATGCCTCCTTTTCCTTCCAGCCCACAAGATATATGTTGCTTGATATTATGCATGGACCAACACCAAGACTGGGTCTTTAATTGAATTTAGAGAAGAAGCCCTTGACAGGGTGATGGAAGGTGCTTGAGGTAAATGAAAACCCTCTTAGCCTAATGTCTGCATTCAGCAACGTGACTCAGTGAGTATCTGAACAGCTGGGGAACATCCCTGATTCCCATGTGTTGAATTGCTAGTAAGCTTGAAGAACATCTTCAAAACTTCTTCCGAGAGGAGGTTTTTCTAAAAGCACATTTCAGATCAGGGGGTCGAGCAAATGAGCCGTTAATATGATGAGGAAATTAACATGATAAATGTGAGCTGTTACTCGCTTTCAATTTCAAATTTAATTTGGTTTAAATGAAGTGGTATAAGTGGGAGTGCTCCACAGACCACGACACATGAATGAAATAAATGAAAGGTATGGAATCTGACATGAGACAATATGCAGAATATGACCTGTGTGGTTTAAGTAATATCAAACTATTCAATTCACCTTTATAATGTAGGCTTTTACATAATTTCTAATGTAAAACTTTATGCATCTAACAAGTTATGTAAATGGTGATAATCAGGATCATAACCATCATGAGTCAAATGGCATGAGAAACAGTACTGCCCAAATGAATATGAGAAGCTGCTCTTGTAACAGCAAATATGCTGTAACTGAGTGTGGGTAATGGGGGGGGGGGGGGGGGGTCTGAGCTCCTCTGAAGTGCAGTCACCATTTTTAGAATATTTTGAACTTCAGCAAAACTAGGCTTCATGTGCCTTTTCATGTGCACCTAACAAATGTTATGACATTTATTGCTAAGAAAAGTAAATCTCTGCGAATGTGATTATAAATTTAATTGCAGCATTTTGTTAAAGTAAATATACAGCCTGCTTTGTGTAGCTCTGTGGCGTGAATGCTGCAGCAGTGCTAATAGTCCACATAAAGCAAATTTGTGACTTTTTCCTCAGTTTGAAGATTGGGCACCTTAAATGTTATGTGGTTATGGCTCTCCTATCTTGGATAGATTTCTATGATGTTGCAGTACAGGTTTAATATTCTATATTTCTTGTATTTCTTGTATCACTGTGTGTATGAATGTGTTTATATTGGCAAGTAAAAATAAAACAATGGCAATAGAATAACACAAATATAACTTGCAACAGGAGCCCAGCTGCTGAGTGAAGGATCTACCTGATTTCACTGGAAAAACTTTCATAAAACAGATTGATGGATTACAGTAACCATGCTAAACCAGCACCCTGTTAGCACCCCGTGCTAACAATAGCACTTAGTGATCACTTGGGTTCAAATCAACTCAAATTATGGTCACATTAAACACTACTAGGTTTAAATAGCTATAATCCATCTTTAAGAATACATATTGTCTTCTTAAACCTGAAGTTCTTAATGACTATGGCAAATATAATTCTGTCTAGAAACAGCCTACAATTACCATTGCCATAGCCATGAAAAATCTTAATCTTAATCTTAAAATCTTAAAATATCATAAAAAAAGGTTTCTTATGTCTGTTATTGTAGTGAACCATGCTTACTGGATTGCTGTTGTAGACACTTGATTAACAGGTCACCATATCATAACCGAAATGGGTATGACTTGTCATAGCCCATAACGGCATTCATATTGGTTACAACCACCATATACTTCATAGCCAATATCCATAACAATGTCCATCTGTTAACAGAGTGCACTGCTTGCTCCGCTGTCCACACATTCAGATACTGAGAGTAGGGTTTTGGGCCATGGCTGCTTGAGCTCATCTCTGTCTCCAGACCAGTGGTGCAGTGGAAGAACGCAGGCCTCCATGACAGCTGTGACTACCACTTTGGAAGAGACGAGCAGCCCGTGCCCCAGCAGATGCAGCATGCTTGCACACTCCGAGGTCATCGCCTCTCTGACTCACCTCCTTCTTCCTCGATACAAGCACTCAGTGCAAGCAAAAGCTCATATCACATTTGGAATGAGCTGCTGCATGTCACAGCTAGAAAACTTGGTGAAGGTGATTTAAATAACACACTATCTCCCTGAAAGGACACAGCAACATTTCCCTATTAAACTTAAAGGTCAACCAGCATACCTTTGGATTTTTTAAAAAAGAAATAACTAATCTTAAGGGGAGGTGTCATATCACTGGTTCCTGTCATATCTGACATAATGGCAGATATTAAAAAGAAACTTCTTTACCTACAAAACATCCTCAGCATTTTGAATTACAAGATATCTGCTTTATGTCCATCACTATGGAAATATTTACAAAGGACAAAGGACATTTTGAAGCCCCCCTCAAAATGTTTATTGACTTCCTTTCAGAATCAGAGCAGCAGATCTATTTCCATCCCAAACTGGAGCCAAATGCGAATAAACCGAAGGACTTCTGTCGTGAGGGCAGACATTTGAAGGGAACCCATCCATGGCAGTGAGGAAAAAAAACCTGTGGCATTTTGATTTCAAAACACTTAGAAGTATGTGCTGTGCTGTTCTAGTGCAATTTCTTTCAAACGTGTTTAAAGGTGCTGCTGTGCCTGACGCTTTAACTTTAAACGTCACAGACTTTAAAAGGCCCCCAATTACCATTATACACTTATGCTTGGCAGGCAGCTTAAATGCTTTTTGATCACAATGCTATTAGAATAATTAGCAGAGAAATGAATTGCTAGGCATGTTGGCTAATAGTGTTCATTGTTAACTATAATGGCGTATGTGCTGGTCTCTTTAATGTACCTACCTCAGCAGGGGAGAAGAATAGTAATGAACATGTTAGGAAGGGGTTGCCTGCAGCTTCAGGTTTTCCATTGGGAACACAGTGCAGATACTAGTGTAAATGTTTATACATGAAGCTACAGTAGTCAGCACAAGCTGTGCTAATTTGAGGACTTCAAAAGGATGAAGAAGTTTTCCAGGTTTTTATAACTACAATCACCGAATACCAATTAGGCCCTATTCAGCATTATGGATTAAATACAAAGGCATTCTATTCTCATATTTTTGTCTACACACATTGACTACACAAAGTGTTAGATAGCTGTAAGCATAGACAATGTTTAGCCCTTTAGTTTTAAAGGGTCTGTCTCCTATAGCTAAAAACATATTAATTATATTTGGAAATCTCTGTGACAGAACTAACTTCTAGTGATGCACTCCTGTGGGCAGCTTCAGATGTAGCCATTTGGTCAGTAAACACGAGCCAGTATAGGTTTATGGCCAAGGCAGTCAGGTAACAGGGTTGCTTGCAATATTCTTGGTAAATTTCATTATGAATACATTTACTGTCTTTCGGGGACTGGTTTAGAGGTCAAAGTGGTGCTTCAGACAAGAACTGTTTGAGCTTCAACTGTTATTTATACAGTCAAATGGTAAGTACACCAACTTAACAGCACTGTTAGAAAATCTCAGCTTTTCACAATTATTAATTGTGAGTTGTTAAAATAAAATTAAAATTCTCTCACATGGTTTGTTTGTTGACTTTAGGCTCCACTTTAGACTGGAGTTATGTGAACTCAGAGATTTGCATCCTGTGCAGTTATTGCCTACTGTCCAGTGATCACTTTACTCCATGGCTGTACCCAACATTTACCTCAACATTTGTGTCAAACATTTTAAAGACAAATTGTAGTCTACTTACTGCTGACATCACTGTTGTATCACAGTCATAACAATACAAGTTACCCAGGATATATAGCCTATAGATATAGCTATAGAGAAAGCATACCTAATAAACTAACAATTCATTGTAGCTTTAACCAATTTTAATAGGCTTTATAAACCCTTGTCCAAGAAGCTTTTCATTTAAAACTTGAAATTCATTCCTTATGGTTTAAAGCTCTAGTTATTAATTGTTCCATCATGCAAGCAAGTCTGTATCACAAGTACCACTACAGCTTTTACATAACATTTCCCATCCTGAAATGTCCACAGCTCTGTGCTGGTAATCTCAGAAGTAAAATGTTGTCATTCCTTACTATGAATGCCTGTTACCATGCAGCAACACCACCGACAAGGTCACCAGGGCAGTTCACCAGTATATTTCACCAGGACAATTCTCCAGTATATTTCACCAAGACAGCTCATCAGAACATTTCACCAAGAGAGTTCACCAGAATATTTCAACAGGAGAGTTCACTGAAATATTTCATATTTCATTAAACTTATACTGTACAAATGACTGAAATATAAAATGAACAAATTCTCCTGTGACTCGTCATATAAACTGCCCAGATTAATATTATGTTATATTCTATTAGTGCAATCTTAAAGTGCTACTCAGCGTTACAGAATACAGTCCACGTGGTACCCTCCCAGGAGAGGACTATGTGAAATTTGAGGCTCAGCACCCCTGTGTCCCTGAGCCAAAAAAAAGCAGAGTTGATACTAATGGTGCAAGTTTGTAGGTGTACAGGGAGAAAGACCTTTTCAGGTGCCTCTAGCTACAATCTGCCTTTGAGCCTGTATGATCGATCACCTCAGCCGCAGGGGCCCACTCTAATCTCCCGCGCTGACACATCCACAGTGGGAAAACATCCTGCTACACTTACGGCCTCCCACCTATATGGGGGTCACCTGCAGGGCGACTCACAGAGGATCATGCCCTGGTCCACCCCCTCCACTGGGGCTTCCTCACACCAAGCCAATGGCAGGGCCACATCAGATGTATATTTAGCTGCACAATGAATATGAATGATGGTGGACAGCAACAGAAAGGCGGGGGACCAGCTTTAACACCAAATGCATATGCAAGCTTCTGTAAACTATACAGGCCTTTGTATTAGATAATTTAAAAGACCGGATATGGTACTTCACTTGTTACTATCCTCCACACATGATTCTTCTTTCTGCTGGCATTTTACATTATATTTACTGTAATATTTGCTATTTGGGGGCATATATGGTGATAGTATGACAAGATTGTATAATTGGCTTCCAGGAAGTACTGATGATGATCAATACTGAATATGTTAAAGGAGCATAACCACATTTTCCTTCCATGACAACCATTTTCTTTCCCTGAGGTAAGATAATCACTTGTACATTGGACTGAATAAAATATTAAATAGATGGTGAGAAAAAGACATTTTCTCCATGACAGTTATTACAAAAAGAACTTGAAATCAAAAATGTTTATAGTCATTGATGAGAAGAGCATCTGATTAATTTTGTACTTGCAAATGATCTAAATGTGATAGAGAACAATTAATGGGTTTTACAAAATAGTGGGGTGGCAGCTTTGACTGCATTTTAGGTCTGCCAGTGGATGAAACTGTGTTTGGCCATAAGTCTGAGATAAACAGACAGCCGGAAATGAGAGATATACAGAGAAACACTTTTGGCCTGACAGCTTCATACCACGTCTGCTTAATCCATAACGTCACACATGTTACCCCCTTTAAATATACTGACATCATGCACTATTTTGAGATTTCAGATGGCTTGATGCATTTTTTGACAACATTAAAATTTCTGGTTTTCAAGAAAAAAATAATTAATAAATAATCATTTTGATAATAATAATTAATTAACAATACATTTATTTGTGAACTATGTAAGTTGAATACATATAACAAATAGCTTTGATCATTAACTGTAGTGTCTGTGTATGGACATTTTCAGAACAATCAACTTTGAATTACAATAAAAGCCACTGCTTTTTTTCCAGTGTGACTGACAGCAAATGCTCTCGACTGAGTTCAAACAAAAACACCTATTGTTTTTCCTGTGTGCCGTGGAGGTATTGAGCTGAGTAATATACAATGTGATGACCCCTCATAGATTGCCTTGCTCTCCTTTTTATTGTTATCCACTTTCTACATTTCTGCATTATGCATGCCCTGTTGACATAGGCCCTTCTCTTTTTAATGTTCAGTTTGCTGTTTTTACTCAAATATCCAAGCCCAAAGCTAGTTAAACCATCATGTATTTTTATCTGACACCACATCAGCATTGAATTCGCTCCTTTTGCAGAGCTGAACTAGTTTTTAGTATGGCTAGTTGTTATGTGTCCACTTTGACAATAGTTCTAAAGTGAGTGTTTCTGTGCTTTATCCAGATTTTCCATCACAGGTCTCAGTCAGTGATACATTCATTGTGGGTTCCCACAGAGAGGTGACAGAGAGCACAAACAGCTTCGCCATCCTCATAAAATTGCCATTAAGAGTCCATGTCTCCAGACTGCACACGAGACAAGAATGAGAGAAGACATTCATTTACAGCACTAATGTTCTGTGGCAAAAGGACTGAAGTCGTTTCGCCACAAACAAATTGGATATTCGACTCATCAAAATTCGAACACACAGGTATCACTGCCCCTTTTCCTGAAGTGGTGAGGACACATGGGTGAGCGCTCTAAGCCCAGATTTAGGCTATATATAAACAACCACAAAGCGAACGATTGAAAATGAAACCTGTCTTTCCGTTCTGATTGATGGCAGTTTTAAACAGAGTTTGCTTGTCCTGAGCTTGCGCACGTACCACTACAGAGGGTGACAGGCAGTCACATGAAATGTTGTTCACCCTGGGCTGACGAAACAACCGCTGGCCACTGAATCAGAGCTGGCAGGCTATTATGTGCGCCGCTAGAGACACTTTCCCACTCTTTTGCTTTCATCCTTGCTTTGCCCATCCTGCGGTCACCTTGAAAAATTAACCTGAGAGCTTTGACATGCGGGCTGTTCTAGGGTGCATGCTTTGTGCTTTGTGACAGTTGCTGATCCCTTTTCCTGTTTCTAGTGCGAGAGAAGAACTCACACTGAACTCATGACGCGTATCAAAGAGAATTTTAAAGCACTAAACCCCTATAATCACACTAAATTACTCTTCTCTACAAGAATCTAAGAAGCAAATAAAAATGAAAGCAATAATAATAATAATAATAATAATAATAAACAAAATCATGGTTAGCAAAGCAAAACAAACAACCTCACATACCACGCTAAAATATGGACTTAAACGCGCTGTTTATTCATGTTATCCCGCATTTGTCAAAGATCACCTGCATTTCCTCCCTAGTTGAGAAAGTACAAGGTTTGACCATATATACTGTAAGATTTTATTGTACCTCTGGGCTGTCTATATAGTAGCTTTTCTTTCACCAACTTTAACGATATGTACATAGACTGAAAGCGGCAGAGGCAGTGTTAAAATTCTGACACACTGTTGTAGTGGCACCGATTAGATGCCTCAAGAAAATCCACTAGCGTTGCCACGCTCTTAAAGGACAGTTTAAACTCCACCCGCTTGTCTTTGACGCCTTCGTTTCTAAATTAAACTAAGTTCACCAAAAGCCAGGATTTTAGATTCCAGGATACATATTATATATTTTGTACGTATACTATTTAGACAGCGTATGATTTCCTAAATTCTACGGTTGATAAGGCTGTTCATCTCGCGTGACGGTTCGCCCGCGCTATAGCCGGCTGACTATGGGGATGGAGAATGATACTCACACGAAGTGTGAAGGCTAAATTCGCGGCTGAGCGACGATTCGGACACGAAAGTTGCTCGTACCTATCCGAAAATGAATCATAACTGCTGATTTAAAGAGAAGGAAAATGCGGGGACATGCGAGGAGCTCCAGACTCTTGTTATCCTCGGACTTAGATGCTATAGATTTTTTTTAATTCTTCAGTTTAGTGAGCTGTATTTTCACCTGCCCTTACCCGTTAAATTCCGCAAACTATTTTACAGTATTCTAAATCTACCGGGGATCAGTCGCAGTACTTCGATGGGGGCTGTTGTTTATAATTTGCGCATGTCAAATGTCGTGATTATCTGATTGTAGGCTATTAATTCAACTACTGAATATCAGTGAGACAGACACCAGAGCAATCCAAGGAGCGTAAATGAGAAGCGCAAGTAACTTACCGTGCCTATTACAGGAGACTGCAACCTGATTCATGCGATGCGAGACTATGTCGTTCTAACGTTTTAAACGCAAAGGGAATAACTGATGCATACGCAACACGAAACAATGTTCAGTGAATTTAGTGGATTTTAGTGGATTTTCTTCATTCCACGACACTGGGATTATTTTAGTCCACTGGTAAGGTACTCTCACTATATTTAATCTATTTTAAGATCTGTTGTTTATATTGTCGTGTCTTGCTACTATTCTATATTCTATTTGCTTGCGTGCTGAAATTTATACGCTGAAAAATACTGGTGTTAAATGTAGGCTGTCAACTCTAATTACACTGAATATAGACTGTAAAATATATGAGAGTACGGCAAATTTACTGTAGCCTGGGATACTGTATATTGTAATTGTTGTACATTGCAACTTGCTCATACATAATTTCGGTCAGTGCTTTGAGATTCTGAAAAAGATCTTATTTTCATGGTTCCAGTATTACTTATCTGTTGTTATTGACTATAGGTCAGTGTTGACTGTATCTACCTTTGAGAGTCATTTACATATTGTCTTGCTGGACAACATGTTCTTGTGTGTGTGTGTGTGTGTGTGTGTGTGTGTGTGTGTGTGTGTGTGTGTGTGTGTGTGTGTGTGTGTGTGCGCGTGTGTGTCTGAGTGAGAGTGTGTGAGAGAGAACTCTCTGACTTATATCCTCATTGTTATCAAAGTGGTAGCAAAAGCAGAACTTCCTCTCAGATCTCTCTGATATTTTCCCTTAACCCTAAGGATTTCACATCACTGCTAAAGTCAGACTATATGACTAGGGTTAGACATAATCTAGCAGCTAGGATTATGTACCTCAGTAAATACAAGCACCTTCAAGTACACTTGAATGTAGCTTGATTAAAGGGCTTCTCCTTCCTGGGCACTTTATAAGAAACCCCTCAGATTTCTGACATCATATACTTTTGATCCACATATTATATCCACCTCACTCCTCCTTGGGCATCTGGTCTGAGCCTCATAGAGCAATGCAACCTAAAAGTTTTTCATTAGCCTTCAGTTCTATTGCTATCCCTGTTTTTCCTTGGACACTAAGACTGTTTCCCTTTCTGCTTTCACCCGTTAGAATTCTGCAGGGGCATAGGCTAGTAAAGCTTAGCTGAGGCAAAGCTGAGGGAATTTGGTTGCCCCTCAGCACCACTAAGGAAGTGTCATAATCAATGAGCAATGAAAGCATGTCCTGCCACGTTCGTGCTGGAGTGTCTTAAGTGTCTAACTGTGGAAGAGTTAGAGGAGAGCTATTGACAGTCTCATTCTAAATGATTTAACATCTGAAGTGGAGATTTCTGGCTTTTTGAACATCAGAAATGTCTTTGGATGGGAAGCATACAGCAAGCATGTTACAATGCCGCATCGATATCAAAAGGCATCAAGTTAAAGGCTAAACCTGTGGCTTGTGTACTCAGTTGAGGTGCAGGGGATAATAAACACAACTAACAGTCCTCAAACATGGTCAACCCAGCAGCAACAAAGATGAATGGCATATAAAACAAATTTATAATCTGCTGCATCCATAGCTACCAGGCCGATCCTCTGATAATGCTTTTGTCTTGTGATTATTTTCCTGAGGTCACAAAGCAGGGATTGATTGACAGCAGACTGATCTATTAAAGCTGTGTGACTTGATTTGAGTGAAATAGCTCTGTTTGTCACAAAACAGAATGTGTCTTTACATAGAAAATACACTGTATGAATTTGACATGCATACTGTTTGTTTCTGTATGCACAGACATGCACACCAAAGGGCCATTGCTTTTACCACTAGGACCAAATTCTTAGAGAGGTTGTGACTACATGTCTGTGTCATCTGCTTGATAAGATCATCATTTCGTGTGCATTCCAGAGGAAAAAACATTTAATTACATTCTAAAATCAAAGTCACAGTTTCAAATGACAGTAAACTGAACATTTCAGAAAGAATTTTAAGGAAATGTGTAAAACATATGTGCTTTCTTTAAAAGACAGCATATGTTTTCTTATCAAAATGAGCAAAGCTGAGATCCAGAACCTTATTCATTGCATTATTAGTCACGAAACATGGCATAAGGATCAGGGTAAGATAAAGAAGTTACTGATCTGATTGTAGTACACTGCCAGTGCCTGGTTTCCAAAAGAATAATAGGATTAAGTTCATTTTAAGGCGCATTCCATCTTATGGTGCTCTGTCCAGGATTTTTAGAGGGTAGGCCGCAGTTGGTATGTTGTTGGAATGACTGCTATAATCTCAATCTCCAGATGGTTCCTCCCCTCCAGCTGCACCGTCTGGATGTAAGTGGCACCTTTTCTGGGGGTGGGGGGTGGAGCCTGTGGAGTACAGGCTACCATTGCCTCTGCAGGCTGACAGCCTTCTCTGCGGAACATACATTTTCTCAGCACTGTTACAGATGATTCATGTGAAATGTCAAACAACATTGTGGCACAACCATTGGCTTGACATACTTCCTTTATTTGGAGTTAATGATATCCTCAAACCTTTGTAGCACAACATAGGACAAATGTAAAAAGGCATCCATATTTAGGTTTGTTTTTTTATCTAGCAGTATTGCAAAGACCCTTACACTGAAATAACTTTGGGGGAAAATAGTTCTGGGTTTTGTACATACTGGGCTTCAGCATCACAGGGCTCATGTGTTTCTTTGTGACAAGCCAGGTTTAGGTTTAGAGGAGCACAACTAGCAGGCTTCCATGGCTCTCTGTGGTCTTTATGGAGCAGATTACTTGTGGAATGTGTTGAAAATGGAAATGAGGTCAGCTGTGACCTGCATAATATAGGGGATGTTGGCACTACATGCATCAGACATGTTTTCAGTGTAGCTCTGTTTTTATCAGTAAAAAACTTGCACAGAGCATGAAGTGACAGTGACAAACATAAACAAGCTCACTAGCAGCTAAACATCCCAAAATATCCCTGAAAGGACTAGCAAGGCATTGGATTAAATCAGACAGTTCCAAATGAATAATTATTTTGCCCCTGTGAAAGCAAAATAACAAGGAGCCATTGGAGCACATATTTATAGAATAAACTAAATAGCTTACCACATTTGGCAGTAATGCACTAATATAGTTTGGTTTGTTTTAGATGCAGGCTACATTACAAAACAGTTTGTTCATCTTTACACAGAGACTAATTTCACTTCTTTGCTACAGTAATGCATAACAAGAAAACACATAAACACCATAAACATTGAGAATGTCCCACTTAGTTTTACCACCTCCTAAAAAAGCTTTTATTTCATTCATGGGAAGGCACCGGAAAGCTAGCAGAGTTCCAGGTGGAAACAAATGTCAGGAAATGATGGATCTTCAGTAGACACCGAACACAGAATCCAGGTCAATACCATACAGGATCCAGTGCAGTGAAGAGAGATGAAGGAACAATTGGAGTGATGCGTGGAGCTCTCTCTGTTCCATTCACAGGGCTATAAGCCATGTTCCAAGGAAGTCATGAGGTGAAAAGTCAACTTGAGCCTCATCAGTCTGGCTCAAAGCTCGCTGCCTGGGCTTGGCATCTAAACCAAGCATTCTATCCTTCAAGTGGAGCATTCATGTGTAGTGTTCATGGGGACTGTTCATACAGTTGCATCTGCACTGTGCAGGACAGATTAGCACTGTGATGTAGTCTGTGTACTGGGTGAATACAGACATCATAAATTATGATTTAAATCAGCATTTTATGACCATTAGCCAAGTTTTTGTCATGTTGTCATAGTGGATCACATATGAGTAATATAATGAGCCATCAGCACAAATTTGACCAGAAAATGAAATAATCTGCTTTTTATGTGATTGTGCTGCTATTTTAATCAGACATCATTAAGAGCAAAACATGAGGATGCCCACCAGCCCCAGCAGGTCCATACCATTTCACCCGCCTCAAATCAGTAGCGAGAGATGGTAATGGGACTGAGGTTAAAAAAGGCAAAAAACAGTATACCTGAATCCATCTAAAGATTATCAGCAATGAATACATTATTCTCCTGAATGACCTATAAGCATCGTGGTCATATCATTAATAATCACCTGTCAGTTTTCTTTTACTTTTCTCATTTAAATAGCACAAAGCTAAAAATGTCCTCAAGATCTGCTGTGGGATGAAATTTGTGAAGCTGTCTCTGGTGTTTAATTAAGATGTCTGCACTCCCCACAAATACAGATAGGGGTTATCTGAGATTTCCTGGGGCGGCAGACCTAAGTTAATTGAAATATGCCTGATAATCACAGTATACTTGACAGGGAGAGATGGGTGTGGAGCAGCCTAGGGAAGTAGTGGTGTGTGAATCTTACTATGGAATGTAAAACTGCAAATTGGTTTATGTGTAGGTAAATGAAGTCCCTCACAAATAAAATATTTTCTTCTCTAATTTTTTTCCTTCTCTAATCTATGCACTCTGACACTGATAGCAATGTGTTAGCTGCATGATTGCCTTCTCTTCCTCAGCTATCTTGGCAGCCAAGTCTTAATAAACTTACTCCATGTGTCCAGTAACCCATTTCTCTCTCGTGCCCCCAACCCCCCAACCCCTTTCCTGCAGCTCACAGCCTGTTGAAAACCATTACCCTTTGTCACATCAGTCCAGTCAAGGTCACTGTTCCTGCTCCCACCTCCCGCCCAGCCTTAAACACCAGACAGTTACTCTCCTGTTGACACTATACAATGGAGAGCCTGAGTGAGCTGCAGAACCCGCTCCTGGAGAAGAACAGCAAACACGTGGTCAAGGCTGACTATGGCTACAGGAGTGGCTACCCAGGGAGTCAGTACCAGGAGAACATCATCAACTACTTTGTGACGAGTGGCGGAGGTGGGGGTGGGGGTGGAGGAGGGGTCGGGGAAGGCGTAGGCGAGGCTGGCGTTCCGGTGGGAAATGGCAAGGCTAAAGCCCAGCTTCTGGATGCCACCTCGCTACACCTAGCTGTGGAGGCTTTCTACAAGCCCAACCTCATCCTTTACAAGGATGAGGTTACAGTCAAGGGCAAGGACTACAAAAGTGAGTGCTGCGAGACTACCTTCACAGAAAAGAAGGAGAAGGAGACTGCGCCGGAGACTGCTGGCACGGAAGAGCCACAGGCCAAGTTACTGGATGAAAATGAGGCAAAGATTCAGACGGTTTCTTACGAAGTGGAGGAGGAGGAGTATGTAGAGTATGAGGTAAGACCACAGAGGACATAGGCACTGAGTGAAAATGTGTATATATATATATACATACATACTGTATATTTAGAATCCTTCTACCAGGTTTTGGATGCAGCTGATTTATATAAAAATGGAGAGCAGCTCATTTCTGATAGCTGGCTTTTAATAGCTTTAGCCAGAGTCTCATGGGTAGCGTTAGTTTTGACTTTCATAAGCCTGCAAGACCACTCAAAGTAACAGCTGTATGTTTCACAGGCAGGTTCATTATAAGACTTAATTGTCCTCTTGGAAATGTAATTAAAGTACGATGTCCAACATATTGCACAATGCACAGATGAATAAATGCACAGCCTTTACAATGAGCTACCTGACTAACCTGACGAGCCCTCGCTAATGTGATGAGACACCAGAATGAGCTCTAGTGTATGAGCAGGTGACGATGTGTTGGATCCCAGTAAATGAGGGAGTTGAATTGGGACAGTGGACTCGTGTTTACTGTTGAAGGTGTGAGACATCTTTTGATACCTTTGAACACCAGTATGCTTATCTGAGAGACACAGTCTGTGTCCAAGGACCTTGGGTTTTCCTCTCCCAGGAATATTACTCCATGCTGGGCTCTGAGCAGCACCCAGTCTCCTAGCATTCGTCTCATCATATCAAAGCTACACTGCGTGATCCTCCTGGCTATACCGAGATGTACTGCATGCACTTCCCACAAGATATATATGGAGCTAAGAACACTGTAGCCTGTAAGAAGGCTGTAACCTTTTATGTGGTTAAGATTTCATAAAGATTTGCCACATAAAATGTTATAGCTACTGTTGAAAAAGCTGTTTAGATAAAAATGAAAAGTAAAAAAAATGACTCACAGTTCAAAGCAAAGGCAGTGCACTACACCATATACACGCTGCCATTCTTAGATCAATATTAGAATATTTGGTTATGATACAGCAGGTCATGGGTTGTAATCTATATATTTTCATTTGAAGGCTTGCGAAGCAAAAGAAAAGTCACTTATGTCACAACTACATTTTTGTTTTGTATTTGACTCAAGAGACATTATCTCTTGATGTCACAAAGAGAGTACCTCTAGTTTTCTTCAGCTTTAAAAGCACAGAGGCTTTCGGCTGTGGCAGTGATACAGTGTGCTTTAAAGTGCTCTCACAGAAGCTTTTCTTGTCACTTTCCATCGATAATCCATACCCTCAGCACAGGCCAATGTATAATGTTTGTACAGGTGTCAGAGTTGCATCTCGCTGAGTTCAGTGCAGGCTGCTCGCCCATGTCAGGGCTTTGGTTTGTTCACTGACAGCTTGCAGAAGCTTCTACCACCTCCCTCTAATGGGAAAAAGATGCTAATGGTCCTTGTGTTTCCTTGTGGATGGCTTTCTGTGTCACCAAAGCCACTTTTTACCTTTTTAAACCCCAATTTAAAGCTTTCTGCTAGCCCTTAAGATCTCTCCTTCTCCCAGAGAGAGCAGGCTAAAAATGTATTATCCAGAAAGGATGGAAATGGGCTCAGTGCTCTCTCTGATGTTTAAAATGACAGGGTCTACTGGAGAAAAAAAGGGATTATACCCTTTCATCTCCAACAGTTTATTAGCCTAATCCAAACTCTGTAGCTTTAAGAGGCTCTTGTCAGTGTACAATTCCTTTTACAGTTCTCAATTGGCCACCTTTTAATACTAAGAAGATGATAATGGTGATGATGATGATGTTGGGGTGTTTATTGCACTCATGAGCTCTGTCTAAGTGGGAACGAACATTATTCTGGATGCAGAATTCATTCAGTGATCTGAGAAGCAAATATTTTTGGGGTGATCACCCAGTGCTCAAGCATTCTTCTTCTAATGACTTTCATTTCATACACAATATGCTTGGAGTTCTGAAATGGCAAACATATTCTGACAAGCAGGAGAAAAATTATTCTCTGTGACACAAGGAATTGCCATGGTTGTCTGTCAAAATGTTCTTGCTTTTTTAATTGATTCCAAGTTGATTAGCAAATCAGTAATGCTGAGTGAACCCAGTTTATTGATAGTCTGCAGCAGTAGTCAGCATTCTATCCCTCATCAATGTTTTTATTTTTGAAGATTTCAGCTGTAGAAAATTCAGTCCGTGCTATTTCATGTATAACCCCATAACTCATGCACATAGATGACTGTACAATTACTCATGCCACTGCACTCTAATTTTGTTGCAAGATCTATTGCACACAAGAGTACAATAATTACAATAATTCCAAAACCATTCATCTGTATTATTTGCAATTCACGTTAAAAATCAGGACACCAATCAAAAACCGAACCCGATGTTGTTCGAAACAGTGATAGAGCCTAAGAAACATTATTCTGAAGTCAAAATGAATTGAGTTGGGCTGTGAGTGCATATGGCTTATTTAATCAATGAGACTGCAAAGTGTCGGAGTGCAGTGAAAAAGATCCCAAAGCTGATGAATCTGCCTGATCCTGGACACAAGTTTTGATGGAACACCGCTATGCTTCAAGAATATCAGGTAGTTAAACTGGATTTATAGAGAGCTCTTAAAGGACTCACATAAGCAGACTTTTGACAGCAAGACAAACACTGTGTGCCAAAACATTTTAAATATGAGCATTTTAAATGTGGCAATACAAACCTGTAAATCTAATTTAGGCGAGGATGATACTGAGCATGGCTTTAGCTAATCGAACTAAAGTGTGTGAATGAGGGTTGCATGTCTCCACATCAGCAGTGGTGAGAGAGCCGAAGCACACAACGCGGCTTGCATTCTTCAGCCTTGCATGAAAATTAGACATTTTGTTGCCTTGGTAAAAATATAAAATTATGCAGAACTGGATTATTAAAGATGTCATTTTCTTCCTGAAAAAAACTGAAAGCATTATGACTATATATAGATTTGTATTCATGTAAAAAAATGTTCCTGGCACCAAGCAATCTATGAGTTTCTCAGAAGCCTTAAAAAAAACAATAACATCATCCATCTCATTCTTGATCTTATTACTGCTGTATTTCATAACCCTACTAATAGATTACGAGAAAAAGTGATTATGAGTGTAGAGATCTGTCTCCCACTCTTATAGCTGTAGTGTGTGGACCTCCACAGCCAGTGTGAAGGGCTCAGTTTATAACCTCAGAGATGAAGACTCACCCCATGGGCCTTGAGCACAGGTCCTGAGCTCTACTGTCTAAATCAGACAGGCTTATTAACAGCCCAGTAAGCTGCTGCTTTTATGGGCACCTGGCATACTCTGGGCATTAATCAGATGCCCTGAGGAATTGTATGCTCATGACCTGCCTGCTGAGAGACTGAGTGCCCAGTGGGGCATGACTTATCTCCCCCATACACACGCGCACACACACACACACACACACACACACACACACACACACACACACACACACACACACACACACACACACACACACACACACACACACACACACACACCATGACACCATGACCACCACCCTTCATGCCTCTTGAGTGGTTTCTCACTAACTCATTAAAAATGAATGTGGTTGTGTTTCTGTTCTTACCCCCCACCCTTGCTGACCAACCCCAACCACTTCTGCATGGTGGTGACCTCCCGGTGACATCACTGCTGTGAACAGTTGGCCCTTTGCTGGAATATAATTGGCTCCTAGAGCTCTTCACCTGCTGCCATATTCGCTGTGCACCGCGATCCCCTGGCGGTACATACCATCCTCAGCACCGGCCGCCTCATTCACTCTCTGCCCCAAACGTTAATTTGCATTTATGTGCCCGTCCCTGCAGACTGTTTACAGGCAGCTCGACGTGTGGAGCTGAGCTGGCGGCAGGATTAATTCACCTCCCTGTGTTTGTGTAAAGAGGATTCCACCCTGGGAGAAAGGTGAACTACTGCAACCGGTGGCTCACCTCACAAACAGGAATGCCAAGACCAACACCGGATTGCTTCTCAATTTGAACAGTCATTTTTAAAAGCTACCTCTGTACATGGCAAACAAAAAAAGTATGAGACACAGTTCTGATTGAAGTGGTTTGAATAAGCAGCTAATTACAAGCGCATATAGATCCAGTTCCTGCAGGAAAGGAGAATACTCAAGCAAAACCTTCATACATGACACATACATAATAAGTGCGAGAGCACAGGAATCGATCTGAAATGAAATGAAGTGCTATTAACAGGGAGATGGATTGAAGGGCGAGTCAAAAAGAGGAATGGATTTTCTCCTTTTCCTTATGCTGGGGAGCCAATTTAGCAACATAAATTACATGCTCACTCTCTGGTGGCCCCTGCCACACTGATAGGATAAAACCATCCATTAATCTGTCATGACCTGTCAGGAGGCTCCGTGGTGGTGACAGGTCACTCTGGAGGAGGCACTTGAAAGACAGTAGCCATGGCTATAGCAGAGCATGCTAGACTAGGTTGTGAGCCCAGGTTGTGGGGTCTAGCCAAAGACATTAATGGGATACCTAGGAAATGACAACAGACATGGGCCCTGTTTCTGCTTGCAGGTTCTGTCATGGGAGAAGGCTGGGAAATAAGTGTATAGCCAATTGGAACTATGGCAATTGAGCTCTGTATAGTCACTGGTATTGTGTGTTTTTCTGTTGTGTGTGCAGTGTGCACTTTTGTGACATAAAGCTATGACAAACATGCCACTTTGAGGAGCCATTCTGGGTCTTGTCTCATTGTGTGAAGGCCTACTTTATAGGCTGAGGGCAGGCAGGAGATGTATCACCTGCTTTGTAGTTCTTGGCATTGCAACATCATGCAACATCTTAATATCAATTGTTTTTTTAATCTGTGGTTTCATGGTCTCATAATAAAGACAATGGCTTTCAAAAGTTCTATCAGAATTTTACAGATACATATATCAAATGATAAATATTTCAGTAAGCCATTTCAGTAATTCCATTCAAAAATGACACAGGGAAGTTCTAGAAACAAGGAATCTCTATTTCCAAGTCCATTTGATGGAAAGAGATCACGTAGCTTTTATAGACAGATTCTTATTACATCATTGGATCAGTTCCCAACTCCAGGAACCAAATAAACTTCCAGTGCACTGTAGAGAGGAAACTGACTAACACATTCCCAATGAAATATTTATATCCTCTTACACAACAGCAGGTGTGTGAGTAAGAGCAGAGAAGGGAGACTGGGAGAGAGACCCTCACAGGTACCAGTGGGAGTGAGCACACAGACATTTGCTTAACATTAATTTGGACACTTAATAAATGATATCTGGTGCTGGAAAACATATCTGTTAACCAAATGCGAAAGTCATATGCTGAGAAGAACCCACGAGCTGCCCCCCTGCCCCCCCAACCTCCACCTCCATCAGCACCTGCAGGAAAGAAAATGCCCTGACATGAAATCTGACAACCTGTGAACAAATGGGCCCTTTTCTCCCTCTTCCTTTGACATCGAATCTAATATTCCATGTTATTGTAGATAGAGGTCTCATCTTTGCAGATAAAGCCTGGACGACAGACTCATCCCTTCAACAGGGATGATTGCAGCTTATTGCTTTGCCCACTGAGAGTGAAGCTCAGTGTACCAAACCCCCCCCAAAAAACTCCATTGTATTTGAATCTGCACATACTCTAGCAAATGCGACTATTTTTAGCCCTCTCCCCTGTGAATCAATGGCAATGAAGACAAGGTCTGCCTCTACAGAAGTTATTGTTGTGGCCTTGAAAACATTCAGGCTTTATGGTTATAAATCACTTGTGGCACAATAAACCTAGAAACATACAGCATTTGATACAGTACAGCATATACTGCATTCACATACATCCTTATGTAAAATTAGATTAACTACTGTGTGACTTGGTTGTCTTCAAAATTAAATACTATGTATATGTATATACATAAACGGATCTAGGTATCATGTCTTTAACTGAGGGAATGTCATACATAAATCTGGGGCAAAAATTATGGCATTCGGCTTGCGCTGTGTTTGTGTGTGTGTGTGTGTGTGTGTGTGTGTGTGTGTGTGTGTGAGAGACAGAGAGAGAGAGAAGAGTGCATATAATGGCATACATTACGGTGGGTAAGCGCCTTGTCTTCCTCCGCAGACGGACTGCTCCAGCGACAGCGAGAGCGAGGATAACTTCATCGTTATTCCACCCCGAGATCACCTGGGCCTCGCCATCTTCTCCATGCTTTGTTGCTTCTGGCCTCTGGGCATCGCAGCCTTCTACTTCTCTCAGGGGGTACGTACACAGCTCATCCGGGCAGCCCCTTCAGGCTGGCTAATCAGTGCTGGACTGCAGAACGCAGGTGTGAATGAGGAATGTTGTGTGGGTGGGTGACATGGCAGATGTATACTGCTGCAATACTCAAAGGTGTCTTCACTACACACAATATGCATTGCAATGCTCTGGTTTTCTGACAAATTTGCTGACAGGTCGGTAACAGATGTAATGCATCAGCAAAACAGGAGTGCCATGTTTAAAATGTTTATGACAAACTATGTACAGTGAGGTTTGCAAGTATATAAACGACTTAGGAGGAAACAGGAGAGAAAATCTAACAAGTTGTAAAAAGTAAATAAATAAGGAATTGGCATTATGGGACAGCATCCGATCAGCCTAACTGAAAATAATCTTATAATGTGACAGCACTGCTTGTTGTAAATGAAAAACAGTTTGACAATGTTGTTGAAGTACTGAGAATATCCACAAAATGGCTAGAACATTGCCCAGAGTATATTGCTCCCCTCTGTGTCTCAGTTGCCATCTTGCATAGTGCTATGGCTACCTGTTTATGGCTAGGACCTTGAGGTATACGTGATCAAAAGACAATCGCCCCCACCCAGATGCAAGTGATGGATCTAAATGAGTATCTGTCTTAACTCAGTCAATGTAAGAGCAATTTTCCCCTTTATTTCATCCTGAATGCTTGGCATGAATCATTTGCTCCACGCAGATGTTTAAGAGGCTTTACCCTATTGTAGTTAAATCTCTCCAAAGTCTGAATCAGCCCCACTGTTAAAGAAAGGCAGATTACTTCACATTACCCTAGGCCAACAACAAACAGATCTGTCAGTGCCAATGACAAATGATGAGCATTGTCTCCCTTCACATCAAAAACAGTACAAACACTTTCATCCACCAAACCTTCTCAGGTTGGTGTGACAAGGTTCATGCTTATCAAAACACAACTGTTTGAGCTTCCACTTACACAGAATTTATGTTTTCCGAGCAGATCTTATCTGTTTTTCTTTTGATTTTTTTATCGCTCTTATCTGCCATCTGAGACATGGCAAGTGGTGTCAAAGAGTGAATTATCTTGTCAGGGGCTAATTTAATTCTCTTAGAGTAATTATGATAATGATGGTGGTGTTTGGAGAGTGGCTGACTCTTTTGGATGTCTGCCTGAGAATCCAGTGTTAGAGACAAGCTGGTGGAGATAGGACTGTCTTTACCATGTCTCCGCTGAAATGAGGCACCTTCCTCTGAATAGATTCACTTGCCTTAGCAGCAGAGCATGGCAGAATGTTAACAAGAAGGCCTGCCCACTCTGTGCTTCTTGCTCCTCCCTCTCCACACCTGCTTCTATCTATGCCTCTCTGCCAGCCTTGCCTTCTGGGGAGAAAAGAAGATTTTCACATTAAGACTGTGTACATGACTCACTTCAGTGTGATATCTGCAATAGCGATCTTAACATTCATTACAGCAGTCTTAATGGCATGTTCTTTGTTCAGAGTGTTATGAAATTGTGTGTGTTTGTGTGTGTGTGCATGTGTGTGTGTGTGTGTGTGTGTGTGCATGTGTGTGTGTGTGTGTGCATGTGTGTGTGTGTGTGTGTGTGAGTGAGAAGGGGGTTACCTCAACAAGCATATCTCTCACAGAGAGTGCGAATGTTTATGAAACAAAAGTGACAATACATGTTTACATGATAAGTTGGAGTTCAGCGAAGGCTGACTGGTGGCCAGACAGAACATTACTGACAGGCACCAGGCGAAGGAGTGAAAATCGATAGTGTTTTCCTGGGATTAGGAGGTCAGATTCAGTGACAGAGAGCGGTGAGCCTCCCACGCCTGGAGCCATGTGTGACTAGCAGCTCACACCTTTGCTGCTGTGCAAATCATTGGGTAGAACAGAGACCGGAATGCAAAAGGGAATGACAAAACACACACACACACACACACGCACACTTGCTATCACGTATACACACACAAGCACAGGAGTGCACACACACACACGTACACATATACAAACACACAAGCACTAAACATTTCTTCACTCACATCCATTTGTAAAAAACAGGGTAAAGAATACAGGATGCTGTTAAACATGATCTAGGTTCATTTAGAGTTATGTGCAGTTGCAGAACCATCTGTTTTGATTTTGTCCATGGTGAAGAAATGAAGAAAATAGATTTTTTTACTTACTGTATACACACATTTAAACAATTTACCCAAGAACCTGTTTTCATTCAAGGATTTGCAAGGCATGGCAGCAGTATAATACATTAACTTGCTGCATTAATGCTGTATAGAGGCTACCTTGATTCACAAGCAATAGCTGCTCTGTGACACAGAGTCCATTCACCCAGCCAGACTCAGTGAACCCTAGAAGCCCTGCCTTTGGGGAGGCAAGTGACATACCTCCGCTTTATTAGTTATGAGGAATGTTGGAATGAATTGATTAAACAATTACAGGCTTCTTAATAGATGATTTTATGAAAGAAATTAAATTGGAACAAAGCTTCTCCTCTGAGTCCTGAGTATATTCTTTCCCACACAGCGCTCAGGGAATTACATTACTAGATGAACCTGGTGACAGCCATATTAAGAGTCTTTCTTTTCGTAAAAACCCCTTCAGAGTGGAGGGTGTAATTTAAGAGGTGTTTTAGCTCTAAATAGTGGCCCTAATGCATATTCCTCAGAATAATAATAATAAAAAAAAACAATGACATCTAACATTGCTTTCGCACGCTTCTCGTTGGCATGGAAACTAACGCGTGCTTGTTTGATATCTTGTTCTCGTGTTTACCGCCGGTAGTCCTACTCACAGAACCTATTTTCAACACATGAAACGAGCAGTGTGACAAACGAGGTTGCTTGCGAAATGAAAAGCCTGTGCGGTGAAGGTGGCGCCGGTCCCCCGTGTTCCCGCCACGTCATGTTGCGCCGCTGCGGGCTGTGGCTGAAGGCCCTGCGCGCCGAGCTTCCGCGTGGTTATGATGGGATAGTTGAGGAGAGACGCCTGGCGGTATTGAGCCCAGCCATAGCCAAATCACCGTGACAAAGGAAATTTCAATTAAAGCCAGCGAATCCATGTCTCTCGCCAGGGGAACCTCGGTTAGCAAATAATAATGTGCTCTGTCAACTGAGGTTTTGTGACACATGCAAGTGGGACAGAATGAACATTTTCAGGGATACGGTTTACAATAAAAAGATCGCTGGACACAGTTCCAGGATTTGTGAAATAAATTAAATATTGTAAAAAAGTCAATACAAGCCAGTACGAATGCAAATAGGATGTAATGAAATTAAAATGTTAAAACTGAATTTTTTACAAAAGCTTAGGCTTTTGTACTGTATAATATAATAAGGATGTACATTAAAATCTAAAACAACACTGAAAGCTTATACAGAACACAGACATTTATGTGCTAAATCAAAGTATGATTTATTTAAGACATGAGATATGGATTGTCTTAGACTAAATCTCATGCCCTATTCAGAAACATCCATTAATAATAAACCAAGTTACTGTAATTTTTTTTATTGTTCTATTAATCTTTGCCCATTGCTTACAAGGGATGCTGTAATCATTATGATTCTCACTTTGAAATGTGAAAATTGTTCTGCTGAAAAGGAATCAAAGTGAATTGTTTGAGGGTGCCAGATATCAAAGCACATAAATACATATAAAAACCCAAAACAAACAAGCAATTAATCTCTTGCCATTTGGGGTTTTCTCTTTCTCTGGAAGAGGCATAACTGAACAAATGTATTATTTCAATGTCTTTCATTCTCCACTACATCATCAGCAAAGCAAAAGATTTTGCAAATTAGTCCTGTGTGGAAAATCAGGTCACTGTAGCCCTTTGATCATTCACCACCTCTTTCCTCTCTTCATTTCTCGCAGACCAGCAAAGCCGTGACAAAGGGGGACTTTCCACTGGCTAGCATCGCCTCCCGAAGAGCCCTCTTCCTCGCTGCCCTGTCCATCACTATTGGGACGGGTGTGTATGTAGGCGTGGTGGTGGCCCTCATCGCCTACCTCTCCAAACCAGGTCACATATAGCAGGGTCCTTAAAAGACCAGAAAACCCTTTCAGATTGCAGTTATGCGTAATGCCTCTGAACCTTAGGCTTATTTCCCCTTACGCACATATCCCTCCCCTTGGACTTTTTGTCATCCCTGTATAGAGAGAGAGAGAGACAGAAAAAGAATGGGAGAGAGATAGAGAGAGAGAAAGAGAAAGAGAGGGATGAAGCCAGAGAGGACATATGGGAAAGCTGGGAAACGCTTCATCAAAACTGCGCCTGAGTGAATGGAATGCGTGTGCAAAAACAGCTTCAATGTTTTGCATAGTTGCCGAAGTTATTGCACTTCAAACAAACAGAAATTGCATGGCAAAACAAGGCATCCAGTTAAGCAAATCCAGAGGCAAACCATTCCAAAGGACACGACATAAGGATTGAAAGGAAACCTAAGTGTCCTTGGATTTGTTTGTTTTTTTGTTTGTTTTTCCCTCTACAGCCAAGCTCCATTTTAAACCAGAAGAGATTCATATCCCTGTTTTTATTAACTTACATAAAGCATCATCACTGTCTAGGGTTCAACAATAGATCAACAATGATTCACCGCTGTTCTAAGATGGTGTATCTGCGTCTCCCCGTCCAATCTCAAAAACATTTCTGAACAATACTGACTGAAGCTTGAAAAGTCAAATCCTCTTATGTGTTTATTCTCCTAAAGGTTAACAGAGCCTAATACTGAAACCTGATTCATTATGGTTTTAAACCATAGAGGAAAAAAGAGAGATAAACATCATGCTTGGCTGTGCACCCTTGTGGTTTAAAATCCAGTATTCCTTCTTGAGAGAAATACATATGAAAACAGTCTCTGATGGTTTCCATGCACTTCCCACTTATTTTAGGGCTCGTGCATCATCTTTTGCATTCTTTGTTTCCCATCACTCTGATCAAAGCCCAAAGCTCTAGGATTTCCACTCCTCTGCCCATAGGATGCCTGTCCCTTCTTGAAAAAGACTGGGAAGAAGAATCAGTGCTTTGAATCCTGACCACCAGAACAACAACAGTAAACAAAAAAGGATACACCATGCTGTCCTCCCTCCCACATATCTCGGAACGTCTCTGCCTGATTTCGTCAGAATGTCTTGAGCTTCTGTCAGTGTTGTTCCAGCTCCAGCAATGAGAATAGAAAGAAGTAGGACTGGACTGGCATAGAGACACATTCAGATTCTATTTTCAGATGTTTCTTAAGAACAGTGTGATGTGTGGTGCTTTAACACACAGTTGTGGTTGATTTGAGCTGACAATGCTCACACTGATCCAAGGAAGTATGAAGTAATATATATCTATATAGATGAAGTTACCACTTTCTCAGCGGGTTGTGGGAAAAATGTGCTTCGTTTTCAAGTCATAAAACATCTGATTGAAATGCTTAATAATGTATTGCATGGCTCCAGGCAAGGCTCTAGTGGAGCATATAAATCAGCACAAGGAGGATGCAGTGGTCTGAGGCTGGCTTTCCCACAGCAAAACCAACTCAGCTTGACTTTGGTGTGTAAAGAAAGTATCATGTGCTAAACTTCAACATGCTGATACAAGCTCTCAAACTGGTCCAGTGTTCCTGTTTTAGCCAGAACAGAAATAACAACATTAATTTGTTGCTTCAGCTCTGTGGTAAACAAACAAGATGATTACCATATCCATCAAATGTAGGTTTCACAAGATTTAGCTGTAAAGGATTCAACTATGACATCTGGATCCAGTAATTCCACTGTGGAACTGAAAGAGATAGTGATAGATTTGGTTGCACTAAGGGCCAAGAAGGAATATGTAGGAATATATATTACATTCTACCTCATAATAAATTCCCCCAGGTCTCTGCAGTTATTTGATTCACAGGATGAAAATGTCTTGTCCCTCAAATGAGAGAGTTGGTACCATACCAATGGTTTCTATTGAAAGAAGCAAAATATTTTACACAGAGCTTGACTCGAGGTATCCATCTAAAGGACAGCAGTCTGCATCATGTATAAGGCACTCCTCTAGTGATTATACTCAGTATATGGCCACATGTAACACACCAAAGGTGATATGATTAATCATTGTGAAAAACCTGGGCAAATGTCTCAAATTTAATTATACTATAGCAAAAATAATTTCGGTTAGGACTTTTTGTTCACATCTGTGCCAGATATTTTACTATACTTCTTAGACACTTCTAAAATAAGTGGCTTATGGTAGTCTCAGTGGGCCTTCCAAGCTTCATGTGGTTGTGTCCTTACAAAACTGACAACATGCAGTGCATGCTGAACTATGACAGGTAACCAGTTAAGGCCCCATGGTGCTAAAGACTTATAAATCTAGTCTGAAAACAGCAGCATCTGACTAGGACAAATCATTATGCATGACTTTGGTACTTCATATCAATCAGATTTGTTGAAACTATGTCCTTACCTAATTTTGTTGGTAGCAGGTCTAGTTTGAAATAGTTTGATCTGTGCTATATATAGAAAACTACTTCTTTTGCACTCAAAAGCTTTGGTCATGCATGTCAGCTGGCACAATTAACTTCCACCGTAGCCCAGCCATCAAACTAAAGGAACCTGCTGAAAGGCAGCATCAGAACATACATGAAAACAAATTTTTTAGGTTCGAAATGCCTGCTGGTCCAATTAAAGGATAATGGCTCAAAATGTCCCAACATGTTGAAAGTATTTGTTATCGAACTCAAGACATTTACTATCTACCCTACATGGACAAACACTATCTGATGGTATTTATCACCACTCCATAACATGCCAAATGTGACCATGTCATGACATGCCAGGTAAATAGCAGAATGCATAGATTGCTTGTTGTGACCCTTAAAAATCCAGTCTTTTAAAGGAGGATGCATGATACAAAGCATTGAGCCTCTACAGGTCTCTAAAGGCCTGTGATTCACAGCTAAGCTCCGTTGATGTTGCTGCAAAAAGCAGGTTTCAGCGAATGGACTTCCACTGTGTCCACTGAAGCATTCAAAGCTAAGATTAGACACTTACAGTTTGACTGCACCAGCCATGCATTAGTCATACCTGACATTTACGCTTTACAATTAGCTTCCCATGATGGTGGTTTCGAAGAGAGCTGCTGCTCTGTGGAGCATAGTTGGAAATAGCACAACACAGTTATTCTTATGAAAAGCACTTGTGCTGTGGTGATCAAGCAGATACACGTGACTTGTATTTGTTTTGCATTAAACAACAGAGGGACTTAATTTGGACCTATTTGAATTTAAATATTGTGTTATGTGTTCATTTCGTTTAGTTTTAAAGTGTTCCTATGTCTTTTTGTCTGAACACTTTTTATGTTTTATGGTGACTTCTCCCAGCGGATGCAGTGGTGATAGGTCTATTCTATGTTAGTGAATAGTCTTCTTGATATGACCAACACTGTAATTAAGTCGTGTACTGTATGTTTGACATTTGGAGATTTTCATGGCAAATAGCAATCCGCATTGTGTTCTGTTTGGTGTCATTCAAATGATGTGTTTCTAAGGCTATTGAGGTAACCTGGTATGGAACAGTGTTAAACAACAAATGAAAGTGTGTTGAGATAATTTCCTTTTATCAAAATAGACAAAACATTGACAGAAGAGAAGAGTTTACAAAAACATGATAATACTGGGCTGATTGTGTTATGTAAGTATTGTTTAATCTCTTTTATGGCCAGAATGTGCTTGTCATAATGTGAGTTAACAATGTGTAAATATTGCTAATAAGTTCTAAAAAGATGCAGTATAAAATAAAGTTTGAGACAAAACACAAGACTGTTTTTAAAAAACTGAAGGAGTTATGTCTCAGAAATTGCAAGGCAAAGGGGTGAGTGTGGCTATGATCCTTTCATTATTACTGCCTATAAGATGTTATGGGCATTTCATCACATAGGTTATAGTACCATTTAAAAGAGGTGTATAAAAAGACCAGCAACTGCCTAGAGAATGACAAATGAAGAATGAAGATACAATTACTGTTCATCAAAATAAAGTCACAATCTAATAAACACAGAACATCAATTTAATTTTAAATGAGAACAAGTTAGGCATAAAAATATGTTCCATAATCCACAAATTTACTGACAGACTGGTATCTTGCTTATCTGGCAAATTTCATGACATGTTTATGATTACTAATTCAATTTTCCTATTTGCAAATTAAGATAATGATAGAACATTTACATTTAAAATCTTTTTAGTTTTGCTGGCAAGATATTGAATAAGGAGAGAAGAATAACAATCATGCATGATGACTTAACAGGAGCATCTCTAATTTCCAAGCATAGTGGATTAAGTGCTGAAACATGCTCTTTATACAGCGAGATATGATTTATCTCTAAATTGCTACATGAAGTTTGTCTCAATTTGTGATTATGCATTACCCTTTAGATAAAGTTGTGCACTTTCTTTAGCTAATAGGTTTTTCATAGATTTCTCCTTTTTGGGTTTTTGATATTGTTTTATTCATCATTTTTATAATGTTAAATGTCAGATTCCCAGGCATAAAAAGCATTTAACTATGCTCAATTCTTCATTAAATCTAGAAAACGTGCCATTTTATTGGAGAAAAAAATGTCCACTGGATACACAGTGGTTGGTTTCTTCCCAAGCATCTGCCATGTTATATTATGGAATTATTTACATTTGTTCTTCTGTTTCCTTATATCTCCAGTGAATATTTGTTTTACTTTCATACAACAGGGGGCAGTATAATGACTTACATGTTAGCTGCCAAGAAAATATGTGGCAGAAAACAGGCAGATGGGTTTCACACTACATTTGCTCCAGCATATTTGGATAGTGTTCGGCTAGATACCTAGATACCAGACTCCACCTATCAATATCTCGCAGTTTTGTGAGATTTCTTAAAGAATCTGATAAACAAGGGCAATGTAAACTGTGGGGAATATCCACGTCAGCCACTCAGGTCAATGAGTTCTTATCAAAATGTCACAGTGTGAGCTGCTGCAGTCATTTTCCTGAAGCACTGAAGTCACTTTGATCCACCCTGTCCTTCTGGATATTATATAGGATTTTCTCATTCCTTGTATCAACATTTGGGTTTGAAACTTTCTCTTTCAGAGTTATGGGTTTGAATTATAACTGAGAGAGGGATTATTTTATGCTTCAGGCAGACACTGTAACCTTTTTTTTAAAAAAAGATATAGCTTCTTGATTTTACAAGTGTCTACAAATTGTATTATGAGAAGAGTGCTGCACTGCTAACCCTCATAAAATTGTAACCACAGGAAGAATCAGAATATTAACGAATGCTGTTTCCATGGCTGAAACAATATACAGTCTTGTAGAGCTACCTCCAGAGCTTCAGGTTCATGGAGAATGGAGGTTTTCCATAAACACCTCCTCAGTCTCTCAGTCCTGTGGCTGTGTAAAATCCTCCAGAGGCCAGTTGGCTGGCTCTGTGTGCCTGACTGCACTTGCTGGCCAGTCTTCCATAGCCTGGTGCCACTGCTCAGGAGACTGGTCCTGCCATCAGTTGTACCGGTGCTGCAGCACTGTGGTGATGTGTGCCCAGCTACCAGCCCAGCATCTACTCCCCTATGGCCACCAGAGGTAACCAGACGCATTAGGAAACTGTTGACACAGAAATGACAATGTGGTAATCTAAACAAAGAAAACTCTCAAGGAAATCTTCAGCAGTGAAGCTAAAAGCACCTGTATACTGTAAGACTGAACCTGAGGTTATGTTTTAGTCTCTGAAAGTGAAACATAAGATAGGAGTCTCACTGTAATAGTGACAATGTATTAGACCTTCAGTAGAGCTTTGAGTAATTACACTATCCAAACAATTCAAACAGTTTTAAGAATCTAAATAGTTCATAAACCCTGATTTTCTACTGTGTTCAAAGTTTAATCAGGATGATAATATGAGGAAGTAATTAATCTGGAAAAAACAGACACCTGATCAGAGGAAAGGTTCAGGCCTTACTCTGTTCCACTAAGCTGTGACACAGAAGATGGTGCTTGCACAACACTGGATAGCACAAAGCTAGAAACATATCCCAGACAGACCCTGGAGTGGTGCAGAGACTGACGACGTCGTCTGTGATAGCCCAAATTAAACACTAGCACGGAAGGCTCCAGCTCTCATTCCATTTCAGCTCTGTTTCTACACTGTGCTATGCACACTCCCAGGGAGAGATTTATTTATTTTTTTGAAAGAGGCAATTTTAAAGCTCCCGGAGCTTCTACAGAAGACCCGTCACCTGCATGAGGATTTATGTAGCAACTCCAAATCTCTCGGAAAGGGGAGGAAAATAAGGAAAAGTGTGGAACTTATACTGCCTTCTGGTATACATAAATATTTGTGCGCTTGCTGAAATTCAGCAGATTATGACATAAAAATGGATAAATAAATAACGGTAGGAAGTTCTAATTCTCTGAAGCAGCACTAATATGCTTTTGTTTGACATTCTTTCTACTCTTAATAATTAATCTTAAGATAAATGATTACCATAACAGATATACGGCCACTATATTTGAGTATAGAATGTTGTGGCTATTATACTATGTCAGAGATTAATGGTAAAATTGAATCTTCAGATTTGATTTTTATTACCAATCAATATCAAGCTTGTTCTCTCTTAACTAGACTGCTGAGTCAATGCACTGTGTCTGGTAATTGTTTGCCAGCAATCTGGAGAAACGGACATAATACTTCTCTAGTGGGTGTGTTTGAATAGGTTCCATTAGAATCTGCTTCCTCACTAGGTTGAATGGATTTTGTTGGTGCTAAAGGGATGGTGTTCATCACATTAACTCAATTGTTCAAAAACATGTTAGCTTTTGGGATTTGAGCCTGCAAATAGAGGGCAATGGCACACAGCAATTCAACATTATTATCACTGCCTTTTCCTGAGAAATGGCTTCGTGAGGCCATTTATCTATACAGGTAATAAGCAATTATATTTTCTCCTTGATGTGGCCACGTTTCTTTAGCCTCTGGACTCAGGAGAAGGAAAAACTATGTCCTCTTTTGAAAAAAAACTGTCAAATCAAACAACAAACAACATTTACACACAGAGAACGTGAAATGACTCCAAATGATTTGAATAATTGGCAGTTGTCATAGGCGAGATCTCTGCAAATTAGGCTGCATTGAACATCTGAGCACATAAACACTTATATTTACATTGAGGCACAAACATTTGGCCCTGTTGCCTGTGGACAAAACAACACCTAATGGTACCAGCAGGGATAACATATAGTTTTCCAGTCTCTCAATTTCTACCCTTTTAAAAGAGTAATTTCTCTCAAAGAAAAAGTTCAACCAGCAGATAATCTTTTTCAAGGCTGTTCATTGCATTCAGACTTGCCTGTTGAAAAATAACAAGCAAGGGAGGGAAAACAAATGAAGGCAAGGAGACGACAGTGAGCAGGCAACCTGTTTAGGACAGATGCCAGTTCTGTTTACTGCATTATTGGCCTCAAATGCCTGCAGCAGCAATAGACCAAAGATTCATCGCCACTCTGCAGAGGGAATTGAGAACAAAACTGCAGTAATTTTCCTGGCTTGTCAACCAGCATAGGAATCCTAGATAGATGTAACTCCAATTTCTATTACAGTGTAATTCATTATTATTTCCTATGATTGATAAAATATTTGGTCTCAGAAAAAAAGTAAAATTAAATGTTTGCAAATGTTTTCTTTTGCAGTTTATACTTCTGAATAGTAATGCCTTAAAACTTAATGGATGATGGTTTTGTTAGACACACCCACGCTATTAATAACGTAACAATGGTTGCTTTTGAAGTTTTTATGTCAGCTTTATGAAGACATGTACAGTGACAGTATATGCACAGCATTATACACACCTACTACACATTTGTGGACACTTAAATCAAAATGAGAACATATTCTCTAGATTTTTACAAATGTGCTGTAAATGCACTGCAAATTTCAGAAATAGTACAAACCCAGTCAACAACACAACAGATGTGTTTGTTTATAGATGTTATAAGATGTTATATAACAAATTGAAAATATTTAGAAATTCATGTGAATATGAATGCTGAAAAGCAATAAAAAAAGATCCAGCCCCTAAAAAATACATAGCTTTCTATGCAAGCTTATTTGTACCAAACAGTTTTGCTAGGTGAGTATGAGTTATGGTGACTACCTGAATATCTCCCAGGAAAAGGATGCATCTTTAGGATGTGTCAACAGGAATGGATTTCCAACTCTTAGCTTTCACTCTGCGCTAGCTGATGAATTGCTCTCAGGTAACAGAGGTGTGTGCACTCTTGCTCCTCTCAAAGCACGAAACCTTGAGGCACTTCTCCACTCTCTTTAATGAGGCTATAAACTTCTCTCTTCCTTTTACATCCTTTTTCATCTAATGATACCTCCACCGCTTCCTTTCACAATCCCACCATTTCATTATTTTTGATAACAATACTTGTATTCCCCCGACTGTTGTTGGGGAAAAGATTGTCTCTTCCCTTTCGCCACACATTCTGTGGGGTTCCTTAAAGCAATACTTGGCTCTGCTTAGCTGATTTTCATACAACACTGTGTCATTTGAATTCATGGTGGAGAAGGAGGTTAAATTCTATTCATTCTATTTAAAAATTCTGTTTATATTGTCACAACCTAATACTTTCAAATATGCAGATTTAGGCAATTCTTATCTTTCAAAAAGCTTATTATTTCATGGTCCTAATGCTCGTTATCAAGGATTATACCTTTATACTGTAAATATATACCTTTACATTGTTTTATTATTTGTTATCTTACAAAATAAGCCTTTATGAGTGATTTTCTAATTATCATTATAGGCTGCCATTGTAAATACAAATATTTTCTTATTGACTTCCTTAGTCAATTAAAGGTTAAATCAATCAATCAACTGGTCTTTGTATAGCAAAGCCTAAAGTCAGCTCTGGCTTGTAAAGGTGAATCATATTTATGAAAGCAATGAACATCACTATGAAGCTGGAAAAGGTAATTACATTCCAGGCATGATTTTTCAGTCCAGCCCAAAATGGACAAACGATGATTCATTTTGCAGCACAGAATGATTGATGCAAAGGTTCTGAGCAGTGACATTTTGCAGGACAGTAACCTGAGAAGCAAAGCTTGAGATGGATGGGTCTTGATTTATGATCCACCCACTTTTGCATTTTAGTCTCCAACTGACTGTCAGTTACAGCTCGTACTTTACCATGCTTGGCATATATTTCTACTGAAGAGCCAGGTTGATATCTCCACCAGCCACAGCTCCAACACAGAGGTGCTCTCAGTCAAAATGAGTTCAGACCAAGGAGCACAAAGAAGAGGATAAATGCCAATATTTGGAAGCCAGTTGATAAAGTGAACTGATGGGAAAGGAAGCATCTTTAATTTTAGCTGGAAGACTACACACAGTGACCACATCTAAAATTTGTAAAAAGGAAATTTGAGATGTCACTGAGTGTAGACTTCCAGCTAAAATTAAAGATGCTTCCTTTTCCATCAGTTCACAACCACCCAACCCCCCCGCGCCGCCTCCCAATCCGTCTTGAAAATTGGAAATCACTTGAAATGCTGTCGAAGAGCTCCTGTTGTCTTTTGCTCTACATACTCTCCGTCTGGGAGGTGAGGCATGCACATAGGCTCAGTGAGATCATCACAAGTTGATCAATTCTTAATTACAGTACCAGAGCCAGCTGCTGGATGACTAATTAAAAAAAACAAAAAACAGACATGTTCTTATTGAGGTCAAAGGGGGAGGGCAAGAAACCCAAGAAATTCTACTCATTGTGTTATTGTCCTGGATGGAGAGAGAAGGTGTGAGACCCTGGACAGCTGTAAAGACAATGTGTGAGTAAGCTCTGGACAGTAGGTGTTGAGAATGGCAGGCAAGCTGTAGGAAACCACAAAGAATTTTGATCTGCCAGATGACCACTCTGAATAAATTATAATATAAACAAAGACCATGCTTTGAACTAATAAACCCAAAGCTTTTTTTGAGGCTGTCGTGGTACTCTTTTGGGAGCACTAAATATGCTGTGAAATGGCTGTGGCCTTACTTTATATAATACATACAATCAGTCCTCTGTGGACTATAGATTTAACAGGCACACTGAGACTCAGTGGGTACAAATGGTTTTGTTTGTTCCTTGTAAATACAACTACATGACAAGAGTAAGAAGTAATGACACATTTAGAGCCTATGCATTTAAAGGGGAAAGGGGAAAAATATTTTAATATGGTCTGTGTTGTCTGGGCTTTGACACTCTGAGGGAAGATTCCTAATTGCCTTTTGTTTGGTCCCTGCATTATCAGTATCTTGCTTACACAGAATGTTTAAATCCAAACTAATTAATTAGGGCATGGACGTTATGAGAGCTGGCAGACTCTTCCCCACCCCCCATCTCTCAGGACATCCTAAACATCCTCAATATTCTTAAACAAGGCTTTTTGAAATTTCTTATGAAATTACACAGAGATTAATTACAGAAAAGACAATGATTAATTCAAGGAATATTGTGAACATTATACATGCCCATATGCATTCAGTTTGTCTTGTATCACAGTTGTTTTCATGTTATCTCATTCAGCCTCAAGCTGCCGCATATTTCAATTAACTGTGATGGATTCTCTCATCCAAAACAAATTTAGGCGCCACACTTCATTTTTGCATTGATATTCCATTTAGATTATGAATTGCCTTAAGAACTTTACACACACACACACACACACACACACACACATATATATATATATATATATATATATATATATATATATATATATATATATATATATATCACATATATTTCATTTTTACTATTTCAGCCTAAAGGCCTTAGTACAGCTACTGATAAATAAGATCACATATCCTGTTGACAAGCACTGGCGTTCATATGAGGCTAGATCAAAATCATACAATGTCCTTGATGTTTAAAACATCCTGAAATGTTCACTGTAATGGCTAGAGTTTAAGGAGCATTTTAGAGAAAATCATTTGGCAAAAACATATAAATTTTCTTCCCCAGGTTGTCAAAATGTAAACTTATGCAGGGACATTAGTAGTGTGATGCATTATTGCAAAAAAAAAAAAAAATCTTATGGTTCTTAGGCTTGTCATGCTCTCCCTGGAATCTGATAGAAAAATACAGGACACACCAAGTTTATAAGTCATATTCAAGTGAAATATAATAAATCACATTTTCTACAATATTTTTTGAAGTATTAGAAAAGGGGAAATGCATTATTAGAGTGTAAGGCCCTTGATTTAGTTCCTTTGCTGGAGTCTGTTTGGCAGAGCTCAGATATCTTTCTTCAAAGGTATACAAACTCACAGGCTGCATCGCAGAGGCAAACACACACAAATCAAGAACTCTTGTAATTTAGGAAGATCTTCCAGGGCACAGCTAATCTAAGAAATATGCAAATATCTGTTGAATGGAACATCAATATTTGGACAGGCATTTTGATGTCCTGTGTGTAAAAGACTCAGTGTGTGGCCAACCTTTGAAAGAGACCTTTAGATTGCTGTGTAAACACTGACAACTTAAAAATCCCAGGCAGAAGTTGCCATTGTTGCAGTATAAAGAACATTCATTAAAGATTCAATCACAGCAGTGCTCAGACACATAATGGCTACAGCTGGATTTATGGAAAGTGACTTTGCCACAGGATAGTTTTATTTATTTTGAAGCAGAAACAAATCATCTTCCTGTAGGCCTGCATCTTTTACTAAGACCAAAATACATGCATTAAGGCATGCATACTGGCGTTACACATTTGTTGTTGCTCTTTGGAAATATTCAGGCAAACTAGTATCAGATTCTGTGAAAGAATTTGAAATTTTGTTTCAGTACAGTAATAGAAAAAAATAGGGAAAATTACAGAAAAATACAGAAAATCTGATTGCATACTGTAATTCATTCATCCTGAACAAATTATGTCTTTCTCCCAAGACATTTTAGAGTGTCATATCAAGATGCCCCCATATTTAAAAGAATTACAAATATAAAAGAAAGCAAATGTAACTCATGTACTAAAAACTATCATGCTACAAACATGATACATTATTGATAATTTTATTGTAATGCAGTGTAACATTGTAAAGCTATAAGTCTAAAGCAGAAAGAATAATAATAAAATACAATACACATTTCAAGGCCCTGGAAGTGTAACTTGCCAGTTTATTTCCCAGTGTTACAGATTTAGCATTGTGAGGAATTACTTCAAAATTGTTTTTATTGGATAATCCATATCATCATTCTATTGGTGTTTTTATATACTACTTCTTATTAGATTAGGCTAAAAATCATAGGAAATCAACTGAACTGAACTGAGCAGAAAGTATCTTTTCAGAGAACACTAGAAACTGTGTTACTTAAAGTGTGTATGAAATAATGTATGAATGAATGTGTTTGTCTTTGGTCAGAATAACTTAATTTCCCTTTGGCCTTCTTTGAGTGTGCTTAGTCTGTTAACAGTCAGCTTCTCAATGCTGGATTCTAGTGGGCGTGAGAGATTTGCTTTAGTTCAGCCCAGTGCATTCTGCTTGAGTTCACTTAAGTGGCCTGCATTCTATTGTCATGAGCTTAACTTTCTGTTATATGCATTGCTGAGGGTGATAAGAGAGTCCAAACAGGGGTTCCTTGAAGCTTACTCAACAACCCACCTCCTATGGCATGAAGAATTCCTCTGTTCACCACCCAACGTTGTACCACAGCTATCTATAAGACTGCTCTCTTTCTCTCTGCATGTTTGTGTACTGCTGCTGGAAGTAGAGAGGTTGTGAAGAGCCAAGAGGGGTGGGGGTGGAGGGCGGGCTGGAGTACTCCGATACAGAATGAACTCTGAATTTGCTTCAGGCCAAGCAGACAGGAAGACTCTAGACAAGGGCTGGCCTTATCAAAGCATGGAGGCCCTCTCCACCATTCTTGGTGAAAAGTTCAAACTAAGTAGAGTAGAGGATCATAAATTTTGTTGGGTTGTTTTTCATATTTGCGCCTGTTTTTCTCAGGATGACTGTGAAGCTGGGTCAGGAGCTGGCAGAGGCCTGATTCCAGACATGGCACACACAAAACATCATATCTGTTGCCTTTGTTCCCATTTGTCCATGGGTGTTTATTCAGCTTCAGCAGGTGCTCCTACAGACAAGCTCGCCTTTCAATCCAAAAGCATACTGACAGTCTCCCAGTCTGGCAAGCGTCTGATTGCCACTGAGTCCACAATGGCCGGTTTCCAAATATGGAAAATATAACCTTTCCCTCCCCATCTCCCTTCCCAACTGCACACCAAAGATGCCTTCCCCTGTAATGTGCCATTCATTACATGCTTTCACACCAGCCTATGGTGTCAGTCACTAAAACTAAGCTACACAGCTCTAAATGAAGAGATGAAGAAATCCAATATATGTTCCTGCCGGAGCAATAGGAAGTTCTCTTCCTCCTTCCCGCTATTTATCTTGGGGCTACTGATTCCATGCCCCAGCAGTTAGTGGACACAGAAATAGCTGGTGAGCTGCACCAGCACTGGGAGAATTGGACAAAGCCATTGAGGAAAGACATTTTTTTCCAGCTTTCACTCCATACCTAGCCCAAGGGGCCTATGGAACCCAGCAGCACTGACCGCACACAGGTAGGTGCAGTGCTGTCTAGGTTTCTCCTCATGAATGAACACCTTGCAGCAAGACAAAAAATCTGACTTCTTGTCTTATTGTTATGGATGTTCTTTCTTGCCCGCCTATGAACAGCTTCATGTTACTCAGGGGTGCATTGCATGATCTTGAGGAGCCCTCTGGAATGACGGTTGTGCTCAGTTAAGGCACCACTCAATCTCCTCTCAGATCCTCTGCACTGAACACCCCTGCAAAACTCAAAGGAAGAGAGCTAAGACAGGAGATATATTGATAACCCTCATGCAAGCTTTTTAGGGCTCTGGTTGTGGGTACAACTAAATTCAAACAGCTCCAAATATATATTATATATTAACATAGACACACATACACATGAACAGGTTTAAGACAGAAGTTATAATTTCACTAAATTATAATTACATTTTATGGTTATATCACTCCATTAAACCTGTGAGTTTTCAAAGCCCTCTTCCCTGTGGGGCACTGTTTGATTATTGAGTGTCTGTTTATCTTTTAAAAAACATTTGAGACAAATATTTACTTCACACAGGCTCTAAAATGTCCTTATAGACATTCTCTGCCATCTTAAGACCTCACTTAATTGACTATGTTCTTCCCTTCACCAAGTCAGTACACTAGACTCCATTAAACTCCTCCTCCTCACATACTGTGGCGAAATGGATGGGGTGTTGATAGTCTTGCTCATATGCCTTTAGCCAATGAAAACTGAGTAACTGTGAATCATAAGTTTAACCCTCAGGGGGCTGTAGCATTAGACAGAGAGATCATATATGTATAGCACTTTGGTAAAGGTGTAAACAGTTTGCAGGTGGCAGAGGCATTAGCGAGGTATTATCCATCTATGATGCTGCAAGCATATGGCCCACCACCAGCGCAGCAGAGAAGAGCTGAACCACACTGCATGCGTACGACGGGGGCCAGCTGAATAACTGACCACCTGCAAACAGGAGCACATGACAGGCAACTGAGTATGCTGCAAGGTAAAACTTCTCCTTGCCACAAAACAAGAGGAATGGCTGGACGATAACATGCTGGACGCTGACACCTCGGCCTGGCCCAGAGGGGAGATTTGTGTGTTGATGCCAAAGGGTCTCTCTGATGCCGCGAGTGTGGTGGCGAGAAACAGATGGGCTGGACTTGGGCTGCAGTCCCGGAGACCCTCCTCCACTGCATGCCAACTAGAGTGGAGCGTTGGAGGTGTCACTGCCGGCATCTCACTCTCACTCTGCCAGCATGCACTCACGCGTACTCCACTGACCTCCAACAAAGCAACAAATGCCCAACAGTGAAGCATGGCCAAGTGTGAAATTGTACCAGCCAGAGCCTGTGTTGATCTGACAGGCGAGGGAGGCCCAGAGCCGAGTAGACCCGCACAGGGACTTCCTCACTCTCCTTCTCTCTGGCCACTTCACTAAAAACGCTTTTCAGGGGCCATGCTGCTTGCTTACATTTACGGTTCAGAAGCCTCATAACAGCCATCTCAGAAATGCTGAATTACAAACAAGGTTCCATTGAAAACTGATTGCTCTAATCATATTTTATTGCTAGCAGCACAATAATGTGAGCCTAGTGCATAAATCCTTCAGATCAACATGTTTATGATTAAGCTGGTTGGTACGATGCAAAAAATCGGAATATTCTCCTCTGAAGTAACTTTAAATGCCAATTTGGTCACCCCATTTTGCCTCTGGAATCTAAAAAAAGACCCTTATTTGCTTATACTGCAGTTTTCATTCTTAATAATACATTCGATTTTTTTCCTGTTTAAATAATGACAGTGCTTCTCTAACTCCTTATGAATAGGACAGTGAGGTAGATTATTTCTAATTTAACAATATTAAAGAAAAACCAAAGCTACTTTGAGATCAGTAATGGCTTACATGAATGGCAGCTTCAGGTAGGGGCTTTAAAATGTACAAGAAACTATGGGACAAAACAGTTTAACCAAGTGTGGGCACTGACATCCCCCTTTGATAATATGAGCTCCAGTAGAGGGGGATTACCTTTATTACAGAAAAGCACAAGCACAATACTCCTCTGGCTTCCCTTCTTCCCTTGGGCAACTGCGATGGAGACAGATGAGGTTGCAGGAGTTGATTAAAAAATAAAACCGAGAGAGTGGCGCCATGACCTCTAGGTCTCAAGTGCAGCAAATTGAAAGCCAATAACCTCCAGAAAGCTTCCGCACAGTTACGGATAAAGGGGGTCAGCAGCTATGGAGCTAGCTTAGGAGGAATGAACTCAGAGACAAGGGGGTTGTGTGCAGTGTCATACCCGCAAGATGGAAGATGCAGTTGACTCATTTTGGCTTCGTTTTTTAGAAGTGGAATCTGTCAGGACCTGATTCCGCCAGGCTTTTTGTGTGTCGATCGGACCATTAGCAGGTTGGAAACAAACAGTGCAAGATAAGAGCTGAAACTCAACTGAAACCACTAGGATATCCAGGCGCTTGCTTAGGATTGTAGGTACACTGAGTACCAAAAGTAATTAAAAATAATTGCTGAAGAAGACTGCTGTTGGCAGGCCTTTATTTAGCTTATTGTCATCTGCCAAAATTTTAGAAATTCTAAGAATTAATGACAGATTGCAGTTGATCTGACCAAGGCAGGACTAAATTAAAATATTCTACAGTGCATGGACAGAATGTGTGGCCATATTTTGCTGACCATATTTTCATGTTATTATAGTTAAAAGCCCTACACTAACTAGTTTCTTATTAATTGTGGTACTGACACTATTACATTTTTTCAGTTAGAAACTCTTTGCTAACTTTATTTTCAGTTTATTATTGGATATTTAAAGACATTATTCATTATATGTTATTCGTTTGCCATCTTGGGTTTATCAGAGGAGGAGGGCTTTCCCTTCTGAGTGTTGGTTCCTCTCAAGGTTTCTTGGCACTGCTGCCGTAGCATGCTCATTATGGGCTTGGACCCAAATTCTCTTTATATATAATTTCTGTAAAGCTTCTTTGTGTTGTAAAAAAGCAACATACAAATTTGATTTGACATGAATTAAATAAGATGTAAAAAAGCTTGTGATCATTTGTGAGCCAAAATGCAGTTGTGGTAGTCACTGAAAAAGCCAAACACTGCAAAATGTCAAAAGAGTGAAAGTTTTATTTCAAAGCAAGGAAAGCTGTTTCAGAAAATAGCAGTGGTTGAAATACAAAACAACAACAAACAAACAAACAAACAAACAAAAAAAACATAACAGTCTAAATAACTGGACAAATAAGAGTTTAAAGCACTCAGAAAATCACAATAGTTTGCAAATTATAGGTATGATGGTTTTACTTCTCATGTAACCAAAGGTTTCCTTTAGACCATACTTACTGGCTCTCTTCCAATCCATATACTACAGTTCTTTCAAAAGAGTGGTCCGGTTTCCTAATAGATATTGCTCAGAACATGTATAACAACCTTGCAAACCAGCCTAAAGCTACACTGAAGACAAAAACCTCTCTTACACTACTTATAGATCTTTATTAATTATGTTGCCATTGTTAAGTCTATGCTCTGCACTTTGCTAAAGAAAGTGATACTTGTGAAAGAATGCACACACATGAAAAATATTTCAAGAGATGTCAAGAGTTTGACTGAACGAATTCCACTTTGGAGATTCAATTTGGGAGCCAAGGGCTTTTTTTAAAGGCCCTTTTAAAAATGACAAATGAGAGTGGTCAATAGCTTCAAAGAACATGAGGGCATAAGTGATAAGAGCATCTCGGATCATTGCTCAGCCTCAAGCATTAATGTGCTTTCAAGAGCAATGGTCTCAAAGATCAAAGACACTACATCTGAACAAGTGAAATCAAATCAAAGTTGTCATATTCCGGGAGAAAATATATTGTTTCTGTCATAAAGTACTTTTCCAATACACAGAATGGGCAAGTAGTGTGGCAACAAAGAGATTTCATGTGTGTTTGCATGCTAAGAAAGATCACACGAGGGACTGGAAGTGAAAAGGCAATAATTCAGCATAGACACAGGACAATCCCTCATGCATAGACGTGGTTTTTGAGGAGGAGGGGGGGAGATGTGTTCCCCCCATCCAATAATTCCTGCTCACACTATTCATTTAATGTAGCAGCTTGTATTGTGTGAGCAGTGTCTCCCCAAAGTTGAAACAGACACACACAGACACAAAACATGAATGACACTGTGTGACCACCTTGTGTGGACTGATCCCAATGACTCAGCAGACAAGCTAAAGCTCATATTTTACTTCACTGGTAATCGATTCCAGCAACCAATAATTATTATGATTTTGGTGAGGTTTTGAAATCAAGTGCAGTGTAACTCGACTTGGCGCTTCCAGATGTGGCTCTTTTTCCATATTTAGAGTGCAGCAGACATTAAAGAGGAGGCCACACACTGTGGGATCTGAGCTTGTTTTGATATGGTAAAGAAATAACTCCCTTTAAATCCACTTCCCATCTGTCCTTAATTTCTCTTAGTGCTGCTTCTCTTGGGCAATGCTTAAATAGTGTAAGTGAAAGAATTTCAGTGGGTCAGATTATAGATTGTTTTAAACATTAATAGTAGTGCTGAAGAGTTTATTTCCCATGATGGGATCTGGCTCTTTTAGTTTTTCAGAGATTTAGATTTAGATTTTTATCAGGCATAGTTTAAAGATTTGCTTAAAAAATCCCTTGCTAAAGGAATGTTTGTGATCTTGGGTCTTTCCAGATAAATCATACTGAAACCCCAAAAAGCTAAATGATCAAAATAATACACCAAATGAATTAGTGGAAATCAAAGGACGGGATGGTGCTAACAGAAAGAATCTATCTCATTTTAGATCCTGGAACAGGTGCAGGTACTGCAGGTACTCCTTATGCAGGTACTCCTTAACCCACAAATGATATGCATTAGCAAAACGACATTATAAACATTATCTCAGCCACTTATATCTGAAAGAGAGAAAGTTCTTCTCTAGTGGTTTCAATACACACTACGCACCATATCATGCAGATTATATACTGCATTAAGCTTTGGAGACACAATTAGAGCACTCCCAAATCGTGCTTACACACGTTCAGAAAATAAGATAAAGTGGTTACAGCTCATTAGAAAGCTAATTACTGGCTGTTAATTCACAGCACACTATTACAGCACTAATATAGACACACACATTAAATTCTCTTCCATAACTGCCACTATACTTTTGTTTGTGCTGTGACAAAGCCGTCCAGTTAACCTTTGTCATCCAGCATCTGTGCTCCCCTGCAGACAACGGGCCGCACAGGGAGAGACTGGGCAGCAGAATCTTTGCTCTTAATACCAGACGAGCAAGGCCAGGAAGGAGGAGATGCGAACAATGGCATTATACAGTGGAAATCATTTTGCCATTACTGAAGATGAGGTTGAATTAGAGGTGGGCTTGGTAATGAGCTCTTATTATTAGAGAGTTAAAAAAAAAGTTAAGTATTAACATGATTTCAATGTGCATTACAGAACAAAGTGTCCTCTCTTTGTCTCTCTGACTCATACTTACTCTCTTTCTATCTCTTCTATCTCTTTTCTCTCTCTCTCTCTCTCTCTCTCTCTCATCTGCTCCTGCTTAGAAGTTACATCAGGTCAAGAAGCTTTGAAGGATGCTGTTGTCTTTTCTAACTGGAATTCTCTGAACAGCTCCATGACAATGTTTCACTGTCCAAAGATTTGAATAATTAAAGAAGCATCAGTAAGTAAACCCATAGGGTTGCCCAGCAGAATTCCAGGAATCATAGTGCATATGTCCAAGCAGGCTGAAGCTGGAAATCTGCTAAATATCACATGAGCACAGATCATCAGCTGTCACGAACACATCATCAGCTGTATACATGCACTTACACAAACGCGCACGCACGCACGCACGCACGCACACACACACACACACACACACACACAGATGCATGCATGCATGCATTACAGAGCATGCACTGTGAATAGTAATTGTGAAACAGAAACAGATTACTGGAAATAAATGGAAGCACAGCGGCATGTCTAATCTACTACAAGTTCATTTTATTAGCCAGAGCTGACTAAACAACATAAACACATTAAGTAATTGCAATTTCAAAGAGGAAACCAATCATCATGCTTTCTCTGTGATAGCATTATTTTATAAACCCATACATAACTGCATTCATATAAAATCTATATAGGTGGATGTCACCTCCATGTTTTGTGCTGGGTTGATAACAGACAGGATTTGCTCCAGCTTGCAGGTTGTTTTTTAGCGCCACAGCTACTCGATTATTGGCTTTTGAATAAAAGCAGGTCAGATGTTCTCCATGTTGTCTGTCAACGCAGTAAACTAAGGGCTAATCCTTTCAGCTATTGTTTATTTTGTGCTTGTCAGTCAACCCTAACTATGGTCTTTTGTATATGTAGGTGTGTATAAACCAAGCAATATATAAATAAACAAAACTATACAAAATAAAATTGAACAAATTCACTTCAGCCATTTATGTGGCAACTTTAAAGAAGGGCAAATTAAAATTGTGCCTTGTTAAATGAACATTGTGGCAGTCAGCTGATAAGAAATCATACCTGTCCAGAAAAACAAACAAACAAACAAAAAGTTATGACAGGTTATGCAACATACGCATTCCCCAGATATATCATCACAAAGTCAGACCAGCAAAGTCTTCCAAGTGAAGAAGATCTAATTGAGAGAATCAGAAGGATGTGATATGTCACAACAATGACACATACGTAGTGTGTCTGCCAGATAGAGGCAGGTAGGCATGCATATCATTAACATTTATGGCATTTAGCTGATGCTTTTATCCACAATCACGGATGAGTACAACTTGAGCAATTGAGGGTTAAAGGCCTTGCTCAGGGGCCCAAAGTGGCAACTTGGCAGTTGTTATCTGACTGTGGAGCACAGTGTGGGCTGCGTAAACAAGGAAACATTTTGGTCTACTGTTTAAACTGTCCACTTAAAGAGCAGAAACAGATGAAGGCACTTATGTAAATGAGAAATGGGATGCTGTTAAAAAAAATATTTTAAAATCACAGAACGAAGTACAACACAATGTGGAGGTAGTGGTCGGCTCATGCTATTTATCTTTTCTTTATTGTTATATAGTCCTGCAGTCTCAGCATCAGTTAATAGTAGTAGTAAACAGAGTGGAACGCAATAACGGAATGCAAGTCAGAAGGCAACATAAAGATGGGACACTAGTGCCATCTACTGTTTTCTTATGTAAGTACATATGAGTAAGACTGATACAACATGGTGAGCAGTCACCGAATAGCTTTTGATTCCAGTCTTTAGGACCACACAGACTTTAGTGTTTTCATTTAACTAATTCACCCATTTTGAATCATAACGTAATGGCCTAACTCTTCATAACCTGACGTCTAAAGTCCAACAGCCTGAAGTTCCTCCTGTAACAGGTCAACTGAAATTCAGCTATTATGTACAAGTACTGCATTTGTTTGTACTGCACATATTGTCTAGATCTGTGTGTGTATGAGCATGCATATGTATGTAGAAGGGGATCATCCAGTACAATAGGTTTCTCTACTTGAATGCTTTGTGATCACAAACAATTTCTGTTTTATGCAATCATTTGTTTATAACTTTTCTAAAAACATCTCATTATTTGCCCAAAAGGTCATAAATACCTTTCATGTCTCTGCTGTGCATAATTGAGAAATTCAGAGGCTCCCAGATGCATCTTTGTTTCGGCAGATCATTGGCATCCTTGAAGGGCTGCCTTGCTCCAGTGCTCTGAGACTCCTCTCTGTGGCGTGCTAATCCTTGAAGGCACCCAAACACACCTGCCAATGCTCATTATTTTCATGCTATTTTCAGGCAAGCAAGCACATAGTGAGTCTGCACTGAAGCCTCAAGCCAAAGAGCTTCAGAAAAGCAAATGAGGAAGGCTTTTATCAGTTAGGGTGATGAGGAGAAAGATGCTCAGTAATAATGTTTTCCCACCCCACTCATCTCAATGCCAATCACATGCTGAGGTGTTCAAGCTGTAACTGCATCTGCTTGCTGCAGTCTCATAGTTTGTGCTAGCTGCATCAATCTATGGTTTGTTTCCATCAGCCCAGTCTATTGAACAGAGTGCCAAAAAGGAAAAACTGCACTTTGAAAGTGCCTTCAGTTGCAGTAGCAAAATATTTCTATTAAAACTAACTTGTTTTAACAGAAATGTAATTCAACAGTCCAAAATGGACAGCTAAAATGAACTGTCTGAAAGTAACAGGGCAACACTTCACTTCAAACACTCCTTGCCATTATTTCCTTAAAATTAAGAAACAAGTCACGGTGTATCAAATTATTTATTTCCTGTATAATAGAATATACATCCAGTTGACATTGCTTTAAACAGGAATCTGTTAAACATAGCAAAAAGGATTCTCATTTGCATTTTACACTTAAATAAACCGTGCCTTTGTAAACCCAACAGTGACTTAAAAAATAGGAAGTTAAACATTGAAAAAAAGTGAAACTGAAAGATAGGTAGTATTACCAAAAAAGCTACACAAAGAACCCTTCCAACGCGCTGTTTAAAGTGTATGAGGATATACAGTAGCTATCATTTGCCATCCAGCATTATGCTTGAAGAGCAGCATAATAAGAGGCAGGAAATATTCCTAAACAAAAGTGAGAATGTGACAATGTGCAAAACAGCTTCAAACACTTATTCAGATTTTAGTTGTACATTTATACCTTGTCTAAAGTGAATCAATCCCAAAAAATAACATTCAATAATCAATACAAAATATATAATGTGTAGAAATAAATGCAGAATAAACAAAACTGTAAAAACAAATTAGTTATGTTTTATTAATAAAAAATTGGAATAACTGGACAGAGCACCCAATACCTCAATGAAAAAAAAAAAGAAAAAAAGACTAAATTGACAGAGTAAGAAAAAAAAAAACATTAAAAATTAAGTAAAGGCATTAAAAAGGGCCCACAAAAAATAAGTCAATATAAAAAGTCATCGGGAATCCTGATATTTGTGGCTTTGAACTGCCTTTTGCCTGGGGGCCACAGCACTGGAGTGCTAAGTGAGGACTGTCTGAATTCACACACATGCAAATGTCCTTGAGGTGGAACCAAGTGGCCAAGTAAAAGAGTGAAGGGAGCATACAATTAAGATGCATGAACTGCAATTACACTGTGGTAGGACAGCCCCATATACCAGACTATGACTGTTCAGTACTGATGTGATGAGTAAGCAGTTTTGTCAACTAAAAAAAACAAAAACAAACACAAAAAAAACAAAAAACACAACAACAAAAAAAACCCCTTTACTTTTAAGCCACCTGGCCATGAACTAAAGGCACACCATGATGCAAAGCCCTCTTCCACATGTAATAGGTGGAGCGTGGGGTGAGAGGAAAGTATGATCTGAACTCTTTGAACGTGGGAAAAGACTTTTCTTCAAAGCGCTGCTGCAGGAACAGTTTAGCTTTGGCCTTGAAATTAGCCAATGCCACAACATCCATCACAAACATTTGCTCATCGTTGGTCTTGTCACACAGAGGGTTTTCAGGCAGGCTGAACTTAGTGGGGCTCTTTGTTTTTCCATTTAGGCAATCCATGTTTCCATCAGAAGCAAACAGAACCTGACTTCCTCTCACATGTTGCAATGCATCTTCAGTTATGTCCAACCTTTTAGGCTCACCACTCTCCAAACTCAGGCTGGACTCTTTCTGAGCTTTCTTGTTGAGAGAATATCTCCAAAGCCAGTAGTAACAGGAGGAGATGGATGGAAACTTGAGCTTGAATTTGAACAGGGACATCTTAGACTTCTGGACACATGCTTTGGCCTCTTCTCTGAGTCTTTTCTTCTGGAGGTAGAGGAGTCTAAGGCTTTCATGACTACGCCTTGCAATCTTAACTCTTGTGGCTAACCTGCGACCCCCTAGTGAAGCTATTGATGACTTCTCTTTAGGATACTGTACTTTATCAGCATCCAAGCATTCCTCGCCACTCCCTGAGAGGTCCCTGAAAGGAGTGAACAACATGGCCTCTCTCCTCCAGTTGTAGTATGTGGACCGAGAAATTCCTGGGAATCTTCTTTTGAAAATTCTGTAAGGGAATGAAGTGTTTGTGGTGATACAGATTTGGAGGCTTTTCTTTGCTTCCTGCATCAGAGCAGCATTCTGAGCACGATCTCCCTCTGGCTTCTCAGACTTGAGGGCTAGCATGCTGTTGAAGGTCTCCTGGATGGGATGCTTCTTGATCTCTGGAGAGGTCCAACAATCATGATCAATGCTTTCTCCAGGGCTGAGCTCTTCATTAGAGCCAACAGACACAATACTGCCAGTAGACATGAGTTCATGTTTCCATGCATAGTATGTGGACCTGGAAATTTCTGGAAAGAACTCTCTGAACTGGTTCTGGGGTATGAGCTTGCCTTCTTTGTAGCAGGTCTGAAAAAAGTGTTTGGCCTCATACCTGGCAACGGATTTCTTGTGATACTCTGTGCTTTGCCTCCTCCAGCGATAGAAGGTGCTCTTTGTGATGTTGAACTTGTCTTTGAGAGTGGAGTAGGACAGCTGCAAGTCCTGACCTAGAAGCTCTAGAGATTTCCCAGGTGGCAAATGCTGCTCACTGTAGGGGCTTCCGATTTTGAGGTCACTGGCAGGAATTAAGGCCACAAAATTGTGTGGTTTAAATATGGAGCCTGCCTCCAGTTCACCTGACCACATAATGTGGAGGGTCAAGGGCTCCGTGTCCTTGTGCCATGTTCTGGGGCGGATAAGACGATTGAAATAAGGCCTAATCTTCAGGTTGTACATAGGGTAGATAGAATAGATGTTGCACTGGAGGACCGAAGACAGAGCATAGACATGCCACATATTCGCAAAAGAGCCAGGGAAACAAGAGGCCTTGACGTCTGCATCAAAGATGGCCTCAAGCACTTGCATGGGAAGTTTGAGCATGTCCTGGGATTCCTCAGCACAGAGGGAAAACCTGGCTGCCTGCAGCATGACCTTGGAATCAATCATGCCATTCAGATAGTAGCGTTTCCATAGCAACATCTCCACCACTGCCCTTACCTGCAGCTCCAAGCTCAGACTCGTGGAGCCCACTAGTAGCATGCTAGCTGCATCAAACAACAGGTTGCCCTTCCCTTTGCAGACCAGAGGAAGCAGGTCAGCTGGTGCATCAGCTGGGTACAGTCTGTGAGCCACTCCGTCAATACCCATCCAGAATGAAATCTCTGTGCACAACGCACTGGGGAGGTGGAAGGGCGCAAGCACCTGCTCTACTTCCAGGGCAACTTTAATCAGGGCGTTCAGGCCCTGAGATTCTGTGGCCTCCTGAAGCTCACCCAGGACGGCGAGCACCACCTCATTCCTCTGAATCATGCCTAAAGCAAGAACCACACAAGAGTATCAGATTAGCTTCAAGGGTTCATAAGTGAAGAAACCACGAGCATGCAAAAGTTAAAATAGCGTAGTAAAACTTTTTTTTTTTTTTTTGCCTCGCTTGATTTTAAACACACAAAAATCCAACCTAATCAAGAAGCCAACAAGGGACCTAAAAAAAAATCACAAATCATATTTTAGTATATTAAGTATTCGATAGGTCAACAATTTAGTCAGATTTTTTTTCCTAATAATTAACGTCTACTACGCGTTTAAACAATCACAGGACTAACATTAACAGTCAACAAAAAGTACTCGAAAATATGATTTAATGCATTGGACACAACAGCAGAATGTTAAAAGTTGACCCGATTAATTTGAATGAAATTAACAGATATTCTAACATTTTTAAAATCACATATTGGGATGCCGCTGTAGTAAAAATAATTCTATACACTTACATCGCTTTACAGTGTAAATATTTTTTCTCGTCTCAGGCCTTGTAGAGTGCGTAATGGTTGCGTTATAAATCAAGGCAAAGGTGGAACTTTCTCACCTTCATCTATTACTCGCTCACAAACATACCAAACATTGCACAACATTGGCACAAACCTCTTACCTTAAACAAAAAACGGTTGATGCTCCAAAGACTAACCCTGTTTTATATGACAAACAGTAGCAACAACCGTGTTCAATCGTCCGAGAACTCCCAAGTTAGTTTAATCCATTGTATGTGGGTTAAGCAATGTGCTCGGAACAGGTAAGAAAGACATCGGCAGTGATCTGGATCTAAGTTGGGGACATTTGAAATTATAAGTACCTCCCTCCAGGAAATTGTCAATCACCCACCCTGGTTTTGTCTGCAGTTAGAAAACACACTCCCACTCACGTAGAGTGCGTGTCCATTTTAACCCTAAACGTTAACAAAAGCCGTTGTTTCAAAAGCGACTACAGCAATGCGGCCCGCCTGAGTATCGGTGACGCGATTGTGCTAAGCATCACGAGACAGGACTAATTATTAGCAATGTTTACTCGGAAGTCATCTTAACTAGTTCGGTGCGTCACTCAAAAACCAGAATGCCATCACAGTTATATGATAAATGGAATGTTATATCATCTTTTTAAAAATATGTCAAATAATATACTGTATACAAATATATAAATATAAATTAAATTCGATAGACTACGATTAGGCCTATACCTGTAAAACTAAATATATTTTTAAATCATTTGAGTTTGTTTAACTGCAAAATAGTAAGCACTTTGTGGTGGACGGTACCTAGTGAGGTTCACCCAAAAGTGTGAAAAATTCTGGAAATTCTTCAAAAAGGTTTAATATGATCAAAGCATAAGAATAAACACATTTTCTTTCCCAGTGGCACAGACTGAATATTAAAACCATCCATTGTAGGTTATAAACCAAAACGAAGGTTTCTGTGATCTGACAGTGATTTCATTCACATTTCATGACCCATCAATCACAGTTTGGAACGTGACCATTTTGTCAGTCAGGCTGTGGCCCCCCAGTCTTGTCTTGTTGATTGGAGATAGTGAGAGCAGACAGTATGTGCAAATGGCAGTGAGAGAGACATCTACGTAGCTACCACAGTGCATAAATTCCACTCATTTATCCAGGGTATCACTTTTAACACCTCTGCCTGTCTGCCTTTTGCAGGCCTTTCACAGCACCTTTTGTTCTAGGAGCACAGTCATTGCTGTTTCAGAAATAACCCCCATCCCCAACCCCACCCATACCACCCCACCCATACCACACCACCTCCCAGTAACCACCCTGGAGTCTCCTCTTAGCTATGCCACACCACCCATTTTTCATCAGGCCTTTTTGTTCAGGACAACGTGGTACCTCCCTGCCTTAACATACACAGGAGGCTATCCATAGTCTATGAGATACAGAAGGATCTCCATGTCTTATCTGTTTGTGAAACTCAGAAAGAAACCCAATGTCTTCTAATGTAAATTCATTACAATCATGATGTGGGTAAATGTCTTATTAAGTCTTCTAATGTTAAGTCATTACAGTTATGATGTCATTATTAAACATGTGGTGTTCATTTGTGTACAATGCTGCCTTCCTTTTGAATATCTGTTTGCAATTCTGTACAACTAAATCTCTGAGGGAACATATTTTATTTTGCAGTCTTTTTTCCCCTCACACACTAATGTGTAATATTATTATTCACAAAACCTTGTCACATCAAGATTTAAGTTGAATAAATAAATTTAGCCCTCTGGTAGCTTCAAGAATTCCAGTCATGTCTCCTCACAACCATCATGAACATTTTCTGTCTGATATTTAACACTGAGTACTTAAATGAACAGTCTTTCACTTTGAGATTATGGCTAGATTATGGATCACGTATTAAGACTGATGCAGGGAATTTAATTATTAGTCATGCTGTTTCAATATTTCTAAAAATTTGATTACAATACATCCAAACTACAGTTACCCCATTTAATCCGAGTCTTAAGTGTGAATGTACAGGTGAACCCCTCCCCCCAACCCCTTGACATGTTTAAAATGCAAACGCTGTAACACTGGGGTCGGCTCCGATGGTTTGCCCCATGCTGGGCTCGGCTCTGAGCTGTGTGTGCGTGTGTGTGGGTGGGTGGTGTCTTCAAAGGTGTGTGGTGTGGGGGGACGAGGGGACAAGACCTATTGCCTTTTGTTCTTGAGCTTGTGGGCCAGGGCAGAGTCAAGAGCAGGACTTTGACACCTTCAGGGTCTGTCTCCACATGAGGCCTCATGCCCTTAGAGGCCCTGCTACTCAGATTGTGCCTTTGTCCACTGTGTTATCTCATTAGCCAGAGAATGATGAGCAAGAGGGAATGGAGATAAGAGATCACATACATTTCAGAAGGGAACTTCTCCCCCCTGCCTTTTAAAGGCGTTAAAGCTGTGCAAAGATTCAAATCCTTCTGTTGAGTTCTGTTGTGAATATGTAAACATTTTGCTTTAGGTTTCTGTTTGTATTTGTAAAACTGATCACCATAATTAGGCTTTTATTTTCATGGATCTTGGTGAACAATACAAAGTAACAGTAAATTATGTTAATAGTAGCAGTCAGAAGGAAAGCAATGTATCACAGAAAAAGCATTTCTAAATATCTTATTTCACATGCATTATTCTAACCATTTCAGAACAGTTCCCAAATAGAAATTGTAAATTAGTTTTTGCAAACTTGCAAAATCAACAGATTACTTTTGTCAGTTGCCCTTAATGAATGGACTAATGAATTAGCAAAAATACATTAGCTATAAATAAAACTAATAAATTAAAATTACAGATATGTACAGATACAGATATATTTTTGTTTATGATGATCTAATATTTGGCTATGGCATTTGGGTATCTCCAGTTCTGTCTGTCTGAGGAAGAACATTCAACTCTAATCACTTCTTTCAGAGTCGCTATTTAAAAGAATTTGAATGATTGGCTCATCAGCCATAAATCTCATCAACTGTTGCTCTAATTCAGGGATTGCACTTTAATAGGATTGGGATGGTGGGATGGGGATTAGTGTTGTCAAAATATATGATCAGTTCAATCAATATAGCTTCACCTTTCAGTGAGGTGCACTGCAGGGAAGTGTGTGATCGACAGGTAAGCTTTTTTTCCCTAACTTTAAAACGTCCTTTCAGTTCAGCCTGTCACAGTCTGAAAAATTCAGCAAAAACTCAAGCAGCAAAGAGGCAGACTGGGACTGCAAAAACACCTATCAGCCATTTGGAGCCATTTTCTAACCCATGCCCCAGCCTTTGAAAACTCTAGTCAGGCATGCTATACTGCAGAGCTGGGGTTCATTTCAGGTCAGCCAAATCTTAAAATGAGCTTACATCTTTGTACTTCCAAAATCCCTGCAATGGAGAGAATCACACATTTGACATTGACCTTTTGCACAACTTTTTCATCTGCCTGGTGTGTACACTGTATTAGTCTGACAGAACAAGTAGTCACAAGGATGACTTGACAATTTTTCTTTTTTTCATTGGCCCTGTGCTGTTTTACCCATTTCATATCCAGTGTTCGCCCTACTGGCAGTTCAAAACAATGCACTTTCACTGGAATCTGTACCATGCGTTTGAGGTATCGTGATGCTGAGAACTCACTGGCTGTTACCAGCTCCAAAGTGTACATCCTATTGTAGTGGCAAAATGCACATACACTACAAAAGCAAAGATTGTAGACTAGAGATATGGAAATTATTCATGTTTCCCTTCCTGAGGTCTTTAGCTAACTATTAAGACCTATCTGAGTTAAATAAGGTATATTGTGAATCTCCAACACTGCAGTTTGAGAACCCTGCCCTACACATCCAGTATACTGACCTTAGCATTACTGCAATGGCACATAAAACCATTATGTATTACCAGTGACCCCCCCTCATGTCCTGCATTAACCTTTGTTGGTTAGTCTGCTGGAGGGTAACTTTTGTGTATCAGGCTACCAAACTGATTGATGGCCATTTATTTTCAGTCGGGTAGACACTAATCAAATTTAATTCAGATGTAGATATATCTATGTATAAACATGTATATGTGTATATGTTTATTCTTAGGCATGTATCCTTTTTTTTAAATGTATACCATTCTTTATGTTTATGCTGGTTTAATTGGCTCTTGCTGAGAAATCAAATTTGCTCGGATAGGTTCCATTCAGTGCAGCTGAAGACTGAAGTGGTACGTCTCGAGTGTATACTGCCCACTAGTGGTGATGTTTTCGTCACATTACTATAAGAATGCAAAGCCTATGCATGGGGCAGGGATGGAAGGTTTTATCATTGAGCATTGAGCACTGAGACATCCCTGCAGGTCTGCTGAAACTATTAAGAGCTACGTGCTGACAATCATCCATGTTTGAAAAGCATCCATCATTAAAACAAACAAATGTGATTTATAGTCATATAAATAGTTCTACATGTGAATATTGTAACTCTTAAAAAAGAAAAATGTATGAACTTTCTTTCATTTGTTCTAAAAACCTTTTCAGTAGTGCAAATATTACAATTTGGATTTGCGCCTTTATGGGTCAGCAGTAAAGACTTTGGCATTTCAGTTCCATTTATTTCAAATGTATTCTAGTGCAAATATAACAGTTACAGGTACTGTGCTGTTGGATGACTAAGGTTTTTTCCTCTCTTCACTTCTAAAACAGACTCTACAAGTAGCATCTGACTACAGCTGACAGTTTAGCTACAGTTTGAAGAGGGTCCTGATAGATAGAGTATAGCCAGCCCATCATGACTTGAAAAGTGTATGTTAAGGCCCCTAATCCAGCTGCTTTTATAGTACAATGCAGGCTGACAGCAAATATTATTATATTACTAATGATATTAAGGTTCAAATCCTAGGTGTGCCATGTGTCATCAGCAGTCAAGTCCAGCCTAAAACTGACACATATTGAAGGTATACCATTACCAGCACTCTATTCAATAAGGGAGGTATACACGTACTTTCCATGTGGGAGGTAACACAATGCTGTTATATCACTAAGTTATATCACTATGCTTTCTGTATTAAAGTCTAGAGCAAGGCTTGAGCAACTACAAGCAGAACTGTGGGGGGAGGATGGGGAAAACAAGACCACAGGAAATACTTTTGAAATGACATTTAAAAATACTTAAAATTTATGCTATTATGTTCCTATGTTTATGTGCACATGCAGTATTTGGTAATGAATCACTGCACAAGAGAGGGTTCCAGTCGGCTTTTACATATATTCTGGCATTTATGTGAATGATACATGCTTGCCCATAGGGTGGCATAGTTGTCAAAATAAATGCACTCAACGTAACTCTCTCACACACACACACACACACACACACACACACACACACACACACAGAGAGAGAGAGAGAGAGAGAGAGAGAGAGAGAGAGAGAGAGAGAAATTCCAACATTACCATCCTTGTACAAAGGAATATCAAAATGATAAATACACTTTTGGGGAAAAAACTTGTATTTTTTATGTATTTTTTATTTTTCAACCACATATACATTTTCTTTTCCTCAATATTAAAAACCATAAGTATAATTTTTTTAATGTACATTGGAAGTAAATCAGAACCTTTCACATTTTCATAAAAACAAATAAAACTAATGTTGCACTTAATTTGTCTCAGTGTCTGAATATGCAAAGTAACAAACAAACCAGAAATATGTTCTGCAAAACCACTACACCCCTAGTCTCTGGTTGTCAATTGTTAATCTAATTGATTGCCAGTTTGTCAGAATGCCTGAGTCACAGGTAAAGGGAAGGAGGAAGGAGTTGAGGATGGTAAAGGCTGCAGTGCCTTGACCTGAGGGGTGATGGTTTAAATATCAATTTTAAATGGCATAAATAAAGTTACAGAGTTGAAGACCTCTGGTCTAATTCCTAATTTGTAGGCTAGTGTTATTGCCTTATTGCTTCTAAATTACAAGCTTTTATTTGATTCAGAAATATGGATAAAGGTATAGAACTGTCCATGGTCCTGAATGTAAGAATCTAAAATCTGTTTGGGTGTTTGATTGTTCTGTTAGCTAATAAATGTCAAAATAGTTTTTACTGTAAAATCCAGTCTACTTACTGCTTGTTTTGCTTCCAGTTAATAAGAAAAACATTCTAAGGAAAATTATTCTAAGGAAAACGCACATCCGTGTTTACATGACACGGAACGTGACGAAGGTAAACACTCACAAAAAACAAAAACAAAAACAAAAATAGTCATAACTGTACAGAGCTATGCCTTTTTGGCGGATGCCGTGACGCTTGCGTAAAGGGCTGCGATATCCGACTGCGCTCTGCCATTGTCCCTTTTAAGGGTCCGCCTCTCAAGCTGAATTTGATACTTCATTTGCTGGATAGCTGAGAGGACGTCCTGGTATCTTCTCATTTTCATCCAACAACTCTAAAAAAATTACACTGACCCGTAGTCACTATTGAAATTTAGGCTATGTGAGTGCTAATGGCGTAAACTAAACTGTCGGCAGCAGGTGTTAGTGAAGTGGCTTTCAGGACGTTCCTCGGCGACAGAACAGAAGGTTATAAACTACTGTAAATCAGAATGCCTCACCAGATTTTCGAGACTGAACGAGTTGCGAATGAAAGAAAACTAAAAAACGTGTACGATCAGTAAATGCGATATCGCGCGCAAGGGAAGGAAACAATTATCTTGAACTGTCTTTTAAAAATAAACACCCAGGACGGATAGCGGAAAGGATCCAAGACAGAGAAACCACGGGAACATGAGGGAACGGGACTTTATGGCAAACACGGATCGAGGTAAACCTGCCACATACACCGGCGACAAAAAAGCAAAAATGGCTGCTAAAACAAACAAAAAATGGGTAAGACTGGCTACGGTTTTTGCATATGTATTGTCCGTATCTTTGGCTGCGATAATACTGGCCATTTACTATAGTCTTATATGGAAGCCAACGTCAGCATCATCATCGTCCAGACGAGCAGATATTCCAGCCACTGTCTCTACCAACACTACGTCTGTTCTTTCACACATGAATTGGACAGAGCAGTCACCTGTACATCCGGGGTCAACCACAGATCCAGAAACATCGCATGAGATAGGTAACAGTGAAAAAGGCTATCCAGGCTATCCTGGCCTCCCCGGAGGTTTAACACCCCCGGTAACAAAAACTAAACCCTCAACAATGTACAACACGGAGCAAAGCTACATTTTCGTAGAGGCAGTTCCATCTAGCAACGGAAACGTTAGTCATGTGCCTGTCACACGTGAATACGACGAGACGAGCGAGTTGCCAGTGACGCGGGAAATCACTGACGTTGTAAAGGACAAAGACAGTTCGCTGTGGGATTCTGAGACTAATAAACACGAAAGATATGACGGCCATAGGAGTGAGAATCAGCCAGTGGGACTGGCCCTTTCGCATAGTCCTGACAGCTGGGATTCTGCGGCTTCAAATTCATTTGAACCGCAACTGGAGTCAACAACAGGTCAGAGCCCGTGGATAAGTTACATAGAAGGACCAGATGCTTCCACTTTGCATGTAGAGCTGGACCTGGCCGAGGGCTCTTCTACCCTGCAAGAGGAGACGGATCCCAAAGACACAGAGGATTCTACACTCGTTTTCCCATCTAGGCACACATGATAATTTACTCATAAATACAGTTGCTTACTTTGGATTGGACAAAATATTGACTGCCTTAATAAAAAAGATAATAGTTTTTCGGACGGCTGGAATTAGCATACCAGAAATCTTTAGTGCGAATTCCAAGTGATTCAGATTCTATGACGTGAAACATCCGCGTGGAAAAAAAAAACAAAAAAACAAAAAAAAACTCAATCTGTCGGACTAAACAAGGAATACGAGCCATTCATTTCAGACGAACTGAAGATGGACAAGCATTGCATAGTAGCGTTTATTTGCTTCTATGTACTTACGTAGGATCAAATGTTAAGCTAACGTAGAAAATATATAGCGTAGGCTGATTAGATTTGCTCAGGTGCATATATGGGTAAATAAAAACTGTCAAATAGACAAAATACACTGTGCTAAATAGTATATGTTGACGTTTTAGGCAAATTACGTTTTGTAAAAATAAACGTGCATTGCTATAAATACGTGATATCATGTATTGTGGTGCAGCTCAAGCAACCAAGAGGCAAGTCTCTTGTAGGGGGTTCACTTTACTGGATAGTTTACACTTCAAAGCAATAAATGCATATAAAGGCAGTTCTCAGAGTAGGCTGCCACTGGAGAGAAACCCTTCTCAACGAACTAGTTCATATCGATGTATTTCACATGCACCCATGCTTGGAATCGTTGGACTACACTTAAATAAACACAAGGATCAAATTTCATTGAACGTCCTTACAATCACCGATTAACTTCAAGATTCTGCATTCTAATTTTAAAACTTGTATATTGACATCCACTGTATTCTTTGTTTTATGAGTACTTATCACTAGTTCAGTTTGCACTGATTCACTGATTATGGCTATCAGAAATAGTCTTGCTGGACAAGAGGAGAATTTTGTAATCTCACATTTTGTATTAATTTTATGTACTACTAATATGCTCATAGGCAAACATAAAATTGAAAAACAATGAAGAAGGATGAAGAATGAAACAAGAAACATCAGTACATATAATTTACCCTTCTTTTTTTTCTCCACTGCTTCAGTGTCATCCTAAGAAATCTTTCAGTCCTATGTTACATTAAGAAATAGACTATTCCTGCAATGAAATCGTGCAGATTATTTTAAGACAGCAAGAACAGCATGACAGTGACAGGGTTGCTGACTGTTCTATGAACCACAACCAGATGGTTGCACAGTCCTGATGATAATACTGGCTATAAGATCACCTTCTGCATGTGTTCAGTGGGCAGTGTAATTAAAGTAACCAGAATGTAAAGAATGAACCATTCTCAAGATTTCATAACCTAACCACTTTGACAAAAAATGAATCCCTTGAATCCATATGTTGCACTGTGCACATAATCTAGGGCCACTGCAATGAGACAATCATTTTAACCAGGGATGTGTTCCCAATACACAGTGTGACTCTTAATTACCAGAGAGACTTCCATAATTACATAATTTCCTACCTTCACTCAGTCTGCTTTATGGTACTACTACTTTAACAGAGAAGTTAAACAGAACTAAAACAGAACTTATTCAATTATGCAAAAGTCATATGAACCATCTTTCCTCCAGTCTGCCCCTCATGCCCTATGGCTTATGGGCTCTGTGGTCTCTTCTTTGGACATCCCTTCCTTACTGCACAATTCTCCCACTGAACCGAATAATAACCCTGTCATCTGGCAAATTCCCATTAGCTTTAAACGAATGTGCAAGGGCACTTTATCCTGTGGCAACCTTTGATTGTAAATGCACTTTTTGAGGTTGTTTTCATCTCTCAGCCCCTATTGACCCATCCATCTAAAATAACGACCTGTTAGCCCCTTATTGCCGTTAGCAAACTTAACTATAATTGTGCAAATGGCTGTTGTCTATGAACTTACCAAACATCCTTAGTATATAGGCTAGATAATTGAAAACTCAAGCCATTGGTCAAAGGAATTCAGCAGTTAGACTGTTTTGAGGCCCAGCAACACCAAAAAGAGAAAACAAACAAACAACAAAAAAGTACCCCTCCCATTTTCCACTTAAATATGTTGATACATTATATATGTATATATATATATATATATATATATATATATATATATATATATATATATATATATATATATATATATATAAATACTTTATTGTGTGAGTATATATATATATATATATATATATATATATAGTGTGTGTGTGTGTATATGTGTATATATATATATATATATATATATATATATATATATATATATATATATATATATATATATATACACACTCACACACACAGAATATATATACACACATATATATACACACACACACTATATATTCCTTTTACCTTTCTGAAACCTCTGTCTGAAACATCCCACAAACTGAAAAAAACAAGTTTTTTTTAATGTCTTGATTGTCTTTATAGTTTTGCATAGGAGCCTAGAGCTCAACATCTGAGCCCAGTGCTTTAATGGATGCCACCAATGGATATGGATCTTTGAATATACATTCTTGGGTATCTGAAACATACTGGTGAACTTTCTCTTCTAACACTATGCTGCATTTTTACCGTGTTCCTTTAAGAGCAAACATACAGAGTAAAGAACTCAGGGTCTCCTGAGATGGGAAAGTTATCTACCCTGTTTAATACTTAAGTTTCTCAGCTCCCAGGTGACTGGGATGAGGAAAAACTAGAAAAAGGCTAAATGTACTCTGATCTCAAAATACCATGTGAGAATACCACAGAGATTATATTCTCTGCTTCACACTTTCATTCTTCTGCACATCTTCCCAGATTAAAAAACTTAAATATCAGCTGTTAAGTGAATTGATTTATCAGTCAATATGGCCCTGTTCCTCCAGAAAAAATATCCACTGATAAGACTGTTTGCCCAAATATGTTTGTCCGTATGTCATCTGTCACCCGCATGTAAATCATCTCACCTAACTTCATTTGCTGCTTGTGAGTATTTTAGATGTCAAGATGACATTTCACAGCTATTCCCACTGGACCCATGTAAAATTCACTCACTCACACACACACACACACACACACACACACACACACACACACACACACACACACACACATATAAACAAAACTTGAAAGCAAAGCTGGCTTTCAGATGAAAGTAACTACATCCAAGAAGAAAACAGACACATTCTAGCCAAAGGCTGAGTTATGTGTCTATATTTGGGACAGGACAGTTAAAATAATATCATTTGCTGTAGTCCATTGAAAATAAAGATCCTGATTCTTTACTAAAGAAGACCCCTCTGTTTCTGCTTTTCAGTTCCTGAGGCCAAATCAACTGGGAAAACATGCCTGTCCCAAAATCCCCAGGGAAATCAGAAATGTAATGGAGGACAGGTGCGTACCAGACAAGCACAACACTCCACATATCAATCACTTTAGTGTGGACAGAACTCCAAAAATGACCTGATAACAGAATAGCACATGGTCCTGGATAACATGACCTAGAAATTTAAATCTGTTAAAAGGACAAACAGAAACAAGCATTACCATATGTATTAGTATTGCCTTGGCTTTTAGTAATCCATGTAAAGTGTGGCTGAGTTGCATTCTCACAAAACCTTCCTGGCACAGCGGTGGGGATTCACTCTTGCCATAAATGAAAATATTTATTTTCTTCAAATAGGGAAATGCTCAGAAGTTAAGTGATCAGTTACCTGGCTATAAATGTGTGATAGGAACTGATCATATGACTTTTATTAGTTAATGCAAGTGCACTACCCTACAATTCTTTAACTTACCCACTCTTTGTTCCCTTAGCCTTATAGAGTTAATATGACCTTTCTGATCAGTTAGTGTGCAACATATAACAAAAATGAACTTGATGACCTAAACATGTTTTTGTCATTAAAACACTTAATGCCACTTCCTCAGTTAAGAAAAAAATGCCATTATTAGCAAAAAGTAACATCATCTGTAGATGAGTAATTGTGTGTAATTGTGTGATAGTGAGGTCTTACAAATTTACACAGTCACATTTCTTCTGCAAATAATGAATGCATAGCTACACATATGCTTTCCTAGCCAAATTTTAGTTTATGCTCTTGACACCAGACAACTGTGTAGAATGTTATGGATGTCTCTATTAACTGAAAGGTTTTTTTTTCTCTAAATTCAGCTGTTTTCACCACCATACATTTCTGTTCAAAGGTGTTCAGCCCATCGTGACATTTAAGATTTTCTTTCCCATACAATTTCACTAAAACCCTTCACTCTCAAGCATGACATATTTCTCTGCATTTATAGTGATAACATTCCTATCAAGCATGTTTTGTATGGAATTTAGTGTCAAAGGTAGATGGAATGGGAATGCAATCTTAGTGCAATATTTTGAGGCCTGTTTGTGGTTCTCACTCAGCTGTACTATTTGCTGTTATTGTAGTTGTCCCATTTGAACATAGATTAAAAAGCCTTTTAAAAGCAGTTAAATATTTAAACACACTGGAAAATGCTTTGGACTCATCATTACAGTTCATGAAATCAGTTCATAAATTCATAAATTAAATTATAGGAAAGAATGGGCTCTGAAACTTACCGTGTTCCATTCATCAGGTAAACAGTTATATATAATATGCACACTGTTCAAATTAAAATATCTAACTTCTTGCAAAAGTACACAGTGGCAAACCCATATCCAAACAGAACTTCCAAGTTGATTTTAAAAGCCTGAGTCAGGTATATGGAATGCTAGAAGAAAACTAGCAAAAAAAAAGAAAAGCAAAGGAAAGCAAAAATGGTCCTGCACAATATCTTCTCATCATGTAACAGGAAGGGTTTTTAATAATATTGCTTCCAGGGCTACTTTTTAAAAATGAAACTGCTACAGGGCTCTCTTATCTGAAGCCTCTATGGCATTTCCTCCATGTTTTTTGCAAGATGATTGGTAGCCATTGCTTCTTCTGTTCTTCTGAATTTAAAGATTCTTCTGTTCTTCTGAAATTTCCTAAATAAATGTAAAAAGCTAAATAGACAACATGTTCTGCCAAAACAAATGTAAAAATGTAGGGGCAGTGCTGAAATTGTTTCTAAAGATCCTCAAAGAACATGGTGCTTCAGTAGTCAGTAAAGCCAGTAGGGCAGTAATGTTGCAATTATGCTCTCACCATGTGTGTTTTGTCCACCTCCTCTGAAAACCTGACTCTGGGCTTTCAGGGCAAAATCTCACTGTGAGCTGAAAAAAGCTCAGATCCAGGGTTTTTGAAGAAATTTAACAGAATGTTCTTATTAATTAACCAAGCTGCTATCACATTTTATTCTTAGCAAAACAATTGGTTGTGTAGTACATATAGCCATGGGTTTGTGCACACATGCCAAAGAAAATGTGCTTTTTTGAGCTCTCTGGACTCCACATACTTCTTTAATCTTTAAGGACATTGACCAATAGCTGAAAAAGTCTTGCTTTTAGATGATTGAAGAATCTGTTTTGAGTGATCCATTCCTTATCATCTGGGAGCAGCTCATCAACAATACCATATCAAATTTTAGACAGGGACATGGGCAGAAAACATTATATAATTGTAGGAAAGACTGTTTGGCAGACTTCTATTAGGCAGAGAAGTGAACCATACTATGTTACAAAAACTAAAAAGCAAAATGGGATGTATTGAGTGCAGATATGAAATTGCACTGGAGGTGGGGGTTTGATTTCAATCTGCATATTTAACAACATGAGATGACCATGTTTGCCTCCATCAAAGACCACATCTCTCTGTTCTCTGAGAATTTGTTTCTCCCACATAAATAAAACAGCTGGTCGGCAGAAGAAATCATCACTGTCAGTAATGATATGAAGAACAGAGAAATCTGAATGTGAGAACCCAGACACTATAGAACTGAAAGCCTCTGATGCCTCATCATAATGCAGTGTTTGAGAGTGCACCAAAGACACCAGACTCATAGCTGAGTTACTGAGCTCAACATACATACTCTCCACCAGTCAAAGGTAGCCTGTGTTGCTTTTGTGATGACCAGACACACATAGTCCTGATAAACAGATCTTCCTTACCAGGACATTATGTTAACCAGACACAACAGGGGGACAGTTAAACACTGCACATTCATATCAGCCATGACCACAAACAGACCTCTGCTGCCTTGGATCATGCAATTAGGGATAATAGTGGGCAAGAAATCCAATTAGATGTGTGGGCCGAAGTGGAGACCTATATCGAATGGTTGTCTCAGATAAGACTACTTTACATTAAAGAAGAATAACCTTGTAAATCACCTTTTATTTTCCTGTATGATTAGGGCTGGCTAAATAAAGATTATTAATAATATTTTATAAATCCTGTTTTGTGTGTATGCACATATATACATAACTCTGAATTCATCTGAGCATATGGTCAATGAAATGACACATCATTTGTCACTTTTCTTTCAAGGGCAAAAACAAATAAGGCAAGACCTTTCCTTACTTTTAAGGTTCATTTATAATGTTAGCACAGGGCAAGATAAAATAAACCAAAAAGCAAGTAATGTTTAGTTCTTTCATATAATCCTATGAAAATGAAACGATGCCATCAAGTGGACAATCACAAAACAGCACAATTATTTTTATCTACCAAGCCCTGTTCATAGCAGGTAAAACCAGTTATTCTATCACAGTATCTATTTAGATTACGAAATGTCTATACTGAACCTTCCCACAACTGAAAATTCATAAAGCTTGCAATTATTACTGGGAATGAGGGCTTTCTTCAGGCATAACTGGTAGAGTCAAACCTGTCCGACAGTACCATGACAGATAGAACCTAGACCAATCATGACAAGAGTTCAGAAATAAGAGAGCACAGTCTACACACTATTTAGCTCCTGGTTAAGCAAGTCAGACAAAGTAAGTATGAGAAGTAAAAAAAACTGGGCAATAAACAATTGGATAAACAAACAAAAACGAAACAGAACTATGTTATGAACCCTCTTAAAAGCCCAGAATTCTAAATCCTTTGATTCTGTGAGTCAGGTGTAATGTACTAGTAAGCTATGATTGTGTATAGTACAAATGTCAATGCTATTTTTACTGCTGAACAAGGAAGCCTGCGCATGCCAAATATTACAAAATACATAATCACTGCTGACTTTAAGCAAAGACTAACAGAATCCCATGCAGATCATCTCCCTTGGCAATGAAAGCCATGTCTATGCTCTTTAAATAGTGCTAGAAAGTCTGCCTGCATATACCGTTCCTGCAGTGTGGTAAACGTATGCCGCCATGCATCAGAGAGACCACCACAAGAGCTTTCCTGGGATTCCAAAGTGGTTTCGAAAGCTTGTTAGCTATAGAGGCAGCAGTGCAGCTGCAGGAACAGTGAGGCAGTGAATATCTCCTGACTCGACACTAAGGCTGAGAGCAACAGAAAAATGCATTCCTGTAGTCTGTCTTATTGTTTATTTTTGTGCATAAATGTACATAAGTTTTAATTTTTAATGTATATGTAGTAAAATATCAATTTGACTACAATGCTTACACTGGAGTTCTAGTATGATTAGTCATTTAGAATAGTATGGAAGGTATCAAAGGTTGAACAAACCAATTATAAAGCATTAAGGCCATGTATGAAGAAATCACTGTCCTACTAATAAGGCCATGTGTGGAGAAATCACTATCCTACTGTTAAGACTCTGTGTGTAGCAATGAGATTTACTGCTGAATTGATGCCTACTTAAACCACTGTCACAAATGACAATGTAACATGAAATAAAATAAAATGAAAATTCTTTGCTAAGATTAAAATGGTGTTAATAAGATGTTTTAGGAAAATTGGCCTTTAGTATCATTACTGAAACCTTCAAATCAAATTTCATTTTATTTAATTCTGTCAATAGGCTGTTATTCACTCTATATTCTAATTTCGGCGACCGGGTCTGTGTAATTATGGGAACAAATAGATGTAAATGGTGGGTTAGCGTGTCATGTCAGATTATTGTACATTAATCTGACATAGGACACCAATGCTGCTCATTTTCACAAATGACTGCAAATACTCTAAACTGACTCAGTGAGGCCTTCTGATCCAATCCCACTATTATATGACTGTTGAGAATCTTAGCACGTTATAACGATTTGTTCCAAAGATACTAAATATTTGAAGTCACTTAGAATCTATATAGAACAACCTGAAAACTTCCACATATATGGAACTGAGAATTTCTCTGCTTATTGCATAAGTCAGTTTCATGCCTCTGATACCCATAAATGAGGAATGATTTTACCTGATGGACTTAACATCCTGAACCATACCTAACTGGAACCCTAACTAACTACCAACTTCCCCCATCTTGGTCTCAGAAACTGTGTTTTCTCAGACAACCTGGAATGCCTCTAAGCACTCTTCATCCTGTGAACTGTGATGAGGTCTACTTGTCTTCTTCTGAGTGAGACAGAGGTCAACCATGGTACCAACCTTTGGACACCTAATGACCTGAGTGAGCCGCAGATGTTGGTCATGTTGCTGACCTCCTGGGCTTCTTTTGGCTCGTCAGGATTGCACCTGCACCACCAGCTCTCCATAAAACCTTAATTTCATAATGACAAATGTGAAATAAGAAAAACAATAAACAAACAAAAAAGAACAGGTTAGCAATATTTGCAGATAAAAGATCAGTGAAAGAGAACTTGTCCTTCCTGGACTGTGCACAAAGCTGGTGTTTAAAAACTTTCATTTTCAAAACCAATGTGTAAATACCCTGATCTCCCGTGAACAGTGAATCCTGTATGTACACAACAAGGAGGACTGCTGTTTCAGTACATGCTTCAGGCCCAGTGTTTTAAACCTGTTCAGACAAGCCACAGCAGAAGCCTCCCTCATTCATTTCTTCATGCATAAGATAACACAATCTACCTGAATCTACCATCAGGAAATTTCTTTTGCTTCGAAAAAGTTACAGAATTTAAGTTCTTATTTAATGTGTTCTCATTAAAACACATTTTTATTCACCTTATACACTCTTAGTCACTTGTAACCATGCATGTTGCTTTTTCAGTTTTGTTTTATTTGGCTGGCTATGGTGTCTGCATTAGTGGCACATACAACCAATCATATTAACTGCTATTAGAAGTTGAACAGCTTCTCTGACAAACTATAATGGTTTTTAAAATAGCCATATAATGTCAGATGTGAATTATGCTTTTGTGTTGTTTACCTTACTTTCTTTCATTAGTCATGTCTTTTTTGTCTAGACTTCATGTAAATTACTTAAAATAATAATGACAATGATACTATTGATGACAAAATGTAGAATAAAATAGTGGAAACAGTGAAGAGAATTAGTGGTAATGAAGTCATCTCAAATCTTTCTCAAATGTCTATAACGGTACTCCTAAAAGTTAGATTGTATTATGTTCTTAATACCAAATATAGTTATAATAAAAATGTCACTAATCCTCAAATTTTATAAGGAAAAAAAATCTGAATATTCCAATATCTGTAAAATTGTATATTAGTTGGGTGTGAACTAATAAATGACTAAATAACCAACCACACCTTTAAAAAGCACTTGTCTTGACTATAACAAAATGTTCACTCATTTGATCAAATGCTTAAACAACCAACCACGCCTTTAAAAAGCATGTGACCTGACCATAACAAAATGTTCATACATTTAAAAACGCTTGCCTACCAATGATCAATGACACGAGCTGTCTATCAGATGCAAACCATGAGGTGAAAACAATTGTACCATGCCTGGATGCCTGCTGTCTGCTCAGCTACACAAATAATTGTTGCTTAACAACATATAGGGGATTGGACAGATGGTTTCACAAATCACTCTTAAGGCCCAAATATCATACCACTGAGTGCTTGGCCATGCTGGATTTTAGAAAAGGGATACAGTGGCACAATTTAGAAGTGACAAAGAAAGACTGGCTGTTAGTCTTTAATGTTGTAATCTCACAATGTGGATCAAGAAGCATTTCATTTTCCAACACACTGACCTCACAGTAAAGACCTAATGGTTCTTCTCCCTAATGAAAAACGAGAAGCAGAACTTATATACACACTAGAAGCTACACATGAGCTGAAAATAAAACAAGTAAAATAAAATATGATCAAATGTGTAAGTTGTATCAAGTATAAAGAGACTCATGCTGTGATTTGTCTTCAGTCGCCTAGGACCAAACATACTTCAAGATATAATGTATAAGATTTGGATAAAATATTTCAAGCATTTGAAACCCTGCTAGCTCACAAAGGCACACTGATGTCCCCTGTGAAAAGCCTGTTTCTGTATTACACCCACTGACCCATTAAATCCTTCCAAAAATGAGCTAAAAATGCAAGTGCCTGTCAGATAACACAACTGTTTCTGTGTAACAGCTGAAAAAAAATCTGAATGAAAATGATTTTGTATGAAGGGTATTTATAATATACAGAAAACAGGCTTTCTACTCAGGGCTTCATTCAATGATTACAGCAGTAAAATATGCTTAAAATATGATTGAAACCATACATGGTGTACCTTCAGTTTGCATGGTGTACAAACTATAAAAAAATATCTTCCAAACAGATGTTTTTTAATTAAAAAAAAAAAAAAAAAAAAAAAAAAAAGTCTAATGACACAGCACTTGTCAGCTCTTGCTGAATTCTGACTGAACAAATTCATTCACACAAACAAATTGCATAGTTAATACATTAAATCCTGGATTATGTTTAAAGGAAATAAGATAATTCTGACACAAAAAAAACCTGGCTGAAGAGTGTTTGAAGACTGATTTGTATCAAACTCAGTACTTTTAGTGTTCTGTTGCAAACAGGAGAATGGCCCAAACCGTACAATTTAATGCTAGATAGCCATTGTGCTCTAGGCCTCAAAGATGTATGTTTCTTGAACAGCTACACTTGAGAAGACTTTACCAGGGCTATAAATTAAAATAACATTTAAATAAAGTAAAATTTGTCACAGAAAATTTAGAGCACCAAAATAATAGTTAAAAAAAAACCCCCAAAACAAAACAGGTCCTTACTGGAAAAACAGAAAAGCCCTGTTTATACTTAACATTTCTAAAATAAGCATGTACTCAAAGATTTGAATCATGTTAAGATGGACCAATGCTGCTATCTAAAACAACTCAACGTAAATTTTGATTTTGGGCTTTAGAAGCTTGTTAAGTAAAACATAATGACATACTGTATTTCATTGATTACATGTAGAGTAAGATGAACTGAGATTCAACAAATGACAAGGTTTGTCTCAGTCACTGAATCTCACATGAAAAAAACCAAACACGTGGATTATGCATACCATAAAAAGTGCAGTTTATAGGTATTATTTGGTGTCTAAGTGCATAGATTCTCCTCACATTTACAGAATGGCTTATTTTAAAAATTCACGTGAAAAGCACTCTCTCTCTGTCTCTCTCTCTCTTTCTCTCTCACTGTCTCTTGGTGTGTTTTAGGTTATAGTGGCTTCGCATGTCTTTGCGAAGTCGAAACTTCTCCCCACACACGCCGCAAATGTACAGATGAACATCCATGTGCTTCTCCAGGTGTTCACCACTAGGGAAGATCTGAAAGCACACCTGGCAGATGGTTTCTCCGGCCGACAGGTGGGAGATCATGTGACGTACATGATCGTGCTTCAGGAAGGTGCCCTGGTCACATACGGGGCACACATAGCGTGCCATGCCCTTGTGCATGTCGGTGTGCAGGCGGAGTTGCCGCTCGCGAAGGAACTGCTTCCCACATGTCTGGCAGGTGAACTGCTTCTCCTTGGTGTGCACAGTGTAGTGCTCACGGAGGTGGCAGCGCTGGTAGAAGCCTTTGCCGCAGATGGCACAGAAGTGCTTGCGCCGGTGGTCAGGCTCGGCGCCGTCCTCCATGGTGGTGGCCCGAAAGGGCTCCTGCTCGGGGCAGGACAGCGTGTGCTCGACAGCGAGACTCTCGCTCTCAAATATCAAGCCACAAAGGGGGCAGCGGAAGCCCAGGTCTGCTGCATCTAGTAGGCCCTCGTCCAAGACCGGGCCGTCTTCAGGCAGGGGAGAGTCTTCACCTGGGGAGTCAGTCTCAGGGCACTGGGACTCGCCGCAGCGTTCTGCATGCTCTTGCAACTGCCTGCCCTTGATCAGCACCTGGCCACACCGCCCGCACGCACATATATGTCCCATGTGGTTGGAGATGTAATGGGCAGATTGGTCCTCCTCGGTCAGCAAGGTCCCGCACAGCTCACATGGAATACACTCGCCATCCTGTTTCTCTTCTTTGATCCTGCGCACTTTTGCGTCTGGCCCTGCTTCCTTACTGTGACCCTCCAGAGCACTGGTGCAGTCATCCATGGTCGACACTCCTGCCTCATCATCGCTGTCAAACTTCATGTGGTCGCCGACATTGTCTCTGAACATGCTGCGGCGTGCCTTGCAACTCTCTACACTATGGTTTCCCACCTGGACTACTTTTATGCTTTCCATCTCCGTGTCCTCTGAGTCATCGTCCTGCTCCTCCTTGATGGTAACGTTCCTGGATAAAGTGGGATCGCTGTCCATTCCGGTGGCAATGGACCTGATGACTGATTCGGAGTCTGACTTGTGGTCAGGCCAATCCTCTTCGCCCTTGCAAATTGCTCCTCTGTGCTCCTCTGGCCCCTCCGAGGCTGAGCTCTCTGCTTTGCTGGAGTTGCTGGTGGCTGCTTTTCCCACTCTGGGGGCCTGGTATGCCTTGCGGTTGGTACAGGTGAGGATGTGCTCAATGAGAAGCTTCTCACAGCTGAAGACAAAGCCACAGTCGTCACACGTATATGTGCGGCCAAAGCGGGGCCGTTCTTTCAGCGCAGAGCTTCGGCCTGAGGCCCTCTTCCTCAGGTCACAAGGCTGCTCCACCAGATTATCTGAATGCGCTGGAGCAAGTGGCAGGACTACGTCTTCTACAGGCCTCACAGTTGACACGTTGATGTTGGGGCGAGTGCTCGCAATCTTAGGTGCACACTCGCTAGCCGCAGGACTCGTCTTCTGCTTCTCGAACATACGCACGCCAAACATCATCTTACTCCCAACAGTGCCGGAGGAAGATGAGGAGCTAGACGAAGAGGAGGAAGCTGAAGAGGAGGGAGTGAGGTTGGATGTACGGATGTCTCGAAGGTCCTCCAGCGAGTCAGGGATGTAGTACATCTGAAGGTACGCCATGGAGGACTTCAGTTCCTCAAACTCATAGTGGTCCACGATGATGCGGCCAAGGTACATGAGTTGCAGGATGAGGTCGAAGCATTCTGCACTGATCTGCATGTTGCTGAGGTCCAGGCGTGCCGCCCCCTGCTGGTCGCGGATGAACATCATCCTGAAGTAGGAGCTGCAGGCTGCCAGCACAGCCTTGTGGGCCCTGAAGTAAATGTCGCCAATGGCGATGCAGCAGTCGCACAGGAAGCCCCATTCCCGCTGGTTGTTGAGCTGCTGCAGAACATGCTCACTGTGGCTTGGCCTTGCCATCACCCTGCGGAGGACTGGGACACACAGAGCCTGATCACACGATTGTAAATGAAAAATGAGAAACCCAAGTGGCCTCTAGAGAAATTGGTGGTAAAAGTGTATTTAGGCAGCACTGGTAGTAAAAGAGCATTTTTACTCTCATAAACATAACAGTATCATAAGATGTGCTTTGTAAAAAAAAAAACTTGTGACTCATTTACTTTAAAGCATAGTTGGTCACACAAGAGTTTGATATTAGTGTTGGTCAGCAGGACAGGAAATATTATTCAATTTTTTTCATAACAAGTAACAGGACTTGTGGTAACTGGCTGATGTTCAACACACACCTGAATATGGTATAAATGAAATGGGATCAAACCATGTTTACTAACATAAGATATGAAAAAAAAAAATAATCTTCAGCATTTGTGATCTCGAAGATTTGATCTTTTATTGCTGTCAATGTTAAGTGAAAACCTGTAGACTTACTAGGCAGGTAATTATGCTTAGTTTAAAAAATTAAAAGAAATGTGTGGTGTGGTAAGACATGATTGGCAGCTATGTAGTTGAATCACTTTGCGTGGGAAAGGATCTAAAATATGCTCTCTGCGCCTTACACGTAAAAAAGGTAAATTTGTAAATTCTGTCAGTAATATAAATCTGAAAGCTATCGATAGTCTACATTCACTAGTATGAACTAGAACTGTAGTTTCCCTTTGTTGTGCTAAAATTGAGAGGTTTACATCCCGCCCACGCGTTTTCATTGGCCTATTTCGGAGAAGGAATCATGCGGGCGCTGTGGCTGTCAATCATACCGCACTAAAAGTAAAATCAAACTGTTCGCGATAGAAAGTGTGCAAAAAATACCACTCGACCCATACTTAAGCAAGAACACGATAGAAGTAATGAGTGCTATGAAGCGACAACAGAAAGACTAGATTTAGCCAGCTTTGTCGTAGACCTCTCACGCAAGCACGCACTACCACCCCCGCGCTGCTTCCCGCACGTACTGGGAGAGCTTTCTCATTAGCTAATGTTTACACTCAAAGAACACGAAAAATACTCACCGATGGTAATGTGTGCTGAGGGATAGCGAACAAGAGGTTGAATTAAAACACTGAATAAGAGAGTTCCTCCTTTTTGCTTGAATCCAAGCAGAAACTTGTGACGAGAATAGCTAATCGCGAGGCGAAGCCCCTTTTGCAGCAGGGATGAAAGGACTTCCGCACAGCCGCTTTGCGAGTTGTAGCACCGCACTAGACAGCCCGAGCTAGATCCGGCCCCACTCACGCAAATGTAACCCGCCCAGGACGGGCACGCAGTAGGCTACAGTGAAAATGCAACCATACATGAAAATATTCAACATCAGAGGTTACCACACGGTCACTTTTTTTTTAAGTTAGAAGCAAAGAGAAAGCAGTATTCAATAATAATTTTAAGAGAAAATGTTCAACAAAATTTTAACCAATTTTTACAAAACAAAAACAAAATTTGCAGATATAAAATGTAGTTCTGAAGTAACGCTAGATGTTATTCAAATAAACTTTGTTGAATACTGCATATGACTTTGATTAGCGTTTTGTACGCCTGTTTCGGTTAATCGTTGATTTTGCTGCAGCATGGCGGGCAGACAGCATTCCGCATAAAAGAAAAACGTGAAACAACAGACTTATTTTATGTTTTCTTCATGCATTTGTCTGGAACGGCTAATGTACATTATGGTCACGTGACGGATAACAAGCTAAGCCGTCAGTCGCATAGGAAGAAACGCGAGACCATAAGAGAATTTTCCTGCAGCAACACATACGAAATAAATACCAGTTTCACGCGAATAGGTGGTAAGAATGCGCTTTCTTTGGTTATACGAACGTATTTACTCTTTCCATGAGCACATGCATGGTTTATTTGTGAGGATGCACAGAAACGAACAGCGTTTCTTCGAGAACATTTCATCGGTGTGGACTAGACCTGTAAAATTAATGTGATGCTGTCTTGAACAAGGTTGGGGGAGGACAAACCAGCCACATCACAACGACATAAACTCAATTCTTTGCATGCATTTTTCAGGCGGGCAAAATATATTACGCTGTCAGTTCTCGCGACGAATAGTGCTATTTCGAAAGTGCTTTGTGTAACGCTAGTCAGGTATTGTCTCAGTTAAAAAGGCATGAGAAAATCAGGTTAACGTTACCGTGCTAAAACACTTCAAGACAACAATAAATGTGTTCTTTGATTTTACATGAAGGCCCTATCAGCTTAATGTAACCAACAAAATAATTCACGTAATATGTCACTTAGATAACTATTGGTGTAAGTTCAAAATGCAGTGGAAATAAAACGACTGAAACTGCACTGATTTTTATAACATTTAGAGCGTTTAGCATGTCTCCGTGTATAGATGCTTAAAACGCGTGAAGCCAAAGGCAGACATATAGTCACAGTATACATAAGAGTCGCTGGGACAGTCCCATCCAGATGTAAACATCTGGCCTAGGTTTCCCTAAAAATGTGCAAAATCTGAAATTATTTTAGCCATTAGAGGTCGCCAGTTATCTTCTTTGGTTTTGACATGGTATGATATGCATATAAGAATAAGTACCTCGCCTGTCTCCTATCTTCCCCTCCACCTCCTTCCTTCTCACCCGACTGTTTATTGTGCGCATGCTTATGTGTGCAGGTTAGGAGAGTGCATCATGGACGTGGCCAGCCACAGTCTCTTCCTCTTGAAACAGCTGAATGTCCAAAGGGAGTTTGGTTTCCTTTGTGACTGCACCGTTGCCATTGGCAATGTGTACTTTAAGGCTCATCGAGCAGTACTGGCTGCCTTCTCTAACTACTTCAAGATGATCTTCATTCACCAGTCCAGGTTGGTCAGTCTTGTTGATGTGATCTTAGGATTGCAACGTTCAGTGTAACAAATCTAGCACTGAATTAATTTACTTTGTTTATTTGTTTCTAGTTTGACTTATGCAAACTATTGCAGGTGTTCATTCAGAACTAGGATTTTGCTATGGTGTAAGCAAATATGCAAGAAACGTTTCTTTTTTTGTGATCAAGATCAAGGATTAGAGAATACTCAATGTCTATGCCCAGCTTACTTGGGAAACAGATATAAGTAACATGATACACAGGCTTCGTTAAATATGCAGTTGAAAGTGAGCAATGCTTGATTAGCTAAGTGAATCCCAATTGTTTCCCAATATTCAGTGAGTGCATTAAGATCCAGCCAACAGACATCCAGCCAGATGTCTTCAGCTACCTGTTACACATCATGTATACAGGCATGGGCCCTAAACAGCCTGTGGATCAGAGCAGGCTGCAGGATGGCATCAAGTTCCTCCATGCATACCAGCTCTGCCGTAAGGCGGGAGAGGGCGGACCTGATGCCTCTTCTGACACTATCCGCATGTCCAACCTCTATGGCATCCAGATCTCCTCTCAACTTGCCACCAAAGAGCCACTAAAAGCGGGCAGCTCACGGGAAGCTGAGGACGGGCGCTCCAGTGCCCGGGCCGAGCGGACACATGGCCGGCCGGCTCTGGCCGTGGGGCTGGAGGGGCTTCCACCAGATAGACAACCCCATGCCCTGCATGGCGTCTCTTCCACGGCCTCAGGGGACGACTCTGACATTTCAGCCCGCATCAAACAGGAGAGGGTGGAAGAGGAAGAACCAGACGAGGGTGAGGAGGAGCTGCGTGCACCTACCTCCCTCCCCTCTAACCAGGGCAGCCCATGTCAGGCCAGCCACTTCAAGGACGGCCCCCTGGCACTGCTGTGCCCTCGCTGCGGAGAGCGCTGCCTCTCTCCCGAGGGCCTGCGCGAGCACCTTTTCAGTCACTCAACCTGCGCCCTGATGGAGGGTGCAGGCGAGGATGGCGGCGGCGATGAGAGGCGGGCAGTAGATGAGAGGCGTGTCCAGAAGGAGCGCTCTGACATCGGCAGCCTTGAGGAAGCGCTGCGACAGAGCCAGGCTCTGGCTGACGAGCTGGCAGCCGAGGCGAAGCGGAGCGCGGGTGGTACGGTGGCAGCGGGCGGCGGGGTCAGTGGCAGCCCTCCGGCGGGCTTCACACGCAAGAGGAAGATGGCATGTGCCGTGTGTAACCAGCGTTTCTCACAGAAGAGCCAGCTGCAGGAGCACATGTTTGCGCACGTAGGCAAGCCGCTGCGCTACCACCGTTACGGGCGCTTCTGTGGGCCGCTTCTACACGGCTGCGAGGGCCCGGCAGACATCGGGCCAGCCGCACCTGACGACGCTGCCCGGGAAACTCAGGACAATGGCAGCTCCTGCTACTCACTGGACTCTGAGGTGTCGCAGGAGAGCGTGGACGCTGTGACCGTGGAGTGACACATGCCTGCTGGCCTCAGATATACGCCGCTTCACTCCCTCTGATCCAACCTGTAGGAGGAGTTCACGTTTTTGTTTCTCCTCTTCAGTTTTGACACACTCCCTTCTGTCCTGTCTCATATACTCCCAATTAGTATGTTTCTGTTTGAGAAGTGCTCTTTATAAGGCCCCTGTCTTGATGAGTTCAGTGTTTGTGTATATTGAATTGTGGTTTGTGAATATAACTGAGCTGGACTGAAGAGTGAGGCATTGCATAATTTTCAGTAATACCGTATTTTCAAAGACTATCTTGATTAGTAGAGCACATGAAACTAAACCAGCACAGACAAAGAATTTGAACTCAGTTTTACACCCAATTTGTTCTTGTAACAATGACACATATCAACACATTACACCTCACAATTGTTTTCTTGTTGTGCTGTAGCCAGTATTCAATTTAAAAAACAAAATCAAGCAGTTAAAAATAAAATCTTGCAGTAAATCTGGTTCAGTGCCTTAGAAATATTTGCCACGCGACACTGAAACTAAAAGCACTTGTTGCCCAACCAAATCCATAAAGTGGTACATAATGAGAATAGTGTTCCTTCTTTAATAGTTGGCTATGTTGGTGTCACTAAATTAGTGTAGTGCCTAATTCTGTGAAATGCTCTAAGAAGTCTGCACAACAGCAGTAAAGGGATGAAAGAATGTGTGCAACTAGTGCTTTTGGCTTTTTGTGACTCTCGAAAGACTTGTCAAAATTTACTCTGTATGTATCATGGTACTAAAAGTACATGACCACCTCTCTTGGTATCTTACCACATAAATGTAACATCTTGTATTTTACATAACGACTGGTGAAGTAATATCACTGTCTTGAAGAAATCAGAGCCATTTAGTCTTGTAGATCATCTGTCAACAGCTTTAGCGTATGGCATGCTCTGACCTCTATGGCTCTTAGGATATGGTTGATAATTGATTTGGAGAAAAAAAACAAAACACTTTTTCCTTAACAATCCACAGCCCAGATTTATTGACCACCAATGCAGCAGAGGTCAGTGTACTGTGATGAGAAGGTTAAACCAGTGACAAGCAAATGTCTGTGATACTTTTGTGACTTGTAGAGTACATCTTGAATAGTCTCTTTATGATCAAATCTGAGTAATATTGTGTGATACTGTGTGCTGATTATTTTTTTATATAAATGACATTTTCAATTACCAGCAGTTTAATTTCCTACATCAATACCGATGTGTTTTATTTAAATCAAAGAACAACCATCAATGATTGCAATACAAACTTTCAACTTAATACCACTTCCCTATTTTACCACTAGAGGGTATCATTTGCCTGAGAAGTGTAAGCATGTTTCCAGAGCAAGTGGTTGTTATCAATAGAATGTTTGACATGAAGGATTTACAAACTGCCAAGGTGAAGCCAAATGTTGACTAAATCAAATCTTAAAATAATCTTAAAAATACATTTTGGGGTGTTATTCCTACCACATCCAGGATAATTAGAACATATTTATTAGATCATAAATATTTTACTATATGGTCTACATTTAAATATGAATATGGGCCACAGGAATTAAAATGACTTATTTTCCTGCCAGCTGTTACCACATATTTACATTTAATCAAATTATATCTTGATGATCCTTCTGGGTTCAGTGTTCATCATAATTCAAAACAAGACCAGGCTAAGAATATATGGTAAATGTTATTTTGTAGAGATTTACACAAAGACTAAAATTCCAGCAAGGATAAAACGAGGAAAGAAACGTAACATGCCCACATGGTTGTGTAGCTGAAATACATGGGTTATCCATTGCTATAGAAACTAGGCTTATGTTGCAGTGATATGAAAGATAATGTCACATTCTGGCTAAAAATATGAACCGGGTGAGAAATAATTATATAAACCACTAACAAATTTCATGTTTTAGGCAGATTGTTGATGTCCCGGCACTGTGATAGAGGAAGTATTACTAGGTTACACATGTGATTGACATTTCAATTAGAAAAGTATATTTATATTGCAACATAATTTCAACATCACTACTTGAAAACCATTGCATACAATTCTAACCAATACACATGATACAAGAGACTGCCATTACTCTCAGCCAGTTAAACAGAGCTTGCTCTTTTAAAAACAACATAAGTGTGTATAATTGCAATATGATGCTATAACTCAACTACCACTGATTATGAAACATTAATTTTTATCAAACCACAAGACTAAATGTTTTAGTTTGGCAGGGGGTGGGGTGACTGGTGTATATTTTCAGTGTGTCAGGGAGCCTGTGATGTGTGTATTAAGTATAATGCTGATCTGACTGATTACTCTGTAACTCAGATGAAAGCTGTTTCACTGCCTCACTAATGGCTCCATGGACCAAAGACCAGGCCGTCTGCACTAGTGCAAGCTCTGAAAGTAGACTCTTGTGTTCACTTTGGTCCAGAGTCTGGAAAGTGTCATTTGCCATGTTATTAATCTTGAGAGGGTAACACGAGCCATTTGCTGAAACAACTGTTGACAGTCTGTCACACGGTGGAGGGTTATTCTCTATGGGTTCCTGCTTTTCTTCATCTGATGAATGCACATCTTCTATTGTAATTACTGGTTTGCATTTAACTTCATTTTCAATAGGTACAATCTTATATGTGTCAATTAGAGCTATCACACGAGTAACAGGAATATCTGAGGACATTTCAGTCACTTCAGTGTCTGAACTGCACTCATGAACAGATGGTAGTGGTACCTGAGAGTGTAATAGACCTATAGGTGCCAATATTTCAGTGATCTGTACCTTTGTGTCCTCTTCACCCACTATATATGGGAACTGGTGGTGTTTGCATACATCCTGTTTGAGATAGGATACCTGTTCAACTTTCTCATGAATGAATGCAGTGTTTGGGACTGCACTCACGTCTGTGCTCATCATCTCTGTACCCTCTTCCCTGTGGTCTGCATCTTTCCCTGGACAGGTTTCTACAGTGATTCTGGCATTATCTTCATGAATCTTACTTGATCTGTTCAGCTGCTCATCTGCTGCCAGAGTTCCAGATGACTCAGGAGCACAGCAAGCCGGTTTTCTTTCAATTTCAATAAAGGTATCAATACACGGTCGCACACAACCCTCTTCCTGGCTCAGATTTCTTTCAGATTTTACTGAGTGTCTCTTGAAGAAATTCCATATCCTTACATGGAATTTTCGTTTTATGGTTCCAGTGCCGGCCTGCATAAGTGCCTCTTTTTTACACCTTTTGGTCATGCTAAAGGGTACACTAAGAATGGTCGAAGGTTCTTGTGTGGTGTTACTATCACCTGGAGCATCTTGCAAGCTAAGGCATGCTCTGTGCACTGTTTTATCTTCCAGGAACTCCTCAGACTTAATGACTGTTTTTTTTCTCTTCAAAACACACATAAAGGCAGGGGAGAAAACCCTTCTAAAGGCTGCTTTAGCTCTGCTCCTCTTCAGCCTATTCTTGCCATGTTTTCTTTTCACCCTCCTCTCTTGTAAGTCCAAGGTGATTTCTAAAGACTTTTCTTGGAGATCCAGGGAAATTGCTCCCTCTTTTACAGTAAAGGCAGACTGAGGGCTCGGACATGCAACACACAGTGATTCACAGCCCGGTTCACTGTTGCCTTGGTGCACTGCTGCTTTGTCCTTGACTGCCTCACTAAATTTGTGCCGCTGTTGCTTCCTGAAAACATGAGCATCTGATTTTATCTCATCACGAACTGGAGACCGAGGTTTTCCCAAAAGAAGTCTTGGTGGGCCTGTTAATTTTCGTTTCAGGCCAGCCTTCTCCTGAAATTCTCCACCATCTGTCTCCTCAGTCGCCATTGTTTGTTAAATGGCAGCAAATTTCCAGAAAATATCGAATAGTTACTTAGAGCTGGTGTCTTCCACTGTCATATTGTCATGTCCAGTCTTCAAAAATGCTGCAGAATAACATAAAATTCATTCTGGTGTCATATTAATTTTTAATGTTGTCATCATCTTTGGCTACTACTGAAAATTGTTAAATTGTTCCAAACATGGACTAGCAAAATCAGACCTGATTTTTAATTTAATTAAATTATTTTTATTTATTAATTTTTACAGTATGGAGAGTATTTATTCTTGATTGTGAATTTATTTTTCTTAACAAATACATTTCTTTAGTATTAAAATGTACTCTGATTAAGAACAGTTTAGAAAGTTACATTCTTTTAATGATTACAAGGGAAAGTAACTTTAATAACATGGTCCGTATTATATAGAGCTTTCATGTAAATAAGCATACCAGCTCATTCTCTCATTTAGGGTGTGTCATTTTAGTACCACAGCATTCTCTGTCCTGCTATACTTATACTGCACCCTGAATAACAAATGTCTAACATTTTATCAGAGGGTTCATTTCAGCAAAGAAAATAAATTAAGATAGGATAACAGGAGCTTGCAATCTTCTTCACTTTAGATCAATTTTTAAATACCAAAACCCAAACTGTCCTAGAATAGACATTTTAACTTCAACCAACTGTGTATGTTTCCTCTACTCCCAATTTTTAAATTAATATAAGGACATACAGTTTTTTGTTTTGTTTTGTTTTATTTGTTTGCTTTTCTCTGGGTGGGGAACAGTGATTGAATTTAGGACATGCTGTGTACTACAGATATAATAGTGTAATTCTACAACAGGAATATTAAAACATTTTCAAACATTTTGTAATCCTTGCTTCCAGCATGCTTCCACCACTAATGGGAAAACTATTTTAATGTACATATACTGATCGTTTCAATTATGAAGAACAGTTTAACCCAGGCTATACACTAAAAAGAATAACGAGGACCAGTATTCGAAATAAAAAAAAAAAACCTACCTGCACAAAGGAAGGCGTTTGCCTATTTTCCCTTCACGTTGTAAAAGCACTACTTGCAGTAACGGCGGTAAGGAAGGTTTGTTACTATTAAGGCTAGCAGCTTCGCAAACGCGAGCTGAACGTCTCGGGCGCTTTAACTTGGACGGATGCTGTTACCTAGCGGGCCAGGCGCTCATCAGTTTCTATAGCAACCGACTGATTGACAGTTTCTGATCCCTGTCATCGAATTATCGAACGATATGAGCACTTTACTCGATTAAAGGCAGCTCCATTGCTGACACGACTATGAATGTGTAATTAGTAACTACAGTACAAGTTTTAACTTTTAAAAAGGGTCTTTATTAAGGCTACATGTTATCTGTTATCATCCTTACTCTTGTTTATTTTAAAGTTAATGCTTATTAAATCAGTTTATCAGCATCTACAGTGATGCATGTGTGTAAAATATTTTTAATGATTTAAAAATGGAAGCTAAAACTATTATGTTTAAAATTGATTTTGCTGAATAGGATCCCAGTACTGTATGTTGAATAGTCAAACATATTAACATGAGCTCTTAAAAGGACTTATTAAAAATACAAAAACCTAAATGTTTAACTGGATATTCAAATGCATACTCATCAGCAGGCTATAGCAAAGGTCATAGTAAATCTCATAAGTAACAATGACATCTGTTTCAGTTGCAAATGCATGAAAATACATGTATTGTCTTCTATTCACATTGTATAAACTCACTGTTTACACAATGCTGGACATTGTGTGTCCCAGAAGCTATTCCTAACAGGCTGGGTTTTTAGAGTTCAGGAACATAAAAGGCTTCACATTCTCATATTCTGCTTGAAACAGGGACTGTATGCACATCTCCACCTTCCTTCCTTTATCCCACATTTCTTTCTTTCTTTATTTCTTTGTGTCTGAGTTTTGCAAGGCTCTGCCATCTTGTCTTTAGAATGATGTACAAAATGTTGTGCATTTATACATTTCAGCCTTTCCCGCACGGAGTTCTATTTCAGGCTAAAAAACTGACTGCACATTAAAAGTTCAGCTACATGATTTCCCAGATGCAAGTGGGAACACCCCACCTCCCCAAAGGTATTCTTATTGTACTCGGTATTGCTCGTCTAGATATGCTCTGCCCCTCAGATACCACTATAAATCTTAAACATAAAGCATTATTACAGGATGACAAAACAGTCAAGCTTAAAACTACTAACTGTAAATTGTGTCACTATGGTGTACTTTTGAAAAGCCACCATGTGGATTTTGGCCATGTAGGAAATGTAAAAGTGAATGATCAGCATAAATCAATGAAATGACTAAGGTGGATAAAAGGTAAAAGATTCTCAGGGATAATATTCATTTGCAATTGAAGTTCTGGTCATCAACAGGATATCTCAGCATGAGGAAATCTCTATGCTCTGTCAATATTAGATGATATCTAGAGCCAAAAGTGTTTTCTCTCCCCCGAAGGAAAATTACATTTCAGAATAAATGCCAGAATGAAAGATGGAACCAGGAAAAAATTCTCTCCACAAAACAGCCACTTTATTAAATAAACACAAAAGTGTCCAGATAACACATTAATCAAAAGTTATTAAAACATGTCAGAGGACACAGACATGATATTTGCTTAGAAAAAAAGTAAACATTAATCTTTTTGTAAACCACTAAATAATATACAGTATTTAATCTAAATGTTTGGTATGTAAACAACCAATTAATTATATTAGGAGAAAAGTACACAAATGTAATTGTACAGACATGCCATTTGCTTTGTAGCTATAGCAACCTCAGTTACTTAATGGAGGGTTACATGGTAATGTCATGTAAGCTCAGATAATGGAGATAAGAAACCCAGTTCAGGTGGAACCTTACAGGAGAATGCCAGATGCAAAATAGAATGTTAAGAAAAATCATGCAAGTCATAGTTTGTCATAGTTTTCCAAATGAGCACAGTGCAAACAACCGTGACTGCTTTGCATGTTCACATGTAAAACTCAATATCTGGTAATAAGAAAAGAAGTGTATTTGTGTTCACTGAACTTATTTAAAGCTATAACCTTAAAAACTATAACACATAGTTCATCTTCAGACTAAATGAAGCAGATTCAACACTGCTAGATCACATCTTAAACTGCAAGAAAAAAATGAATAATAACTGTGAAATGATGTTTTGCTTTCAGTGTCACTGTGATGGAATACTGGACTTTGTAGAAAGTAAGCTTAAGTCAAAAAATCTGAAGATGAGTTTTGTATAAATAAACTTCTGTAAAGTGCTTAGTTCAGCTCTTGTGCATAGAAAAGATAGGTGCTAAAGTTCACAAGTAAAAATACTTAATATGTAATGCTAAAAATCTCATGGAATCACATCACTAATAACACAGTCACACTGTGCAATAACACAAAATAGCATTTGTGATCCTTTTATTTGTGATCCTAACCCCAGTAAGACATCCACTGAGCTCCTCTACTCACTTTATGGCAATATTAATGAACTATTCATGCTCAGAGCATCAGATGGTATAGTGACTGACTGGCTGGATAACACAGAGAGTCAGTTATTGACATGCATGTTTCAGGAGAAACAATGGGACTGTTTGTAGAGGAGCTTCCTTATGTGTGATACTGACAATTGGCTCTGAAGCAGCTTTCTGAATACAAACCGCATGCATGTTTCAGTTATGGAAAGAGATACATGAAATATATTCCCAGCCATGATGAACACATTTACACTTTCTCTCTCCTTTAGCCTATACACATTGAATCAGTTGTAGGGTATGTATAGAGGGGTCATAGGTGTTCCAATATATGTTCCATTCCATTTACCAGCCATATTAAGAATCCACCCACCGTGTTGGAACTGTGGTTGGTTGCCAGAAACCCTCAGGATCTGGAGTAATTTTTCTACTGAATGGGACAAACCATTCTTTATCACCATACTGTTTGATTATTGCATAATTATCTTTAGTAACACCTGCCAACTTGCCTAATACAGCACAGCTATTGGCTGTTACTGTAGAGGTCGTTGTTGTCCCTCAACCATGGCCACACAGGATCTTCAGGGCAGTCCTTTTCCTGTTATATTGTTCACATAAAAATTGTAATTTAGTAAGAAGAAACGGGCAAATGGAGTCTTTATATTTAGAGCTATAAATAACCATAGCAGAATAAAATAATCATCAACCTTAAATCAATAACATAATCTGGTACATTTTTCTTACTATGCCATCTTAACTACTGAGGTATGTGTGCATATGTGGCAGTAAAAACAAATATACAAAAGTGTGATCAGAAATGGATGAAGGTCACTTGGACCAATCGCAGCTCTTATTGAGGTGCTCAAGCTCTGCACAGACTTGCAACCTAGCAACACGTCAGGATAAAAATATCCACTCCATGTGTGACCAGTCAGAGTCAGATTCTCTCAGCCTCATCACCACAACTGACTCATCCCACCAAATGCCTGGCTAACTGCAGCTGATCCACACTCCTATCATGTGGCTCCAGTGTCTATATGTTAAGGTTTTCATGAGAAGTGCAAAAATACTGCCTGTCTTATTGAATTAGTGCTGAATTTTCCTTGCTTGTTTCAGATATATCCCACTGTTGTGAAAGCTATTGCAAGAACATCTAGCTAAGGTCATAGTTTCTATTGTAATTAGTCATGCAACCAAAATAGCAAAACATTAATATCAAATAGCAATTTTAAAACTATATGCCTTAAATAAAGTAAATAGTCAACTTTCTAATAATGGTAATTCTGAAAAAACTAAAATATAACAAAAATATATTTTGTAATGGGTCACAATCAAACAGTGACATTAATGTTAAGGATCCTATTAGTTTTGACTGGAGAGGTTGGCAGCTCTATCCACAGGTAAAGAGTACAGCAGAAGGCAGAAAGCTCACCATGTCTGCCAGAAGGCAGAGAAAGTTGGCACCCACGTTGGCATTGACGTCTGTAATTGGTAGCGTAAAGTCCACGGGCACCCCTTTCAACTCTGGATCATTACTCAAGGATAGGTGGGTCTTGGCTATACACACTGGGAAACTACCAAAACCCTTAATCAAAACAATAAGAAATGTAATAAAAGATATATGTAAATGCATGTTAGTGCATACCAATGCCATTATCCCAACCCCCCCAACCCCAACTTTCCCATAGTCTAAGAAAATGCTGTAGAGTGTCTGTTATAACCATACTGATGTAGACTCACTTGTTTGATGTAAAGTTCCAGCTTCTCTTTGGCTTTTGGAGAGAACTCCACATCCTTAGCACCATACATGCTCTGGGCCACTTTTTTAATCTTATCAATGACTGGCATCTATAAGACAACATTCCTCTCAGATTCTGTAAGAAATCTATCTTATGGTATTGGGTTCTGTGACTGCTGCAGTTTATCTATGTAGTGAACAATTTTCCTGCTGGTTATATTTAGGCCTTGTCTATGAAATGTATGTGCATGATGTAAATATAGAGTGATAATGAAACGGCTCTGTATAAGAAGTGCTAATTTCTCTTGCTCTCTGAGGGACACACCATGAGGCTTTGCTAGTCATTTATGGGTAAAAGTAATCTGGTTCAAAAGATGAATAATTACCTAAATGCTTCTTTTCCATTACTGGTCATTAGTTGAGTGCTTAGCATCCAAAAAATGACATGACCTTTAAAGACTCCTCAGTGGGAAACAAACTAAATGCAGAATGCCCTCTGTACATCCAAGTGCACAGCTATGTTCCAACGCTCTACTTAAAACTGAAATTCAAGGTTGTGCTTTTTTAGCAATTGTACAAAAAGGTCTACCTGGATATGACACTGTTGCATTATATATTTAATTTTTTTTTAAAGATTCTACTGGTTGCATTCACTTTACCTGCAGATCATAGAGGAAGTGAAATGGCCTTCGCATCTCAGCTGCTTTCTGAACACTCTGTGCCAGAGCCAGTGCTCCGGCGCCCCCATGAGACCAGTTTGTGCATTTCACTGCATCAAACACACCAGTCTGCCTTGCCTGGTTACACACCAGTTCAAGCTCAGCTTCGGTGTCAGAGCTATGGCCAGAATTAAATAAGAACAGGTCAGAGTTCACAGTCACTTAAGTTTTTCATGAGTTTTCTGCCACTTCTGCAAGCATTAATATTTAACCATATAAAATAAATGTAAGCTGTAAAAAACTTTTAATGGTATAGATATTGCAGTCATATTTATGAACTAGACACTTGCACACACACACACACACACACACACACACACACACACACACACACACGTGCATACATGCATGTGTTTGGTTTTCTGGTTTTCGTGTGTGTGTGTGTGTGTGTGTGTGTGTGAGAGAGAGAGAGAGAGGGAGATAGGCTAAAATGTGCCTAACCTGAAGACGTTTACAGCCACTACCACTGGCAAACCATTTGACATGGCATTATCCACCTGTTTCTTCAGATGAGAGCAACCTTTCAGCAGCAGTTCCAGGTTCTACAGGATGGAGTGAAGGCATTATTTCACACCACTCACCACTGTGAACCATCACCTTACACACCATTGACACAAAGACTTTATTATGAATATTGGGCTTTCTGAAACTAAGAATTCCAAAAGCTACTGGATTAGAACATCTCTAATTGCAATGAATAAACCAATAACAATTACACAAAAAGACACACATATATGCATACACACATGGCAATAAAACAAGAAGCAAAAAACTGTCACTGGATTGATTGGATAGACACCTTACCTCTTGTAAATACTGTAGGGGCAAAGGAAACCCTGCTCTGATCTGTGAACAAAAACACAATGATTTCACTCACAATCTTGTCCATCTATAAAGCACTCTCACAGAGCCATAAAGCCCAGAAGACACATGGCAAATTGTAAAATGTACATTATTACTGGATCTACATGTGATTTTCTAGCAGGTGGGGGATTGGAATAGCTAGGTTATTTTATTACACACACATGCAAGGATTCTACCATTAGCTAAGAAGCAGTGGAACATCACACCTCTGCAAGAGCTGGGACAGGCTGTAGTTGCCTGGTGGGGCTGGACTCACCCGTGGGCCACCCCCGTGCATCTTGAGCGCTCTGACAGTGACAACTAGCACCACCACGTCGGGCTGTAGCCCAGAGGAGCGGCATGTGATGTTGAAGAACCTCTCCATGCCAACATCAGCCCCATGAGCAGTGTCAGAGACTGGGGATTGGGGAGGGCGGGGGTGTGGTGGAGGTGGAGCACAGTTAATAAATATTGTAATTGGTCTACTTATATTCCAACATATTTTCATTTGTTTACAAGCATATCATCGAAATAAAATAGTAAAAAATATTTTACTGTTATCAGAAAGTTTTAGATTTTAATGTCTTACAAACAACCAAACCAATAAATGAGTCAGTGTCTGATTTCCATTTTACTTTCTTATTTGCTGATATTTTATGATTACAAACCTGAAAAATAATGATTAATATAAATCAATTGCTACTAACTGATAGAAAGAGAATGACTGAGTATGCCTCACCCACAAAGCCTTGTGAGCCCACCAATTTTAGAGCTATTTTATCTGCCATGACAGAAGGGCTGTCATGGGCTATGTGAACAAATGCTGGGGTCCCCTGAGAGAGAGAGAGAGAGAGAGAGAGAGAGAGAGAGAGAGAGAGAGAGAGAGTGTGTGTGTGTGTGTATGTGTGTGTGTGTGAGTGAGAGAGAGAGAGAGAGAGAGAGAGAGAGAGAGAGTGAGAGATCAGGCAAATCTAAATAAAATTCATTCTCTGTTTAAATAAACTTCTTTGAATTATGTAATAATTAAACTTCAAGTGATACCTGAAAACTCTCCACAATAGCTACCATACAACCGCATACTGTATAAACCTGATACTACTTGTTATTGCTTAAAATGTTCATGCCAGCCACTCACTGACTACTCTATACTCATCCTATATATCTAAATCCTTCTTTGTATTTCCATTGATTAAAATAACATTCACTTAGCAATTTCAGTGCAACAGAGCTAAATTGGCATCAAGTAATAGCAGGACCCTAAAATACCCCCATATTTCAATATAGGTGGACAAATATTTATTCAAGATTATTTACTAACATGAACTCCACTGATATTTTTATTCAGCATTTGACAAATATCTGCATGAGTCATTTGGCAATACTGCAAACCTTCCCAAGAGGTTGAATACTGATGCAACATATATGCAAGGATATGGATATATACATATAATCCTTTAGAGGCAGAAACGTTTTAAGATATCAAGCCACATGTGGATGCTGTGAAAGCTCTGAGCAATCCATTACTCTTTTAAAATCATGATGATTCTATATCATAACTTTGTGAAAAGAATTGTATCATACTTCCAAAGTCTGCATCAGGCATGGCTTCAGGGCATTGTTCAGCAGCAGTGCCAAGACAGCACTCACACCCTGTAATGACCAGACAGGAAAACTTTAGAGCTGTCTCTCTCCTTCTTACTCTTCCTTCCTCTTTCTCTCTCTCACGTAAACCATACTTAGAAAAACATGCCTGTGCATTCTCACTCATGGACAGACAAGCTTGACATTGGCTTTGAGCTTGCACTCACCAGGTCCTCAGTGGTGACCAGCTCTCCTGATTGGCTGGCAGCCACCACCATCTTGGCCAACCTATGCTGCAGGTCTCGTGGACTGGTGCTCAGAGACAGCACAGCCATGATCTCATTCTCCAGAAAGGCACGATCCTGCAGCCCACAGACATTCACTATTACATAACTAACACTCTTTTCAAATAAAGCCTCTCAACACAATCAGCACTACTAGAAATACTATATAAGTAATAAGTATATGGAAGGAATTTGGACAAAAGTAGGCAACATAGTAATAAATGACACAATAAAAGTGCTCCAGTACTTCATTGCTGACACACACCATCTTGGTTTTCAGGTTAATGTCCAATTGAACAAAACGTCTAATCTCTTCCTGTGTCAGGGTTGAGGGATCAGATTTCACAATGTCAAGTTTCTGCAAAGAGGTCACAAAGCCCTCTGTGACTTTTTTGACATAACTTTGAAAACATATTCTTTGAAACTTAATGAATAAATGAACAAATGCTATTTATTAAGAATCATATCAGCAATGTGACATTTAATAACCTTCAGTTTAAAACAGAATGAATACAGACTCAGCTTTGGGTGTCCATGTCCATAACTTCATAACAGAGACATTGTTATTTATTTTGTGTAGATTAGTGCTAAAAACATGCTTCTCATACCTGCAGCCTCTTAAGCTGAGAAGGTGAGAAGGTCCGATGACCCACAGGTGGCACCAAGAGGTCATATAAAACCTGCCAGACAAGGACATTTTCAGAATAAACATAAATACACATACATACACGTGCACAGACACACTCAAAACACACACACACACACACACACACACACACACACACACACACACACACACACACACACACACACACAAAAAAAAACCCAAAACAAAACAAAACATAGTGTCCATCTAACCTTCTCAGAGTATTTGCTCTGGTAGTGGGAGTATGCTGAGATGGTGTCTAATACCAAGCTGCTGGCTGTAGAAACAGCATGAGTGTCTCCTAAGGGCTGAAGAATGACCTAGAAATCATGCAGAGGAGAAGCTGATAAGGCAAGTAATGCAAACAATATAGTGAAGAATGAGTTCACAGTTCTTCAAAGCTCTTCACACAGTATGCTTTTGAAACACAGACCTCAGCACATCAGTTAACATTTGGGGCAAATTCCACCACTTCATATTTCATGCAAAAGTGACTCATGCTGCCATAACTATAACATGACTATAACATGCTTTCTCCCACAAGACTGCTTTGTCCCTCAGTGTGCAATGAACTTCAAAACACAAACAAGTTGTAAGATTGCAAAATACATATACTATGCGTTTCCCTTTCTTCTATTTTTACATCCACAAATATTTCGATCTGGATAAAGAAACCTTTGACCTGTTGGCTTACTTCTTACAATAGATGTCATGACTGAGTGCGTTACAGTAAATTTACAGTAAATTATAAATTAATGAATGTTTTACTTTCTCAGGAACCTGGAATACAATATTTACTTTATAATGCAAAACAATAAATGATAAATAAAATTTAAAAAGCCACAGAATTCTTTGGGGTGTTTATTGTATTTTATAATTTGTTCTCACAGTGCAATATACTGTAGTTCAGAAAATAAAAATATATATAATCAATAACAATACTGTAATGCAAAATCAATATTTTCACTATATATAGTAATGATCACATCACACAATCTGGTTATCAGTGTACCGCCGGCCTTTTCCATCCATTCTGGCCATAGATTTTCATCAGCATCACACTGAATGTTATCTCTTGCCATACACCTAGGAAAAAATCCTTTTGAGTGCCTTATCCAGCCCTGGATGTATTTCACTGTTATGTCCATACACCCAGTAGCCATTGCATCTAGAAGTGACATCTGGTCATGTGGGTTGTGGTCATAAACTTTCCATCTCCATGCAGAAAAGGAAACATCTTCTGTCTCTGCCTCTGTCTCTATCTCTGTCTCTGTCTCTGCCTCTGCCTCTGCCTCTGTCCCCATCTCTGCCTCCGTCTACACCCATTTTACTCACCAAAGCTAAAGACTGCAAAGGCTAATCCAAAGATGGCCACTTTTGTATATATGTTAACAAGGCACAAGCAAATAAACACCTGTTTATGTCGTTAACTGACATGCCAGCCCGGTGTTTCATCAGTACATGTACTGCAGTAAAATCTCTTCAGTTACAACCTCATCTATATTTTTTCTTACATACATGTACATTTCAATGCCAGTATGTACATGTGTACCAATGGTAATGAGGCTGCAAAGAAAAAAAAAAAACTGAACAAACTTTCTGCTAAAATCAGTATAATCTGGTTTACCTATTTCAAGTGTATATTTTCATTTGTCTGTCAAAATGCAAAATATTTCCATCCACAATGATCAGATTTTTGTTTTGAACTGAAAGCTAACTGTTTTGAATAGATTATGTAAATGTCTGCAAAATTTGATGTAGTACAGAGAGAAGTATTCATGAATGCTCGAAGAAGTGGTTATTGAATGCTTTGCAACGCAACGGTATGGACCGCTTAGTTCACGTAGTCTACTGATATGGTGAATGTGTTAAGTGTTTTGAAAAAGTGGACAGGGTGTTGACACAAATGTGAATATGACTGTAAGAAACTGTATGTACCTGTTATACTAAGACCCAGGGGCTTAGAACAACATACCTCTTCTATGGGTATGATCTGAGAATAGCCACCTCCAACAGCACCACCTATATACAAACAATTATTTTGATTGTGTCAAAAACATGTGCAGATCACTTATGCATAATTAAATGTAATGAACTTCTACAGCTCTGCATAGTCTAGTGAGCATGTGTTTATTTTCACATGTTGGCTTAATCATTTATGCAACAGTTCCCACATAAATGTGCAAAGAACACTAATATCAGGCACAGTACTTTTTTCTCTAACTTTGAGAATGTAACATCCTCACCTCTGCTACCAAAGCTGGATGGTGGAGAGGGTTGTCCCACACAGGCAAAAGCACTGACGTTCAAGTGAGCCCCTAAAGCCTGTGCCAACCCGAGCACAACGGTGCTGTGGCCCTCACCCAGTGGAGTGGGTGTAATCCTGATCACATAAAGCAAGAAAGAATATAGTTATGGAAATTCAGTGTGGAATTTGTGTTGCACAAGTACAAGGTTAAAAACAATCATCCTGGTGTGTTCTGCGATATCTTTTTTTTTTTTTTTTTTTTGACATTTTGAGAACCATAAATGACAAAAATGCCTGCTAGGTGAGATCCCTAGGGAAATATAAAAGGATGGCTTCAGATTTGGTTTCAGATAAACTTTTGTAAAAATGCTAAGTTCACAAATAAATGGCTAGAACTACATTTGATATACATAAAATAAACTTCACAAATCTCTCATTGTAATTTTCATGATAATTTATGGGTATTGATTAAGATCAGTTTAAAAGAACTGCTACATTCGTTGCTCCAAAAAAACTGCATGACTTTGATTATATGATGCTTGCTATTAATTATGCATAATGTGAGGTTTGAAGATGAGCCTTACCCAGTGACCACCACATATTTCCCATCAGGCTGTTTGTTCAGACGGTTGAGGACATCCAGTCTCACCTTGGCCCTGCTTGCGCCATATGGCTCCACCTCCTTTGGGAACAGGCCCACTTCTTTGGCAAGCTGGCCAATTGGTTTTCCAGGGCATGAGTGAGATATTTGGGCATCACTGTAGAATTCCACAGGCCAGGAGTAGAGTTTAAGATATCAATACTGTTTGAAGGCACATTTGTGTGATTACATGCATGAGAAACAAATAAGCAATGCTGTTTATTGGAATTCATGAACTGCTCTGCTAATTACATATTTCTGTTCTATGTGCTAGATGGTCCTCTTTGAATTTTGAATATATTTGCATGGTCCTCTTTGAATATTGTAATATTGCATGTAAGTTTACCTTGGCTGAGGTTTCTGTGATTTCACCCTTTTGTAGGATATGCTCCAATTCCCAGGCCTATAGTTCTGTAGAAATCGCTGAGCGCTCTTAACTGTATTCTGTTGAAGGAAGGTATTATTTATAATAAGATGGGGATAAGTCTTTATATAATGGATGCCCTATTCATAAATCATTGGACTGACAGAGATATCAGTAATAACAACCCATCGTTTTTACAGTAGTGTCATAGAGAGCTAAAGTGAAAGGTATGTGTATTCTATCAATAACAGGACTGGATGCATTCTCAACATTTTGAAGTGAGTAGATTACAAGGCTTTTATTGAGGAGCCATAGGGAAAATGACTCATTGTTCGGCCTTTTGTGAAGCAATTAAATTGAGCCACAGTGACTTTCCTATTCTTTCTAACTACAAAAACATTTGGCTGATAAACGCTGTCTTTCATATAGACTGCAAAAATGACTTATCTACTGAGGTAAAATGCCACCATTTTGCACTAGCACACGTCTAAGTGCTGGTGTAAGAGCATCCATGGTCTGATACCTCCATCAGCATGGCTACAGTCATGGGCCCCACTCCTCCAGGGACAGGGGTAATGTACTTGGCCCGCTCTTTAGCCGATGGGTAGTGAACATCCCCCACCACCCGTTTTCCCCCAGGCCTGCTGCTGTCTGCCCACAGGGGTAGGAAATAATAAAGTATATGTAGGCTACTATTGCACTGAAGTTGTGTTGTTAAGTAGTATGGCTGAGACTTATTTTGAAAATGTTTTACGTACTTAAAAGACATTTTACTATTTTACTCCAGTACATTTTACTCCACTATATTGGGGGCTAATTACTTAGCTGAGTTTATAAAGTTTGAGTCAACTGAAATAAAGTAAAATTAAGTACAGTCTGTCACAAAAAAAAAAAAAAAAAAAAAGTCTGTCAAGTAAATTTCCTCATAATTGAGGAAACATCACATTACATATAACCTTTACTTAAAGTTTTGTGCTAGAACAGTTCAAATTTAACAGGAAGGTTTATCACACTGTGTAAGCAGTTCATACTAAGGTGCATTTTTGAACGCTTTACCTTAACTTATAATACTATATCAATTTATTTTTTTAGTTTCACTCAAGTGATGGCCCTGTCCTAGCCAGTCTGTGGGTGCAGGACTAAACAGACTCCATTAGGCACCTAATGTTCAAAAACAAGCCCTGAAGCAAAAAAGGCACCTGGAATGTAATTAATGCCACAGTCAATGACCACTGCACCCTCTTTTATCCAATCGCCTTTCACCATCTCTGCCTTGCCAGCACCCACTACAAGGATGTCCGCCCCGCCCACCTGCAAAGACAATACATATAGATATTCTCTATAGCATTTCCGTTAATTTCATTCATACAAACGTGAAGGAATGCATGCAATATAATTTTGCACCTAGCATCAAGAATAATGCATTAATGCCTAGTCTTTATATTACAGAGCTTATTTGTATTCTGGAGTTTCCAGGTGGGAGGAATAATTATTTTAAGATTTAAATGATCATAGTATGTGACATCTTTCCTGCTGTAATATATAGGCTACGGGGTTAAGGAGCATTCATCAACATGCGTGTGTGAGAGAAGAGGAAAGAAAAAGGAGGTGGGAGAGGAGGCATCACATGTGCTGCCAGGTCTGGAGTCTTGGAGTGGCAGCAGGTCACGGTGGCATGGTTCCACAGGAGGAGATCATGCATGGGTGCTCCGACAATCTTACTGCGGCCAATCACAACCGCATTCCTGCCAGCCACAGACACACCTGCACGCAGTATCAACAAAGCCACTTCACAACATTTCTGAACTCTATTCTGAACTCTATTCTAAAACTCTTACATTAAATTCAGTAACAACTGAATGTCTAACTAAACTCCCCAAGAAAGATGGTGGCACCCACAAAAACAACATCCAAGCATTGCATAAAAATGCCTTTTTATTAAGTCTAAATGATTTCTCCATTACGCAGAAGAACGGGAAATACCTTATATACTATGCTATACCTCCATTCTGCAGTTTCTAAAGTGAGCTGAGACTGTGGAGAGTGTGTCACAGTCATGTCTGCAGGTTCAGTTTTTCTCCTGCTTGGAGTGGTGAGGTATGGGGGGGCTCGATTTGCCTGACTGGGCCTCACCAGTCTGCCTGATGAGCTTCATGCAGCCATTGGGGGTGCAGGGGATGAAGCAGTCCTGCAGGTCTCCTCGAGCCAGTCTCCCTGCGTTTACACTGCTCAGGCTGTCCAAGCAATATGATTACCGATGAGTGTAAAGGTGATCACTGTATTATATCAGTGACACTATTATGAGTGGTCCTTTTTTGATTAAATAAACACTCGGTCTTGCAGTATTCACGAGGTCTTTCAGTGATTCACTGAGATTTAAATTTATAAATAATAAACTGTATAAATTAGATTCCTTTATAATCTGATTATAATCAATCTTACAGTTGTTTTTCACTTTATTTAGAATGTCCATGTTCATATCTGTAGATGTTAATCTTAGAAGTCACTGAACATGCAACATGTATAATACAACCTATTTTATCATACTTAACAAAGTATACAAGGCAAGTTATAGACATGCTGTTAACATTTATTAACTGGATTTTACTGGATTTTGGGTCAGGGTTAGGGTCATGGTGAGGGTTAGGATTAGATTTTGGGTTGAGATTAAGGTTGAGGTTAGGATTAGGATTAGGGTTAAGATTAAGTTTTGGACTGAGATTGAGGTTAGTTGGATTGGTTTGAAGTCTGATCACTGGTGTCTGAGCCTTGAAATGTTCCTCTTGTTGGTAAACTTGACTGTGATCATATCCAAACTCTCCTCTGATTCATTCATGACAATGTTACAGATACCATGTTGAGAGTTTATTAATCATCTATAAAAGACCACTCAAAATAAAGTGTTACCAATATATCTATCAAAAATATAACAAAAAAGCCTTTACACATTCTGCATAGTACATGAATACAATGTATTTTTGTTTTGTTTGTTCAAGAGAGGGCATGGATATATGTAAACAACCACCAACACAGACCAAGGCATGACATCAATTCAACATAAAGCCACAAGCTATTTGTACATGTTTACAATCCAGTTCATGGAGTGAAAATAATTCAAGAAAACTTATAAACTATGAAGAATGACTTCCAGCATTCTTGGAATTAACATCATCAGCTGCAAAATAGTTTAGCCACACAGTTGGCACGTTTCTTTTATCTAGAGAACCAGGAAAACACTGTGGAAAATAAGATCTCTCTGGCTACTCTCTCCCTGAGAAGTCTGAAGCATCTGTTCAAGTGAAATGAAAACACTTACAGCCAGGGGCAATATTTACACTCCACCTCAGCCACTCTCCCTCCTCAGACACCTGTAGCTCTGACAATTTGAAAGAAATTGAAACCACAGGCACTCTGGCCATCCATACACCCCGTAGAAGGAGAAACAGATTAAACCAACATTCCTGCTGGGTGGCCTGAAACATCTTTTACCTTCAGTTGTGATAGATGTTGTCTGGGATTAATGTCCCATGACAAAACTTTTATCTTTAATGCTATTAGACGAAGAATAAAAGTGATATTGGATGACACATAACGCACATAAGAGTGGTCATTAGGCCAAAAGCAAAGAAATTAGACTCGCAGGCCTGGAGCCCAGGTGCACTGCAGGTTGGAGGGTGTGTGACATGTCTCAGCTGTTTTTGACTGATCTGGGGTCTAGTCCAGATCTCAACACTGTTTGTGAACTGCTGCAATACCTGGTAAGAGCTTATGTGCTTTTCTCCCTGACCTAAACGGGGAGGCTCAGACTGACCTCTGCAGCTGTCCAATCAGATCTCATAGCTTCCAAAGAAGCAATGCTTTTTAGTAACATGGTTTTCTATAGAAATGCAGATCATCTCTCACCCATCCACATCCTTCTCAGGAGTCACGGCATTGGTCACTTTCTCTGTGTCTATGGGATGGACAGAATCCAGAGGTAACTGGACAATGAGACCATGGGCTTCAGGATTCTCATTAACTGCTGCTATATTTCGCAGAACCTGAAGAAACCGGTCAGCATTGTATTAGCAATCATGAAATCATAATGCCATTATCATTGTTAGAAAACATGACACTTTCCACTCCTGGGGTGCTCTGTCACAGATACCTGGCTAGGGTTACTCACAGGTGTAGTGCATACCTCTAAAAGGTTGGACAACAAACAAGTCTATTGCTGCCAAGTGTGAACCAGAGCCTGTCCACATCTTACATACCTCATCTTCTGTGGCCGTTTTAGGAAGCCTAATGTGTTTGGCATTAAGTCCAATCTGAGAAAAGGCAGATAGACAGTGAGAGAGGAAGAAAGAACATTACCGCATTTAAGATCAAGTTGATTCTCAACCTACCTGAGCTGCTGCCTTTAGCTTCATACTAATGTAGAGGTTCGAGTCTTCTCTGTCTCCAACCTATACAAATGCATGAATGAAAGAATATAAATCTATAATGTTAAAAATAATAATGTAAATCCATAAAACAATAAATGCCACTCTAAGATTTTACTGTAATAAGCACATACATTTAAATACATTTGGATAATTGCAAATAAATTAGTACATTCATTCTGTCTTCATGAAGAAATGTGTAACAGGGCAAATCCTATTATTTTCTAGGAAAGGAAACCTATAAGAGAAGAAACACAGTTGCCCACAGCCAAGGGTTATTGTGGGTCACAATGGAGTCACAGGCAGATGAACTGCAGTATGAACTTACAATGACCTATTTCATTTCACACTGGCTAACATCATAGATCATGTTTGTTAAAATACCATATGAAGTCAAAAGAAGAAAGAAATGACTCAAGAGTGATGAAGGAAAAGAGAATGGAACATTACCAAGAGGCCATCTGGTACACAGAACAGGGGGAAAGAATAGAGAAGGAAAAATGGATCAGGTTTGCAGAAGAGGACAGGGATAATGAAACAATTCTCCTCATCTTTACAAACAACAACAACAACAACAACAACAACAAAATAAAGACAAGGACAGACTGACCTGTAGCACCACCAGGCCTGGTCTAAAGCCAGGAAGCTGACTCTTCATTTCTGCCACCTCCTTTTTCAGCTGCTCCCTCACCTGTCTGCAGGTACAGAGATGGCATGAAGTTTGATCATGCCATCCTTACAGAATTCAGAAGTCTTCAGGGCTTGCTCCAACTCACTGTGAGGTCTTGTTGCCTGAGATGACAGTTGCAATGGCTCGTGGACCATCCCAGTATCTACGCACTCCATGTCCCACTTTCAGGACAGTGGATGGAAACATGTCTGGCTAGGGAGAAAAAGACAGTTTACAGATTTTTTTTAGAAGAGGACAGGCAGAATGAAATGAGAAGACAAAACGAAGTGAGAAAGGCAACATGCTTTTATTTTTAGAAAGGTAAAGAGATTTAAGCTTTAAGATGCAATTTTAAGAAGGAAAAGAAAAGAAAGCTAAAGCAAGGTAGTAGTGCAAGATTAGTAGTGCAAGTAATAGTGCAATGAAGTAGTGCAAGACTTAACATGCACCCCAAAGTTACAGAACAACCTTTTTAAGCACATACACAGAGCCCCCTTAACGTCCTTCAGAGCTGAATATAGCCATAAAGTTGACTCGTATGTAGAGAGTTCCTTCCAGACCACTCTTCTGCTCCTACACAGTGGTCTCCTCCTCTGGCCCTTGTCTTATCCCTGCACTCTTATCCCTGCTTTTTCCACAGCATACCAGCTTGCTCCGGGCAGCCTGGGGAAGTTAAAAAAAATAAAAAATAAATAAAAAAATCAGTTCAGGCCCAGGGAGGCGCAGAGAGATTAAAGCCAAAACAAAATCCACATCAAAACTGGCAAGTCTCAACTGCTTGCGTGGAACAAATGGGTCAGCTCAGTGTTTGGCTCTCTTTCAGCCAATCAGAGAGGTTTTCAGTTGTGGGTGTGGAGTTCCTGGAACTGAACTGTTCTTCATTCCTTAATGCCCCTATCTGTCTATTTATTCACTGCAACGTGCTGTTCCCTTAAGAAAATGTCTGCTTGCAATCAGCTGGGGAGAAGAACTGGGTGGGTGGGTCTTGGCTTAGCTGTGTTCCAGTGAAATGAGCAGGTTTTCACAGAGCAATTGTGAACTCTGGCAAAAAGTCCCTCCCCTTCTCCACCCTCAGCCAACCAATAAAAGGTGTTTGAAAATTCCTGGCTGTCAACGGAGGAGTTTCCCTTTCAACAGTTTAAACTGTTTAAAAAGACACCCAACTGCATTTACTGATTAAGAAATCAAAGAATTGAATGTTGTATAGCGTTACTCCAAAATGCATATACATCAGGTTACAAATTATTTGAATTGTTATCCTATTTCATGAAACCAGCTGATATCATCAGATTCTTTCTAGAGAGAAATTACCTGTTGCTTGATTATAATACATTATAGTTATTGTTCACTGTACAATCACAGAAGATATAATCTGCATTGTATTCATCTTAGAGTTAGAGTTAAAACTGTGTTACTCCCATGAGCACATCAAGTTACTCAGGTTGTAGTAGATAACAAAGTCCTGCTGGTTTCTAGACAAAACCATGTGCATTACAAAGCATTTACATGCTAGGTATTTATTTTATTTAAATACTCTGCTATGGATAGAACACTATGAAGGTAACATAGCTAGCAATATTTTGATTAAAAAACTATTTAGTTATTTAATACATTGTTCCATCTCTCTTTTAAGACAGTCTAAACACCTCAGCATATTTGCTAATGATGACCTGTTACAGCACATGGTCTGAGACAAAATGTGTTTTTATGTTCAGTTTCCAGGACAGTGAATGGGAAGGTAGGCATGAGCCTTCTACTACAGTCATAAGAACTCATAAAAATCATAAGTAATTTGTTTTTTAACAATAGTCTATTGTTTAACCAAGTTTGTCCATCAAGAACTAAGACCTTTATACAATGGCCACCTGGTCTGATATCTTCACCAACTGGGCTTTTGCACTTTTTTCCTGGTATTTTTCTGCAAATTTATTTGTCATCCACTAGGTGATGCTAAAGATCTTCAAATGCACACTGTACAATAACTCACTTTGACCTCATGTCAAAGGAGCCAAAGAGATGTTAAGAGATGCTAACTGAATGTTACAACTTGATTTGTCCAATAAGTGTCTGCATTTAAAGTAAAGGGCCAAAACCATCACATAATTCAGCTCTTAAGAGCAGTTTCTCACTACCAGTGCATTTGGCAACTGCTGAGGTTAGTGAGACTGTTAAAAATCTAAAAAACACAACATAAGGAATTTTAATACATTTCACAAATCACAGTCACATAATGTAAACAGAAGTATTCTGTCCAATAGTAGAGATCCACGGAAGATCATTTAACCAAAAAGTCATTTTGTCACAGGATTATAGTCAATAAGATGATCAGCATACCTGGCTAGATGCCATCTTATGACAAAACATTCTGTGTCCAGGCTGCGTGGGCTCTCCAGAACACCATTAGATCCCTGGAAGAATTAACAAGCATTAGGATGATTTCCTGCTTTATGGACATTAGAGGGTAATTGCTCTGTTCTGACTGATCTTGTTAGCCAAATGACATAAGCCTGACTTCCTCAGAGTGCAGAGAAAAAAAACAAACATTTGTTTGGTGATCATCACATATGCAAACTGGAAGAAGCAGAGTCTGTACCTAGCAAAACAATAGGGAGTGGCTTGGGACCTTATAAATGGATATGTGGTGGCAGTTCTTGTGTACTCTAAACACAGATACACATCAGGCCAGAGTCAAATCCAAATCTTACAATTCATTTCTAATTCAACATGTGTGCTCTACAGAGTACAAGAAGAGCTATATTAACAGCCTTGAGAAGAACAAAAAAGTTGCACTAATTAAACAGCACATAACTCAACTGCATCAAAAATGCTTATAGTACTAATGTGAACAACTGAAGTGTTCTGTAATGACACCGGGAGACAAGAATCCACGTGCAAGCTTGTACTGAAAAAAAAAAAGAAAAAAAAAAGAATCACAAGAATAATCAGGTCCAGACAGGTTCAAAACACTAAATAATGCAGGCAAACAAGTAAAAAAGGGTAAAATCCATTCACAAACTTCAACACACCAGGCAGAGAAGAGAACCAGAAACACAAGAACAAAACACACTGAGAACTATGATAAAGAAAACAGCAAGACTTCGCACAGAACTTACCAGGATACTGATCTTAAATACTTGTTCTAATGAAGCAATATTCAAACCAGGTAAGAAAGACAGTTCAAGAGACTAGTGACATAAATCTCTGCAGAGGAGGAGGAGAATCACAAGAGTGGGACATGACAGCTGCCAATCCTCTGAAGCAGCAGTTAGTATGAGTATGAGTATGCAGCTGGCTATTTGAAAACATTTTGCATCAAATTCTACATTATTAATAATATAAAATAAACTGATTACAAATGCCAGAAGAACTTTAACCAGATGTTAATCAGCAGAGATAAGACCACATTAATACATCATCTATTAGCATACTTTATTGTTATATCATTGTGTTGAATTTCTGATCAAATATATTGAATTTACAAAATCGCATCCATTGCATGCTTTGTAATTGTGAACTATTTGATATTTGACTGAAAATTCAATTCACTTTAGTTTAGCATTGTAGTAAAATATCATGGTAGTAAAATATGAGGGACACTTTTTGGTGTCAGAAGATGAAAGCATGCAAAGAAAATATGGTAGTGGCTGCTAGTGTTGAGGCTCATCTTGTCTTTTCATGTCACACATGAATTTTTAGTAAGTCTTGACAAGTCTTAAAACACTGGAAACTTGAAATGCCTTCCTGAGACTAGACAAGACCACATAATATTTAAACTAGTAATAAAATTAAAATTTATTTAGCATAATTCATGTCTAGTTATGAAATGCCACTGAAAAAAAATGTGATGCAATGGCATGCTTCTCTTGATGTCCACCTTGTTGGTCTTGGCCTTGGTCTTGGTTTTGGTCTTGCCTACAGTAATCTTGAACACAATGATAGAGAACATTTATGATGTTTTAGGGCTGTTTTGGTGCAAATGATCATGGAAACCATTGGTAAGATCAACAACATCATGTATATTTCTAACTATCAGTGCAGTGTGGTCATAACCCCGGATGCCTTCCAACATGACAACGATACTAAACAACTGGGTCTCTGGCCAATTTTATCCGTGTGATCTGATTTAGAATCAGGTAAACCACATTCGATATACAGAATGTTTCTGCTTGAACGGAATGTCCAAGCTCTTTCTTAATGTCTTCTTATTATTATAAACTTTATTTATTATCCTTGTGAGGCAGGGCTACATTAAGTACTAAAAACAGTGGCAGCAAAAATTCTGACACCAATAATTTTAAGTGAAAAATGGTACTCCATGTTTTAAAATGTTTTATTCCAAATAAAGACATATATTATGTGACACTGGCTGAGCGTGTGCTGTTTACTGTTTCATTTAGCAAGGCTACCAAATGGTAAATCATGTATAAGAATGTAACCTTAACAGTTTCACAACCCTCTTAAAAACAGCTTCAGTGTTCTGATGCAAACATGCTGAAATACGCAGTCTAGGCTGATACAGAGCTCAAAGGGTGACTTCAGAAGAGCTTTCCTGTGGTGCAATGATGTGTAGAGTCAGGGTTTGTGGTGTGCTCTCATTACGAGACACTCTTCCTGTCCTGTACTTCCTCTCACCCTTCAGCCCCTCATGGGGAGAGCTCTCAACACTAAGGAGTGGCACATGACCTCAGTACTAATTCATCTGTGTGTGTGTAGGTGGTAGATACATTAGATCACTTACACAGCAAATTAGTTTCTACAAGAGTGGTGGTTAAATTTCAGGAAATGTCCTATACCGAGGGCTTGCTGAAATGTGACGAGAAACATGAAAACCTTGCACACCTTGGAAATGCTTGTTCATGAACTCCATGTGTACATACAGCTCATTCTTCCTATTACATTTCTACTCTCTGATGTGCTCTTATGTGCTCTAATAAACACACACTCACACCCACTACCCCGCACAGATGCACACACAAACTCTTTGCCCAAGATGTCCCTTTTATTTATCCCTTTTGACACTCATGTCAAATATTTTCATTTGTCTTCACTCTAGAGTAAAATGCTAAAAACAACAATTTGCTGTGCTTGAACCAGACTCATGCATCTCAGACTACCATGGGCCGTGTGCCGGACAATCAGAATCCGTCATCCCCAAGTGCAGTGGTGTGCAAGCAAATTGGCTCCGCAATTTCTGCCATGGTGGCAAGGGGGATGTCCGTCCCTGAGCAAATTTCTCAGGCCCCTCTGTCCCACTTACGTCAAGAGTCAGCACTTGCCACCAGGGCTAGGAGGACCTAGACCAATAAATCAGAGGATCATAAAGAAAAGTGCTGAGGCGTGGTGATTTATGACCTTGGCTTGTTCCACCTTCTCTGAATGCCAGCCATGTCACAGTGGTACCAAAGCAGCTGCAAAAGGGGGTTGGCATCACTCTATGTAGGTCACAGAGTTTTGAGGAGGAAGTGAGCCCAAACTGGCAGAGAGGGGGCTTCACTAAAGGTCCCAACCTCAAGCCAGGTGAAGGTGATATTACTCTCAGGTGTGCTAAACAGGCAAATAAGGAGGATGCTAGGGAGTTTCCAAGCATATGAAACAATATTTTGTTCAGTATTTGTGAAGACACAGGTGCAAATTCACATTTTTAGAGAGAGTGAACTGTAATCTCAAAAGTACCATAATTGGCGTTATGTGATGTTGTAAATGCACACTAGATGGTGCTAAAATACACAGGTCTCTCTCTCTCTCTCTCTCTCTCGCGCTATCCTGCTTTCTGTCAATCTCCTTTTCAAAACAAACACAAATCACAGTGATGTATTATATCAGAAGTGTCCACTAGGTCCACTGAGTACAGACACACACACACACAAACTATTGTACAAACTATGGGTTTATGTTATTTCGCTGAGTGAGAAATTCTGCTTCGTGAAATACGTACCATACACAGAAGCTGCCAAGTACAAAAATACAGTTCACATACAGTTAACTGAACTGCATCCTGCACAATTAAAAATCATGGTTGCTCCTTTTTCTTATTACAGCATGTCTTTTCTTTTGGCAAATGTTCTTATCAAAATAATTTTAACTGCTTACCTCAAAAGTTTAAAAGCTAATTTAAAAAGTCAAGCAACTCAGAAAGTCTTCAGTGCAAACAACACTTCATAGTATGTAATAATATACTCAGGTAATGGCCCTGATAATGCTAAAAGCTGTTATTTCAACTTTCAGAGCATGGTCAGACAGATAAGGCTGAATCAGCTGCACTTTTAAGCCAATGAGGGACCCCCATGCTGGTTTTAATGAGGGACCTATTTCATTTGGGGGGTCTTAAACCCTAGAATACACTCTGAGCCTTTCTTTGCTCACAGTGGTACATTCTTCTTTCTTTCTTTCTTCCTTAATGGTCCCCTCTGCTCGATAATCCTGCAACTCAGTGTCCTGTTGGAGCCAAGCATCGTGCGATGTGGGGGTGGTCAGATGCCATTAGCAGAGAGAATTAATCAAATGCTGGTTGAAACGGAAATTGCTCTCTGTTCAGATTTGAATGAATTGAGACCAGGGCTGATTATTATCAGAACCTATTTGTTAGAGGTGCTATAATGCCTATGTGAAAACCTATAGCAAGAACAGCTCGCAGCCTCCCAGTGTGGTGTAGCCAGCTCCTTAAAAGAGGCCTATATCCTAGTTTTGTATATTACTATAGCACTAATCACATGACAGATCATGTGGCTGATCACAGTGTAGTAACAGAAATAACTTTACTGAAAGTAAATAGAAAGTAAATGTTAGTGATGAAACACATTTGTGTTTCTTAGCCTGTTTGTGTAGTTTGTGTTACTTATTGTAGCCCGTTTCCCTATTCTGTCACTTTATAACAGCTCATACCTGCTATGATGATATCTTATTTTCAAATTTCAATCGGAAATTCCATTTTGTATATTTAACTATTTAACTTAAACAAAAAACAAAAAGCATGTCTTCTATAATCATACTGTCATTGTTGCCCCCCCCCCCCCCCCCCCATTGTCACTGTCTCATGTGATTGGTTCATTTTCTCCATTCTTGTTCCAGTCCTTATTCACCTCATTTGTATCACCTGTGTATTGTTAATCCTCATTACACTGTGTATTTAAGCCCTGTGTTTTCCCCTGTTAGTTGGATGGTCTTTGTGATTCCATGCCTCTATGGTGTTTGTGCTGCCTGCTATCATTAATCCATGCATCTGTGTTCTGTGTAGTGGGAGGTACTAAGCCCTGTCATTTTTGCTCTGCCTGTGTTTCTTAGCCTGTTTGTGTAGTTTGTGTTACTTATTGTAGCCCGTTTCCCTATTCTGTTATTGTGTGTTTACTCTCTTTTGTTTACTATGTATTCCCGGATTCGCCACATTGGCTCATTGACCCTGGACCGTGACTATGACTCTGATTATGAATTTGCCCTTAATAAAGCTTGCTCTTCTCAGCATGCGCATCTGCCTTGTGAGCTCTCCATGTTGCATGTATGTAAAAAGCATAATATTAATTAAATAAATAAATTAATAGATCAATTATTAGAGATGCAGTAAAACAAAAACCAAACCCTTGAGGGGAAGCTTTACAGGAAGAGAAAGAAGAGCATCCATATATCCAAAGTGTTGTAGCCATGACAATAGTGAAATCCCTGAGGTCTGAAGTCTGTACGGGGTGTGTGGACATGGAGGAGCTTTGATAAACAGGGGGAGAGGGGAATTCTAAAGATGGAAGAAAGGACTCTCAACATTCAGTGTCAATATTAGTATTTCAGAGCCGTTCTGTTTGTCAGTGTTCAGTTTCATACAATTGCAATTCATCTATAGCTTTATGTGCCAAATACATGAAATTACATTTGGAGGAGGCAACCATATAGTTACTGTTGTGAGAATAATATAAATTGTATCTTTAGCAAGCTAATTTGTGAATAATAACTGAAAAAATAAATGAAAGAAAACAGTTCTTGTTAAAAACTACCAGCTGAGATGTACTGTGCAAAGACGCAATCTCCACGAAGAGAGAAGACCGGCTCCTGTCAAGAATAGGACTGCTACAAGACCTTAGCAATATTTCATAACTTTCATTAAACTCAGAAAAGTCAAATGCAGGATACCTTGCAATGAACACACTGACTAAAGAGTTGTCTAATAGGCCTGTAGAATCCTTCAGCCTAGCAGCAGTGGAAAAGCCGGATAATTAATTAGATCTCAGTGTATGGTAATAACACAGTCTCTGTGGAATTGCAAGTCATTCACATTCATTTGTGAAAGTAACTGCTTGCAATTACAGGCTATAAGTAATGCTGCACAAATGCACAACACTGATTCAAATCCTGATGTGTAATTCTCTCACACGTTTTTGTTGATGGGGGAACTGCAGGTGCAGTGGCTGGATATATTCAGGCTTATGTCACTGTGTGACAATCAGTATTCAAAGAGGACATCAGAATGTAAAGATAATAAACCTGGCAATTTATTCCTGACATGTCAGCATAGCTTGTCTCTATGAGTATAACAACAAAAGGAATGTTTCTAATATCTACAGTGGGGGAGTGTCCCTGAATTATTGAGTTCACGTGTTATTTCTACCCTGTCACAACACAATTACTTTCCAAAAAGAGACATCAAAAACCACCACAAAAGACACTGGCAGGTACAGTGTAGAAGAACTTGATTATACTTAAAAATGACACCTGTGAACCTGTTGTTACTTCAACAAAACTCCAGCATGACAAAATTATAGACATAGTCATCACCGAAACACTTATTCCCAGTCCAGAAAGCAGAGAGTCAAAATGTGAGACTGTATTTCAGTGTGTTTGCTTTACTGTAAAAAAAATTCTTAGATCAGTTTGCCTAATTGATGGATCTATACATCAGCCATCCACTGCAATATTAGCAAAAGTAGGAAAAACACAATAGAGTTGTTTATACCTAGTGGGCACAGAATTGCTCCTAATGAAAAATGAAAAGTCTCCACAAAAACACACTCCAGCACTAAAATATGTGGACTATCTTTTGCATATGAAAATCAATGCAAAATAGTCATTATTTGAGCAATTGCCACATTTGATGATTCACTTGCTAATGGACAGTGGTGCACAGGCGCTCAACTCTGACAGTTTTCTGGTCTGTAGTCATAATTGCAAAGGCGACGAATGGGAGATGGATGCATTTGGTAATGAGTCAGACATGAAGGCTGTTGCATTATGCAAGAATCAACATGAAGAAAGAGGGACAGCGATTTTACTTTTCTAAATTCCATGAATATATGCATACATAAAAGGTGGATGAATTTGTTCTCCAAACAGGTCATTTCAAAGCATGCAATTTTAGTGTTGACAACAAATAACCAAAGCGCTATCTCATGATGTTTCTATTTCAGATCTGACACCTGTAAAAATTGTGTCTCCCCACATAGAAGTTAAGACAGCACATCTACAAAAGCACAGTCCAAATATTGCGCCCCAAAAATTCAAAGACATCACCATACTGCTCGAGCTCTGGAGCACTGGTGTGGAATCTACCCAGAAAAAAATCCAAATCCAAAGAAATTTGAATTATTCATTACTTTGAGTTGGAGACAGAAGGATAATGACATGAGTGTTGACTCTCCTGAAGCACTGATAAGTCTCCCTGTATTAAACTGCTTCTGAATAGTTATGCAGTTTGTGATCAGATGGGGAGACTCGGGATCAAAATGGTGAGAGAACCTCTTCAATATTGCATACTGGATCCCGAAAGGTTATGGAATTAGAAGAACTGCCAACAGATTATTGTGGATATCTTGATATGCCAACTATTTAAGAATGAGGATCAGAGGATCATTCATAATATGAACCTACATACTAGTTTCCTTTGCAGTATAAAGGAAGAAATGTGGAAAAGCTGGTTAGGGGCAGGACAGGTTGTCTCCTAAAGTGTATATGCATTTATTTTTTAACAAAGAATCAATACCAGATGTGGAGTTGAGAATAACTCTTCAAAGCATATAAAAATAACCATTCAGATAAGAAGGCTCAAAGGTATTTTACTGAACAATTAGGTCTACTGTTTAATCCAGGCCAGGTCTCTTCCATGTAATCAAGATGTAAGCATCTCAGCATCAGTTGAAATACCAAAGTGCAATTCAGTCAGCCCATAAGAAAGCATATAATAATCCAATACTGATCTGTTCAGCAACGTAAGGTATGCTACACTCTAGCAGCTAGAGTGCAGATAAAGATACTCCATTCCACCCCTTATGAACAATTCATGAATGTCTCCACAACAGTGAACACATGTAAAGTGCTAGCCTGGACAACTAACAGGCACCATTATCCTCCCGTGACCTCTCAGCTTCAGTTTTCCAGCCAGCTGTTGCGTGGCATCCAGAACAGCTTAATCTCCTTAGGCTGTGACCTTGACCCTTCATCTAGATGATGTTATTTATTTATTTTCAAATTTCATATTTGTAAAGATAACTTGCAGTGTGCATGCATGTGTGCATGTTTGATTCTCTCTCTCTCTCTCTCTCTCTCTCTCTCTGTGTGTGTGTGTGTGTGTGTGTGTGTGTGTGTGTGTGTGTGTGTGTGATGAGCTCTTATCTCTTTTCTCTTTGATGCTGGTTTATGTGTCTTCCAGGGCTTGAGATTGATGGACAGAATGGATACATCCCTGTAATTGATCCATTTGTGAGAGAACTGCTTCTATTCATTACAAATTGGCTTTGTGAGTTTCTGTTTCTCAGTGGGGGAGGGAGGGTGATTTCTGCTGTGTTTCAGCCACATTTGAAAGGCTTCTGCAAATTCCTGTATTTTAAGCCATACCCCACTTTCTCTTTCTATCCCATAAGAAAAAACAAATAAATGTTTTGTGTAGCATGTCTTTCTTCTTCTAGATCTTATTTTCTCACTGTTATGTTTAAAAGTGTTTGCCGATATGTTATGATGTTCAGATGAGTTCTGCTATTGTCTATGCACGCAGACACACTTGTGCCCATGCCTTCTCTGAATGTTGGGTTATGCAAATGTCACATGTATATTATATGCTTATACCTGTATTTTATAAGAATTTTGCTTGTCCTAGGTTATCCCTATTTTTCTCCGGTATTCCTATATTCCTATATACATACACATACACATTACCCCACTCATATCCACATAAAATGAACATTGCCTGACACTGATAAACTCATGAGAAAGTAATAGGTAGTGCATTTCAGTGTGCCCTATATTCACATTAACCCTATGCTGACCCTAACCCGCTACATTGTCAAGTCACATGCCACCTCTAAATGACAGTCTATGTACATGTAATTACATATAGATACTAAACACTGCAGACATCAAGGATTCTAAATGCAAGATCCCCTTTAGGTTTATATGATATTTATGGAGATATTAGTGGTTTTAGTTGCATATCCATAAGGCTATCAAATCACAAAACAAATAAATATATATACACTTACACTGAATGGAAAGACACTCACTGAAAATCAGTTTAGCATTCAAACTAACCATCACTAAATGTTCATAAATGCCAATGTCATTTCAATTAAAAATGATCCATCCTGAAGAACCTTTTCTGTCCTCTTCCTGTCTCAGTGCCCTGAATGTCTAATGGCATACCCCTTGCATGAAGATCTTGAATGAAGACAATGCATACTTCCAGCAATACTGGGATCACTTTAGCTAAGGCTAAGTCAAGGTTGTCTTATTGAAGAATCCCAGTGTCTCATATAATCATCCTTTCCTTTGTGGAACACACTAAAGTGCAGCAAAATAGAAACAAATGTGCCTCAGTTTGCCTTTGATTCTCCCCTTGGTGTAAAGCTTTGGTTCAAGTGCAAACCTGACCTTAGCCTCATTTTCACCACTGGAAAAAACATGACAGAGTTTCTCAATGGCTGGAGCCTGTCCCCCCACCTCGACATGCATACAAATGACTGTCTCAAATGTTGTAACTCTATTTGCCACTGTCAGTGGTGATGAATGTTTCCTCTCTGTGTCTGTTCTAAACTGAAGGCGAACTCTCCAGAGATTCGTGCTCCTAGATTTAAGACCGCGTCTATAGGTCAATCAACATCAACCCTAAAGAAAACTGTGCATGAAAATCTGGGTGCACTATTTTGTAGTTAATGTATGGTAGTTAATGTATGTAAGAGTATTGTTTGCTGTGAGATAATGAGGTTATCCTGGAGACTTCATGTATGTAACTTTTGTTTACTGTGAGATAGTGATGTTATTCCAGAGAGTGTATATAAAAACTCAATTATGGTAATTTATTCTGTGTTGCCCAGCCATGAATGTGAAGCCTGAATGCTATTATTATTATTATTACTAATTTCTGACATTTCCTAATAGCACTTCATGACTGTGAAGCCTTCCCACCAGGAAACAGAACTCAGTGAATTAACAGCTCATTCCAGCAAGCAAATTAACAACATTAAAGCCAGTCAAAATAAAGATTACTGATCAAAATGTTTAAGTGTTCAACATCTAGTGAATCACAAAATAGGAAACCTTGCACAAAGAGGAAATGTTTCTGAGAATGAGAAAAAAGCTTCTGAGAGCACACAACAGATGTCCAACCTGGAAATGTTCCCAGCTGGACATGGTGGACCTGAAGGTTCACTACCTGTTGATGGAGTGGAATCTTTAGCTGAATCCTGATGGGACAGAAAATCGATTGCCAAGAATGGAACAACCACTGGCCTCCATGGAAACTGAACAGGCATTCAGATATGCAGTCTACATGCATTCTGAAGACCTGGTGATAGACTACTATCTGGAATTTATGTGAAGGTGACTCATACTAAAGTATTCATTGCCTAGATAATACAACAAACTATAGACTTACTTCTAGCGGGTTTTCCTATAGCTGTTTTTCTCGATCAGTGTGATTACTGAAAGCACAGCAGAAAGTAGTTATAGTTGTCTGGATCATTGTTCATGCTTAGAATGCTCTAAAGAAACATTTGATAGTCTCTCTGCAGCTTTAAGTGAGCTATGAGATATCTGAGTGTGAGAAGTTTTACAATAAAGGATTTGAACCAGCTACACTGGTATCTGAGGCCCTGATTCACTGAAATAACATCCGATAAGCATGATCATTAATTAGTTCACTATTGATCATTTAAATTGATCATTTAAATTAGGTCATATTGACATGCATAGTTGAGCTTTATGGTATATGGTACAAGACAAAATAATGTCATGCAGCCAAAGCCATAATAGCAAAAAAAAATTTTAATAATGAAAATGATTATTATTAATAGCCTCCGTATTATCTATCTGAAAATGACCATTATAATGAGGTATGCTTATTTTTTAGTACTTTGACATTTTAAATCAATTTTCAATATAAATTTATGTACCAGTGTTGATTCCACATGGGCAGCCTAATCCAGAATCACATATATGTAACCAAGTTTTGCCTAGGGGTCAACAACTTCAGAACATAGCATTGCTAAAGAAATAAAGAAATAAACAAAAACAAATGAATGTTTTGGCAAACAGACTGAGGCAGCAGATTTTTATTGCCCTTTGTAGTGAAAGCCAGTCAATAAAATCTCTGCACACTGTCATTCTTATCAATATTTAATGTGCAGACATTGAAAGGTCCCTCATACTGGCCTAACCCAAGGCATTCTCATGATTTCCCTTTCTGAAATGTGACACATGGAACAAATAAACAATCTCTGGAGATTTGAGATAGAGGCATGTGAGAGTGTGTGTGTGTGTGTGTGTGTGTGTGTGTGTGTGTGTGTGTGTGTGTGTGTGTGTGTGTGTGTGTGTGTGTGTGTGTGCACGCACACGTTTCACTCCTTGTTTTGTCTGTGTGTAGCACTGTGTATATATTTGTTTGTACACATGAGTAATAAGTCACTTCAGGTATCACACTCGTCATGTATATAAAACAAGACCAAACCAATATATTTCTTTTCACCACTTGAAGCTCCTGTCTACTAATTAGCCACCATGCAGATGTCTGGAGGTGGACATACAAGCAGTAGAAATGATCTGAGCCCCGTGTTCATCAGAGAGTTGATGCTGTGGACCCCACTATCTGACAACACAGTGCACAGTGCATTCTGGCATATTAATTACTAGCTGCCAAAAGTAATTTTACTACCTTATTTTTATTACCTTAAGCTTGGAAAAACAACAAGCATGTGCATTGAAATTCAGCAACTTAATTAAAATATGGAGTTTAGACATGCTACATCAAACTGTCATAATTCTTTATTCCTTTTGATGTGCATCAGTGCACAACCCCCCCCCCCCCCCCCCCCCCCCGAATCTGTCCAAATCTTCAAAGGTTGGCATAAATGAGCAGTAAGAGGTGGAGTAATATACTACCCCTGAGTATAGGACTCTTCCCAAGCTCTGCAGGAATATTTTAATTTTTCATCAGTATTCAGTGAGGAAATTAACTTACATATAAGCTTTATGTAATGAAGTACAAGCTAGTCACGCCAAACAGTTTTTTTGTTTAGCCTTGTGTTTGGGAAGTTGAACATTAAGTCCCCCCTTATGAATCCAACCAATGTGTTTGACTGCTGGACATGAAGTGAACATTTTAGTCTATTACACAGCATGACATTCGACATCAGCATTCTTTTGTCATGGTCCTAGAGAACCACAGATGCACAGTTGGTTGTTTTCTCTGCTTTAACTTCTACTTTATTTTATTTATCTATACACACATTTCCAGTTATATACAAAAATTCCAGTTATATGCAATTGTGTATGAATTATATAAAATCATAGGAAATGTGTAGAAAACAATCAACGAGTATGCAGACTAAAATCAGCTATGTGGCATCTCCATCTATGTGAATGTTTATATTGATCACTCTTGTTAGCACCATATACATGGAAATTTTATGAGCTGAATCTATTCTTGCAAAATGCAAGATTCTATATAAAGATGCTGTGAACTGCACGGTTGCTCAATGACAAATTAAATTCACTTAGAACTAATGATCCCTGTTGTTTCTTTGACTTCTGATTCTTTCATCACTACTTCATTCCTTGTTTCATTCTTTCAGCAAAGTGGTGATGCACTGTGATCAAACTGAGCAGATTTCCAATATTCTCGACATGATGAGTGACTAACAAGCACACATGTTCTGTCTTCATCTCCCTTGTGGGAATGAATGGTCACTGGAAAATTAACTTTGGATGAGTTGTGAGGATTAATGCCTTGCAGTCATTCTTTATCTGGCTGATTTCCAGTGGGAGACCTTGCTGTGGCCATGAGCTCTTCTTGCAAATAAATTACATTAGTACTAACTTTCAATAGTAGTAGCTTTAAAAAAACTAGTAGCTTTTTAATAAAACAGCATAGTCTCTTATTATGGTCTCTGTTGCATAATAGCTGAGCAATAATGGAAAACTGATCAAAAACCAAGATGGTGTGACAGTAATTTATTTCTCCAGTGACAGATAGACAGAAGTTACTCTAATTAAGAAAGAAAATACTCATAAAAGAGATTAAAAATCTAAACAAAGCTATTGCAAACTTAATCTAAAATGCCTCACAATAATGGAATTGCACTCACCCCTATCTGAACTAACTGAGGGCTGCTTTTTAAATACCAAATCATGCCCTTAGACTGGACCTTCTTAGTAAACAAACATTTGAAAACCATGTGGGAAGCTATGTAAATTGTCTCCCTGCTACTGTCCCTGATTAACCTTTTCAAGTTCGTAGCATGGAACAAACGTGAGCTCTATTACAGTCTCACAGATACTTGTTGGTAAAAGATACACATATTTACTTTCTTATTTGTAAAGTAAAAACTGGATACTCCTCAACTTAAAAGTTAACCTATGCCTCCAGTGTAGTCTCTAGAAGTGAAAATTGTTCAGTCCCTTGGTAAACAAATAAACAATCAAACAAATCTACTAACACCATGAACTGGGGAGTGTAGTCCACTCTTCACCCCTTCACCCACTCACCACCACCCTCTTGTTCATGCATACATTGATGGCTCTCCTGAAGTCTCATTAGAGTTGTAAATTTGGGCAGACATAGTGTCAAGGGCCTACAGGGGTCATCTCGGGACCCTTGGGGTCACCCACTAATGAGCTGCTAATCACAGTCTGGGTGGAGGTCTTTTTGCTTGCTCCATACCTCATGATTCAAAATGCACTCTTGGGCAATCAGCATTGCAAACAGAAAGGCATATTGCATCAGTGTATAAAGGGCAGAGGTAACTGATCAATAACTTCTTCATTGATTCATATCTCAAAATGCAAAACAGGTGGCAAGTATGGACCCCTCATATGAGCCCTAGTGGATGTGGGCTATTAAAATGTGAAGTCAGGGGAGATACAGGGCTGCTGACAGAGCCATTATAGTAGCTTCATGTTGACAGATTCATTCACTGTTCTAAATCAAAGGGGATTTCATTTGACAATAAATATAACATCAAGTGGTAGCAATAGGAATAAAACTTTTGAGTCTTAAAATGCAATATTCTTCTGTTTGTGACTGTAGAACACATTTTAGCACAATTATTTAGCACTGACAATGGTATTATTTTGACTTCTATGCGTAATATGGCTGAAAAGCTATACAGAGTAAAACAAATTGGGGAGGAAATATTTAATGTAGAATTTTTATGTTTTGTCATACAACAAATCCTAATCCAATTCACAAAGGAATATATATTAAAATCTTAATAATAATGAAATGGAAACACATTGCTAGAATGCCTGGTCATAATTTTGGATAATGGGTGTTTCTGTACTGCTACAGTAATTTAATATATATAGAAGGAACAAAGCTTGAAATGAACAACAAGCAGTGGACATGAGTAAGTCAGTGATGCTTCCAGTAATAAAACACTCCCACTGATAGCTAAGCATATGCCTGGACCACTCAGCTAGGCCAGACCAGGCCTTTAAGCCTCTGATTTTCTGAATAATCATATTGTTGGTTATTGTTATTTTTTACTCATGTTTACTCATGTTGAAATATTGTTATTTTTTACTCATGATATATATATATATATATATATATATATATATATATATATATATATATATAGATGCATATGCATATAACTATTATCAACTTGCTGGATATTTCATAAATTACTCTTGAAGCAGAAGATGTACTAATGATTCATGCCACACTATTCCATACAACCACTCCCTTCTACAGATCTGTAGCATGTCTATTCTCTAGGATAGAGCTGTATTAACAATAAAGGAAAATAGAAATATGAAGTCAAGGGGTGTCTCAGGGAACACCACTCATTTTACCAGTGAAGTCATCATCACTGATTCAGTAATTCTCTGGTTACACCATTAAAAAAAAATCAGTAAATACATTAAATAATAAAAAATAAACAAACAACACTGCAACCTCGGTGGGTCAGACTTTAATGAAGAAATATAATTCAGTATGCAAGGCAAAGGTTCCACAGGGGCCATTTGATCATTGCCACTTCCAACAACAAACACTTGGTTTTAGTGTTTGCCACCACAATGACATGTTGACATTGTTCATCAAGTTGATATGCTAACAAAGAGGGTTTAATATGACACCGATTAACAGGGTATGAATCCAAACATGAGGGCCAAAGCAAGTCACCCAGCTAGTACCCTGATTGCCATAGGTATGCATAATCTTAATCTACAACTTTTCTCTTATCACCCCCTGACATTTCCCAGACCCTAGTCATTCATCTTGGGCACCCCTATTTATTGATAAAAGTTATTATCCTGCACAGAGAAAAATAACTGTGTAATCAGTGGGGTTAGTCCCATATGATGATAAAAACCACTCTGCAATCCTATTTTTCTGTGCTTCATTTGTTGCCACTCATTGGGTATGCATCTCGGCAGCACGTGACCAGTCTCTCAATGGGCTACAAGCTTATGTCGACTCTACGTTCAGGAGCCAGTGACAGACAGTGGAGACTGGGTGCTCTTGGGCACGTGCTGTTGAATGGCAGATGGAAACACAAGCCTTTCGCACACTGCGATGGCCCATTTGTCTTGGTGTGAGGCAGACTGCTGCACTCTCCTCTCACACGGCTCAGACACCCTCTCCTCCTCTGAGGTAGGAAGGCCAGTTATATATATTTTTGTCCTTTGTTGATCTTTGTTCTGTTTTGGTGTTTTAGATTTGTTTACTAGAGAATGGACAGTGTGTGTTAAGGACTCTCCCTACGGTTGTCCAATTTCATTACCAGGCAGGGAAATTTGTTTTTCATAGCATATCATGTGGTAACATAAACCCAGTATAACACTGAAAAAATCAACATTCACCGTTGCACCTGGATATATGTGTGATTAGATGTAGGTTTTTTGGGTTTTTTTCTTGACAGACTTCAGTTGCTATGGGGCATTGCTAACTGGCAGGGTGGCTAGTGTGACTGGAGCAAGTGACACTCCATTCTGCTTTTCTGTTTTTTTTTGTGTGATTAAATCACTTTTTGCCCCTTAAAAAAATATCATGCACACACACACATGCACACACAGACAAACACACAAACACACACACACACACACACACACACACACACACACACACACACACACACACACACACACACACACAAAACACTGCTCCCTAGCAACTCAACAAAATGTAATTAAATCTCCATGAACCCAATTCTGAAACTGATTAAAGCTGTCTCTTGGAGGCCAGAAATAACATTCTATACACACCTGGAATGGCTAGAATAATCACTTACTTAAAGCATAAAGCATTTACCCACTAAACACCCAACATTCATGGTTGTCAGTGGGTTTATAGTGAGTGCTTTGTTTCTATATACCTGATGCTAATCATTTACTAACGATTGCCCTTATTGTTTTATATTTTAAAGTTTCCTGCTTTAATTAACTATGATGTACAGGCATTTGCATATATATATATATATGCAATATATATATATATATATATATATTCTCATTTCTTTTTGATTTATATGTTCAACCTGAACAGTGTACTTTTGTCAAAAAGGTGTTCCATTAAGCATTCTATTTCAAGTGAAACCCTTTCTAGTGCTATGTGTAAAACTCCTAAAGTGCCCATAGCCTGTGTAAAGGACAGCTAATCAGGCCTCATCATCCTTTAAATGATGAGTACCCACTCTAGTCCAGCCCAGATACTAGCGACTACATTTACATTTATATTTCATTTATTGCATTTTGTGGCTTTCTTATCCAGAGAGACTTACATAAGTTCTTTAGTTGTCTACTTAAAAGTATACTTAGCTAATACAAATAGGTTGGAGTCCAAAAATACCTTTAACTGAGACAGTGTTTATTCTCAAATCTTCAATGAAAGCTACAATATAGTACAATGCTACAGAATACATCACAATTAAAGATAAATTATTAAACAAGAAAGGTCAAGTCCAAATACAAAATCTTCTTACAAGTGCCTGATTAGGCTTAATTAAAGTGTTTTGTTTTTTTTGTTTGTTTTTTTAAGATGCATAAGGAGTGAGTAAGTATATTTGTAGAGTCTACAGTGGAGTTTATTTCATCAAGTTGGTGCTAGGATGGAGAATAGTCTTCATGTTTGTCTTCCATGAACCTTAAAGGAGGGTGGGACAGGCTGGGCTGTACAGATCAAATTTTGACCATTGCCAAAAAATAGGAGGAAGCAGAACTGTTTTTGGCCTTGTAGGCAAGCAGCAGAGATTTGAATTTGATATAAGCAGCTATAGGAAGCCAGTGAAGTGAACAGAGTAGTGGAATGACTTGGGAAAGTTTAGGACCAAAGTTCAGGAAAGTTGAAGACCAGCCTTGCTGTAGTGTTTTAGATCAGTCGCATGGGCCTGATAGTATGTATAGGAAGCCCTCCCAGGCGTGAGATGAAGTAGACAAGCCCGGAGATGACAAGAGACTCAACAAGCACCTCGATGGTCTCCCTAGATCTAATTCTTAAAATGTTGAAGAGGAGAAACCTGCATGACCAAGTAAAGTTTGTGACATTATTGGAGAACGACAGCTGGTCATCCACAATTACACCAAGGATTCTTGCATTTTTGGATGGATTGAACTATAAGTTCTCAAAAGTTGGTCCAGTAGCAGTTCAGTCTTGCTGGGATTTGAGGTTTACTTATCATCCATGATAAGATGTTGGTCAAACATGTGAGATGTGGCTAGAAACCTGCATGTCAGAAGGTCGAAAAGACAGCGTTAGTTGGCTATCATCAGTATAGTAATGGTAGGAGGATCCATGGGAGGAGATTATATCACCAAGAAAGTGTAGAGAGAAAAGAAAAGAGAGTCCTTGTGGGACACGTGGAGAGTGTACATGCAGAGCATGTGGATCCCCTCAAAGTTGCCCACTATCTCAAACATAACTGATTCAACCAAGTAGTTAATTATTAGGTTTATTAAGGGTATTTGAGTGGGGAAATCTCAGCATTGGGCTACATTCTGGAATTGCTTTTTAACTGTCCCTGGAGTGGCTAAGGGAACTCCAGATTGTCATTGAAGCCAATTTACCTGTATATTATTGCTTGCTTTTCATTGCATCTCCAATAAAAACTGTATTTAAAGGACATGTGCCTCAACAATTTATTTGTTTATTTATTTTTCCTGAACTATTTATTTTTACTGATTCAGCATCCCTCTCTACTTTTGAGAGATTGCATGCAAGCTTAACATATTCATTATTTATAGAGTTGTGTTCCATGGGTCTGGGGTATGTCAAGCCATAGGCATCAATATCATAAAAAACAAAACATTTTTTGTTTTTTTTTATTCTTTTTAAAAAGACTTACATAATCTACTCAAAGATTGAATTCTAACCAATACAGTGGGATAGAGTTCAAGAAACTAGAATACTAGAACTAGAATACTTCTGAAATACAGGAGTATATGCTGATACCTATAAGAAGTACAAAATAAGCATATCAGACAAAAAGTCCAATAACAAACAATACCAAGCAATAAGTACTAGCGCTTCAGTTGCTTGAGATATGTGAAGGATGAATAGTTATTTAAATATTCCACAAATAGATAAGTCTTTAGTCTGTATTTAAAGACTGCAAGGGACTCTACTGTCTGGACAGTCAGTGGAAGTTCATGTCACCATCTGGGAGCCATGACAGAAAAATGCATGTCTCAATGCATGTCTTTCATGAGACTTGAAGCATGGTATTTCAATCTGAGCAGTACTTGAGGTTTGAAGAACTCAAGGTATGGCTCAGGCTTTGACCATTGTCATCAGGTAGGGAGGATGGTTCATCAAGTTGCAGTAGTCTAGCTTTGAATTGCCAAGTGACTGCACAAGCAACTGGGTACCTTACTGTGAGAGAAAGGACAGGGTCCTTCATATGTTACAAAGGAGCAAACTGCGCATGAGTATGACATGAGCTGGCAACAACAACTGGTTGTCCAAAGTTATGCCCAGGCTATGAGTAGCTTCAGATGGTGATACCAGTGAGTTTTGAAAAGAAACAGTGAGGTCATGGTGAGGATTGGTAGTTCCTGGGATGTACAGAATCTCGGTTTTACTTGGGTTGAGCTTCAAATGGTGGGCTATCATCCATGAAGCAATGTCAGTAATGCAAGCTGAAATAGGGCTGGAAATCTGAGTGTCAGAAGGTGGGAAGGAAAGAATTATTTGGGTGTTGTCAGCATAGCAGTGGTAGGAGTAGCCATGAGAAGATATTATATCACCAAGAGAATGAGTATTCAAAGAGAAGAGAAGAATACCTAGCAATGAGCCCTGTGGGCCACCAGCAGAGACCCTACATGGATTGCATGTGGATTCTCTACATGTTACCTGATAGGACCAGCCTTCCAGATAGGACTGGAACCATTTCCATGGAGAGCCAGTCACACAGAGGCTGAAGAGAACTTTGAGGAGGATGTTTTGGTTTACCGTGTCAAAGGCTGCTAAAAGGTTAAGAAGAATCAAGACACGTGATAGTTTGGCAGCTTTGGCAGCATGAAGTTTCTCAGTGCTGTGAAGGCTGTTTCTGGTAAATGTGCTGGTTTGTAACCAGACTCATTGGGGTTGTGGAGCTGGTTCTGGGTGAGAAAAATGGATAATTGATTGTAAACTGCTCATTCAAGAATTCTTGAAAGGAAAGAGAGAAGTGATACCGGTTTATTTTGGAGCTGTCAAGTGTGGCCTTCTATAGGATTGGTACCACCCTGATGGTCTTGAACACAGTAGGTTCGTGTTGAGAGGATAATGAATTGTTCATGATAGCAGAGATTAATGGGTGAAGAGCTCTCAAAATTGTCTGGAACACAGTGGAAGGAATGGGATCCAGTGGGCATAAAGTTGGATTGTTGGAAGTCAGTTGAAAGATTTGAAAGATTTTGTCTGTGGAGAGAGGAGAAAAAGAAGCCAGAGAGTTGGATGGAGGAGTATAATCACTGATGGGAGGAGTGGGAACAGTAGAAAAGGGCTGTTAGATTGCAACTTTCTTCTCAAAGAAGGTCATTAAATCCTTGGGAGTAAGAGATGATAAAGGAAGGGGAGAGGGATGCTAAAGAAGAGAAGAAAAAATACTGAATACTTGTGTGGAACAGATGCTGTTTATTAAAATGTTCCTTTTTAGTAGGATGACTTTGCAGATTTTACCTTGGAAAGGAGAAACTGGTATGAACTGAGGTCTAAATCTTGGTGAGTTTTCCTCCACCACCTCTCTGCTGTTTTTAGTTCTCTCCAGTGATAACTCAGTGCTTCTGTTAGCCAGGGGCAGGTGGGGCAGATCTTGCCGGTTTGTAGGAGAGGGAGCACACAAGATTCATTGATGAGGAGAGTGCAGAAAGGAAAGTATTAGTAACTGTATCCAGGGAGAGAGAAGAAAGTGAGTAATGGTGAGGAAGGGTAGACAATATAATAGAAGCAAGGGAGGAGGGAGTGATGGTGAACAGATTGCGATGGAAGGAGGAAAAACATGTGGGGAGAGGTAGATGGAAAGAGTAAGAAGGGAGAGAGAGAAGCATAGAAAGTGATGATCTGAGAGGTAGAGGGGATGACTGCGATGTCTGGTGCTGTGGTGGTATGGGTAAAAATCAGGTCCATAACTTTGCCTGCTCCGTGAGTCGGAGGAAAAGCGAGAACTGACAAGAAACCAATTTAACCAACTAGAGGATTGGTTAAAAGCACAAGTAATGTCACATGTTATTATGCTTATAAGTCTCCTCAAATGTCAACAGTGAGTGACAGCTATACAGTCCGAGAATAGAATCTTCACTGGACACATCCATCACTGCATCTAATATTTTAAAAAACACAAGCACAAATGCATTTCAAAGCACTCTTGCCTTCTGAGATGGAAAATAATCTGCAGTGTCTTGGTGTTCATCTGCTGTGTTCACAGCCACTGATGATCACAAGTGTGTAATAATTTGTGTAAATTGATTTAAAGGTGAAAGACTGACACTGGACAATTCAAATCTATTTTTTTTCAATAACGCACCCTAGTAAAGTAAACCTCTCTCTGTTCAATATTACTAAAGATTACACCACAACTTCCACTACATCTCCCTGCCTCTCTTTCTCTCTCACATTATGGAGCTTCATCGCCTTGCTAAAATAATAACCACTGACACCCCTAGACCTCCTTCCCACAATGCTCTATTTCTGTCATAATAACTACTCTGCTGTATAGGTTCCTTATAAGTGTCATTCTTTTAGTCTGCCATAGACCTTTCTACATTATTGCCCAGATAAAAAATATCTTAATATTAATTAAAACATACTGATTATATCTGAAAGAATTCTACATCTGTAACCACCTCATCTGACATACACTGTACTGACATATCTCAATTTTATAATGTTGAACAGCCTACAGGCAACGATCACTGTATATTTAAGAATTAGATTAAAAATCATTTAACTATTTTCCAACAAATGGATATCTAGCCTATTGATTATGTCTTTCTACAAATAAATAATCTTCGCTAAGACTTTCACTGATGCTTGAAATGAAACATTATAGATGAGCTATGAGTGAGATAACAAAAACAGTGCTGTAAAAGCAAATTACATGCACCATCACAGCCCTTCTGCTGTAGCAGCCACCTCTGCCTGTAATGTGAACACTTGAGTTAATCCCAGTAATTCTCTACACATTGATTCAGTGAGCATTGATAAAAACACAATCACAAGTGCGACTGTGTGCAACGGAGAGCTCCCTGCAATGGCAGGGCAGCTACATGCGTCCATACACTAATGACAAGTCCTCTAGGGCAGCATCAGTTTGGGATCTTTACCTCGTGCCAGCAAAGCAATTACAGTAATTGTATTTTCACATTTGCCAAGCCAATTGATTTAATCAAAAGAAAAGAAAAAAAAATACAGCAGTCTGATGATTGATATTCCAATACTAAAGAATATATATGTTTACTAATGAGTTATGGGTTTTATATTCTTCAAGTGTATGATTGTGTATGTATGTTTTGCCAAGTTAATGCTTATCTCGCCCCCCTGGAGATTCACACCACGGATTTACTACACAAACCTGTTGTGTCACTGTTACAAATGACTATGCCTGGCTGGATCATTGCAAACATGAAGACTGTCTCTCTGGCATATATCAAAATATAAATATTTGACCAACCCCTTCAGTTAGGCTTCGGGTAGATTTAATTTGCTGGAGATAATTTCTTCACTGGTGAGGGCGTTTGTTTCTGACTGAAGACTATGGCAAAGCCAACAAAGGTTGATGTACACAGACCATTAAAGTCACCTGAGATCACAAATCACTAGGAAATTAAATTCTGTCTTCCTGTGGCAAGCATTATACTCAGCATTTTCGAAAAATCATCTGGGCTGAAATTTTTAGTGTTTATGGCTGTCTTGTTTCACAGTGTAGAAGCTGTTGTATCAGGATTTGTAAAAACCACACACATATCTGAGGATGTTTCACAGCATGAAGCCCTTTAAACACCATGTTGGTGTCAGAACATCTTTTGTGCTCAGCGCGTTATCAGCAGTGGGAGAGGCCCTGCGAGCAGATGGGAATGAGAGCAATGAGGTTGGCCATGGAGCACAGGCACATAATGGAGATGGCAGTCTGCAGTAGGAAATTAAACTCTGTCTTCCTTTTAGACTTTAATGGTCTCAGGGTTATCAGTGTTGGCATTGCTTTTAACAGGGTAGATATGGTCGAGGTTATGGGGTGAAAGGTCACAAGTTGAATGGTTAAGTTGTGGAGAAGGAAATGAATTGGGAAGATGTGAACCTCTGCAGTAAAGCAGTCAGTTTTATTATAATGCTTTGGATCACAAAGATATATATATATATATATATATTACCAATGAATCCATTTATTTAGGTTAATAATGAGATGCTTTCTTAATTTGAATTTGGTTCATTGGTTTGTTTCACTTATTGATACATACATACTGTTTAAGAACAACTTCAAATGTAGTAAATATGTAAATATGTCAGTAAGCTATTCAGTAAACAGTGCTGCTAAAGTACTTCTGTAACACCTGAGAGCTTTGGTTTGAAACGTTCACTAAACTAGAGCACAATCCAAAGCGAGAAAAACAACCCAAAATATAGAAATTTGAACATGAACAGTTGAAATCCAAAATCCATCGCAAATATCCAAAAGTGAGCCAATAAAACAGGCAAACTGACAAAATAAACCAGAGAAAGTCATACAGGTAACAAAACAGCTCAAAATTGCAATCAACAATGATTCGGCAAGACCTCACAAGGACATGCTGGCAGTCCTTAAGCAGTCCAGAGTGACTGGCAGTAATGCAGAACAGGTGCATGTGTGCGGGTACAGTGATCAAGGAAGCTGAGGGGGTGGCGGCAGGATTCACAATTATTTAGTGATATCTGTATTGAAATAGTTAGTTTAATTTGATTATTTACTTTTTCTAAATGTAAGTACCACAAATAAATAAATAACACTTGCACAGCAACAAACAACTGTAGTGTTAAGTATAACTATGCAGATACCCCAACTTCTGCATGAATAAATTAGGACATTTAGGACCTTGTAATATTTGTAATATTTCAGATGTTATTGTAATATTTCAGACATTGATTAAATAATTAATGTCTGAAATATTACAATAAGGTCCTAAATGTAGCTATATGAACAGAAAACCCCTGAAAAAAAGTTACATTTTTACTTTTATTTGTATTGCATATGTCAATATATATCATTCTTTTAGGAGCAGATGTAAAAAAAATCTCACAACTGCTGTCTATGTTTGTAGTGCACATCTTTAATGTCCCACCCCCACAGGTGTTGTAGCTGTGGGTGGAAATAGGCCCCTAGGTTCTACTGATGCGATTGAATAATGACTTGGCTTTGCTGATGGTCTTTTCAGTTTTGCTGTGGCAACCCACTGTGTTCGCATTCATAGCCACTTGGACTGGTTTTACTGCTGGCTCCATGAATAATGCAAACTGGTTATTTCGTTCTGATCTGTGTTGTAACATCTATAATGCACATCTTTAGCAATATAAAAGAAGTAGGGCTGTGTTCTTATACAAAGTAGCAAAATGTAACTGCCTTGTTAGGATTAAAATTCACTGTTAATAGCCATGTTTTGACACAACTAGGTCTGGAACAGTGTTTCTGTGAAATTGGTCCATTCTGCGTTGTTGCATGCACCACACAAAATAACTCACTAAATCTCATTTTGATAAATCTCACTAATAAGATTAAACATTTGAATTTATACAGGCAGGAAGACAGTAGTAGAACATGTACCTTGGCTAAACCTATTGTCATCGCTTGCTCTGTCAAGGTGAAGACAAGTAATTTTTGCCCAGGTCATTTTTAGTTGTAGTAGTGATTTTCAGCCTTATCCATTTGCTGCCTTATAAAGTATTTTATCCTTTTCATAATGGATCATATTAAGAAATAAACATATAAACATATTACATTGTGTTGAAAACAGGTTTCAACAAATTTTGAACATTTCAGCTTTTTTCCTTACAATTGTTCCAGGTATAATCAATTATATACAAGTAAGTGCAATGCTGAAAGAGTTACAGTGAAAGAGCAGAAGAACACCAATCTATGCAATTTTTCAAAAGATTTATATTCCAAAAGACATGAGAAATCTGTCTCCTCTCTCTATCTATATCTAGCCTCTCTGTCTATATGTAGCATAAATGCAATACAGGAGCCAGGCTTTCAAGGATGCACAGAAACTGTTGGAAATACAAATCATTGTCTCTTCTCTTGTCCCACAATGCATGATGTGTGCTGTAAACATTTATCCCTATTCATATTTGCCAAAGGCTTGTAAGTAATGAATATAAAATAGCGTGGAATAGACATTTCCTTGTGCTTCTAATAATGTTGCATTATGTTTGAAATTAAATGATTGCAGCCTCGAAACACTTAAGCTAACGTAAAGTTACTGTACCAATTTCCAAGAATTTATTTCATGACTTTTATTAAACTGTAGTAAACTTTATCTGTAGGATGGTGTACTGGGAGCTTTAGTACTTCCTATACATTGACTATCCGCATCTCAGTATAAGTCAAAGTTTCAGAGACTTCTACACATACACATCATACTGAGTAGAGAAACATTTGTCATAAATCTATTTAAATGTAGCTTTCTTCAACACCTCCAAGAATGTGATACATTCTGTGAATGTGTCAGCTAATTGTACCCAAACACAGAACTGGATGCCCATATCTCCTCATATCTCACTTGCTTTGATACTTGCCATATATCCGCCTGCCTATAGTGTTCATCATTGGGAGTTTGAGCTGAGCCTGAGCATCTTTAAGCCTTTTCCAGAATGCCCAGAGTGTCCAAACCTTATGTACCATCACATTTTTTTTTTTGCCAGTCCTCATAAATGGAAGGCAGCTAAAGCAAGTTTACAGACCTAATTCCCCCAGCCCTGTGCAAGACCCATCCATCAGCAGCTCAGGAGCCCCTACCCCCACTCCCTGTTGATGGTGAGTCTTGGGAGGACCCAAGGGGCTTGCTCCTGTGCTAATGACTCTGAGGGAAGGGCAAGGTGTGTCTGGGGAGAACAGATTAAAATGAGGCCTATGGCTAATGCCTGGGGCTATGTGGCTGTCTGAATATTGCTCTGTATTTACTGACTCTTCAGAGCTGCAGACAAAATCAGGATTGAAGTACTAAACTTTAAGGATGCTCCAGAACAATACCATGCACTCAGTAGCACAGCTGGGGTGATTCATTTGAAGAGGCAATGTATGAGTTGTTCTTACTGGAAAGAAGAAGGCAGAAATATGCTATTTCCTGAAGACTTGGGAATTTTCATCAAACTCTATCATATATTCTGGTGAGTGACATAAATGTGAGACAAAAAAAGAGATAAATGTATTCACCCATCTACAGAAAGGCAATATATGTTGTACGATGTACGACGTGTACAGGTACGATGACTTTCAGATGAAGGTTACAGCTTTCAGTGACTCATTTTCTAATATCTGAGGCAATGTTTTACAAATGTCTGCATGAATGAGTGTTGACCAACATGTCAGTGAAAGATTCTTTACTTCCTGCAATGTTTTTAATGACATTAAAAATTCCATCAACTGACTAGACAGACTAGAGAGCATGAGTTTCTGGTGTACAGATTCACCTTCTAATGACCAAGCGACAGACCTGAAGTCATTTAAACATAGGTGGGAACAGTGTCTGTCACAAGGCAAGAAAACCCATTTCTACATCCACTGACAATAGTGAATAATTTCCATATATATTTTCCTATATAGTATAGTAATACTGATCCATCATGAAACATCTTATCCACAAAGGATACATTTAAAAAAAAATGTTCCTGTAACTTTTCAACTATTCTGGTTTCATTTCAGTAATTATAGAGTAATCCAAATTCAGACTGAAACTACCCTGGTGAGCCCTGATACTATCTTAATGCCTTCTCCAAGACCAAGAAGATTGACATGGGAGCATTGCAGAGGCTGAAGGGTAAATCTGCTGAGACAATATTCTAATTTTCCTGTCAAAATGTCCTAAAATAACAAGTTCACTGAAATTTCTGCATGAATAATTGAAAAGCATTCAATACTGACAGGGTAGCTCAAGGACTGGTGTTACCAAAACTATATATCATCACTGTAGGTAACTATATTAATTGTCATTCTGCTTACATCATCTAGCCACATCCACTACTGAAAGTAGATAATTGATATATAATGTCATACAAGCACATCATGAAACATTTTGACAGCATCGACTTAATTTTTCCACATTTAGGCACCTATTTAGCTATTCTATACTTCAGTAAATACAAAGTAAACAAAAGCCAGTCTGAGCCCACGCTAGTGAATCATGATATGCCTTCTGCCATGATTGATGGGAATGACTGGGGTGTGTCAGGAAGTTAAAGCAAGCAGTATCACATGTAGGCCATTGATTTGTGCTAGGCTACAGTGTCTATTCAGATGTTTCTTCAATTCTCAACCTTTACTAACTACATGCTACAGATGATGAAGCAATGCAGCAATGGTCAAACCCACACTGCTGTAGCCTTATTGCAAGCAGTGGCTATTGAATGCTTCTAGAGCAAAGAAACCTGTAGGTATCAGTGGTATCTATGGCAACAGGCATCTCTTCATAACATGGTTTACATACTGTATCTCTTTACCATTTTTTCAAAATGCAGTGCCTGGAAACATATTAATGGTTCATGTCTTTGTTTAGGTGACCTAGATGTAATGGAATGGCTGAGTGCAATTATGTCATGCGTGGAGTGCAGAAGCAGCTACACTGGTTCACTCTTACCATAGACATTTGCCACTCTTTTCATCTGAGCCATAAGTATGCAGGGGAGCCCAGTGGCAGAATGAGGGTAGCCCTGTGTAGACCTGCCCTGCACATATGCCTGCCAAACCCTAACAAGACAGATTACCCTCCTCAAAGTGATGGGCAACCTCTGAGTACAGACTAACATGTGGCCGATTTGCAGTGATGGATTACTTGTCAAATGACATATTGTGCCTGTTCAACATTCAAGGAGGCAAATGTCGTTCCCTCCATTCCACCAGTTTATAGCTTTTTTAGCAGTTTATAGCTGCTACAGCTGTTGTGGCTTCGCTAAAAGATAAAGGCCTCCTAGACACCCTGACATGTGTCATTATTCAGGCCTGATGGTACTTTTGGAGCTTTTTACCAGGGCACATGTTCAGCAGCAGTAACTGTCAGCAGCTCTGATGCTTTCACTGGTCTGTAACAATCGTCAGAGCCTCCTGGCTGCAAGGTGATAAACTGCGGTATTGGGTTAGGATCTGTGCTCACTGATGTCTTCAGCACAGAACTATCTAGCAAATGACAGGAGGATGCATAGTATATGATATGATATATCTGGCAAAGAAATATTATAGGAGATTGGGAAATATTGGGGCACTCATTTACTGTCACATGCACACACACACATACACACACACAAACACAAGCACACATTCATCAAAGAAACTGTACATTTGAATTTGGTTCCTGTTCTGGAAAGTTCCTCAGATAATTACTCCTCAACACTAATAGCTAGGCTTCTAATTAGCTCGTTTGTGTTTATAACCTGAAGCATGTGCTTGCAGCAGTCTGAGTGCTGCCGTCAAAGAGCCTGAAGAGCATCCTGTGAATACTTCAGTGCCCCTCATTTGTCTGAGATTTCTTTCCTGTCTTGCTGTGAGGCAGACATATGCAATACAGATGAAGAGATGCTACTATCCCTCAGAGAGAGGTGCTAAAGTTGGTGAATGTAGATTTTTCTCCTTTTCTGTAATAATGGATTTTTTAGACATGAGCAGAGACAAAGGCTGTGGAAAATGCTGGGCATGCATAGTAGAGCTTTAAAAAGCCAAATCTTTAGAAGGCAACAATAAAGCTATGATTAACAGGAAAATCTAGAGTTCATCTCTTGGGAGATTCTCTACTGAGTTGAACTAAACATTACTTTTCACTTTTTTTTTTTTTGTCATGCTGTACTGACCTTTATTTCTGTACAAGGTTATTTTTATATTCTGTGGAGTAGCTTAATTCCTTTTTCTCTTTACTATCCAGCGCACCCACTAGCACATGCTTCTAATAATCTCTGCATTTGTAGCTGGTTGGGAATGGGTGGGGCGTGCTCTCTTGAGTGCACTACATGCAGTGAGTCATGTGTGTGTCCTCAGTCCTGCCTCTGTCCCAATGGGTCCTGCTTCAAGGACAAAGCCCTGTCTGCCTGGCTAAGGCGCACACCGGCATTCTGTATTAGCATAATGGGTGTGAAAATCAGCAACTCAGAACAGCTGCTCTTCCTCCATTCACTCCTACTGGCCCACTGGGGTCTTTTCGCTTTGCTTTTGTTTTATATGCATGGTATGCATGGATGCATGGTACTGCTGGGGTTCACATTTGAACCCCTGTACCAGTGATCACCTCTTCACTGTACATGCCACTCATAAACCATCAATACCCACAAAACCTCCAAATGGCCAGTGTTCTGCTGCAGTCATAGTGTAATCATAAGTACTGTATTAAATTAAGTCAGAGTTAGATTTACTCCCACTTAGTTTAATTGAAGTTTTTTCTAGTTCACCCTAAATTTCCTATTACTACTTTTACTATGCAGGCTGCTGTGTGGGAGAAATTGTTTGAAAACATACTGATGAATGTGATAAATGCTCAATCAAGTTTTTGTTTCTGTCTGCATCTTTCCTTTATCAGAGAATAAGTGTATCAAAGAGTGAGCATGTGTGATCATGTGTGTGTGTGTGTGTGTGTGTGTGTGTGTGTGTGTGTGTGTGTGTGTGTGTGTAAGCGTATTGAGTCGAGTTAACTCTGAGCTGCAGGGTGCTGCTGTCCAAGAAGGGTCTCAGTGAGCTATGTACACGCATTCCGTTCGGACAGACTGAACGCGGTAGGATCTCTGAACAGTGTTTATTACCAGGAACTGACTCCCTTCCTCAGGTTAAGACGCCTTTCCCAACATGCGCCTTGGTTGTTTATTTATGAATTATCCCAGTCTTTGATTTTTATTGAATACAGTCAAGAAGGTCTACTACAGGAAAATTTAGAGGATAGCTTATTTATTTACTTTTTAGTCTTTAAGCCTAGCACAGCACTTATGTAGGGAGGGTAAATCCACTGAGGCTATATTTTTATTTTCCTGTTAAAATGCCCTACTGTTACTGGTAATTCAGCATGAATAACTGAAAAAATATTCAGTTCTGACAGGGATGCTTATGGAGTAAAAATTCATTTCATCACTGAAGTTGACATTAAATTAGTAATCCCACTGACTACATTAACTGTGAATGCATAGCATTACCAATTGAATACTTTGGTACCATATATAGCCTCTTTGGTACCATATATAGGGTTTGGTTGCATGAATCCTGAAGGTCTGCCTCTTTTATTAGCTCTTGATATGCATCTGCTGCAAGTGACACAGTACTGGCATCAGTACTCTTTAATGCAAAAATGACAGCATGCTTTTCCAGTAAAGCAGTAGGTTAAAATGACTGTGGAACTCTATATTAGCCTCCAGTTTTGTTTCAAGTATTCTGTGATTCAGCTCATTCTGATTAAAGGTGGTGCTGGGAGCTCTTAGAACAGGATTAGGTTGTCTGACCCTTTCACTGCCACTGGCACAGGCAGGGGCAATGCCTCACATCACACATGGCAGACAAAGCACCCAGTCAGCCTCTCTGACACCTGTAGACCTGCCATTTCAGAACAGAAAACCTTGACACAGGCTGTCAGTGGTGTGACACTATTCATCTATCCTTGTTTGCAGGTGACTTCCATGTTATAGAATGTTTCTTCTTCCCATTTTTTCTTTCTCCATCCGCCAACTTCGCACCCGCATAACGTTTCTTTCCTTTCCTTCTCTCCGGGTGAAACAGTCAAAGCTCTTAAACAAACGGTGAGTGAGTGCTGCTTTGGCAGGTCCGTGTGAATCCCAGGGCAGAGCCAATCAGGTGCACAGCGTCACAGAGCATCGTGGAGTGACGACAGGCTGTTGGGCTCTGGTGCAACTCCACCCAGCCTCGTTCTCTGTCAACTCCCTTCCCACTAATGGCCTTCACTGTAGTGCAACTGTTTTTGCAAATGCTGGGGAGGTGCATTGCAGTTTGGAGTGCAGGTACAGCACTGAAGCAGCCAGGCAGACATTGAGACTTCTCTTCTGCTCTTGAAAATTCATGAGCCTCTAGGGTGGAAGTGCTGAGGTGGAAGCCGAGGACAATATTACACTGTTTCTCCTGAATTGTCTTAAAGAGGGGACCATGTCACAGTTTGTAGGTGAAGCCCAAGAATGTGTGCTTTTTGCAGACTGTACTGTATATAGTCTCCATGTAGTGTGTGAATAAAATAATTTTGGAAACAATAAAGCTACTTTAATGTAGGTCAATAGTTTTTAATGTCATTCATTGTTTCATTCAAGGTAGAAAAACAACAACAGGTATTCCACATTTATAGACAAGTTGAACTCTTTCCTTCGAGGCTGTAAATTTTGCATCCACCTTACTAAACCCTTGTCAGTGAATCTAAGCAGCTGCTCTGCTACAGCCTCACATAAAAATGGACAAGATGTTTACATGTCAGGAGAATTTCAACTACCTCTGTAAATGCTCCTTTCTCTCCCCTGAGAGTAATATGAGCTATTTTGCACCTCCACGTGAAGAATTACTGTGAAACTGCTGGAGCTCTGATCTAAATAAATCCAACATTGCATTACATTGCCTAAAATCAACAAATAAGCCATATGGTACCTAACTGTGCTTTTGGACTAGTAGCTCAGATCATTGTTGACAGCTGTTTAGTAGAATGCATCTCTTCTTAGCTTTTACATTCCAACCGGTTGAGATTTTATCTAAAGCAAATTACTTCTGTAATGAATAGATGTAGCACACATGTGACACCTTTAAAAAAAAAAACAACTTTACATTGAAATTCTTTCCCTAAACATGTGTATTTTTTGGGTGTGTGTGATCTGAATCATAATACATAGAAATCCGACAAACTCTGCTACAGATTGTAGTTCATAAATATTCAAACACCCGTGTACATAGGAAAAGGCTGCAAGCTATTTAAAGAGCACTCTGTTAATTACTGGTCCTCGATAAATGAGGATCATATGCCTGTTACGCTGTCTCACCCCTTCCAGGATCTAATTAACACAATCCGGCAATGTTGTCCTCATAGAAATTCTGCAAGGAGTTCAATTAATTGTATTTTAAAACAGAGTTAGATGAATTAACAGTCTTTTGCATGATGCACAGAAGTGCATCATAAAACAACAGGAGAAGGGGTAGACTGGTGGTGTTCTCCATGGAGAATTATGACGAATCTTGAATTTGTATAGGAGAGACAATTCTTTATGTACGCACTTCATCTGTATTCCAGTCATCTCCTCCTAAAATCAAATGTTTGACTTAGCAGACAATTTCCTCTAATTATACATTTATTCTTATCAAGTAGCAGGGAGAGTGTTTGCTGCCTTTGTGTGCTGAAAAGATAAACTGTCATAAAAAGGCAACAATAATGTCAAACACGGAGCAGGTGTATTAAAGTGAGAAGAATGTCCCAGTGCTCAGAAGGCCCTGACTGTGGACCCAGTAGAGCTGACGTGCTGGTTTGGGCAGATGTTTTCTGATGTAAGAGATGTGAATAAGAATTAGGAGAAAGGTAAAGCATGGATGTAAGGGGAAGGTGAAGATGAAGTTGAATGTTTTGTAACAATTCCAGCTGAAGTTATTTGTCACAAGGATGTTGAATTTTGAAGAGTTCGGATCTGAAGACCCAGTTCTTTGATATATTAAAAATCTCAGCACAGGTTAACTGATGTGCAAATGAAATTACTCTAGTATTTTTCTTGCACCATTTTGCCCTCAAGCAGTTGGTCATCAGTGCATGCAGAAAAAGCTTCAAGCAAATCACTATAAACCTGGGAAAACTCATGCAGTATAGTGAATTCCTTCCTTATGCACGGAGTTCACTTTTGAAGTAGTTTATTTGTCTTAGCTGATTCCTTAAGGCGTGATCTTGTAAAATGTGGGCCACAGAATCCCATGGTGACTAAAGCGGGAGCAAGTCCCCTAGGTTTAAAGACAAAGCCACTCATTCTCATTCTCTGTATGAACATCTGCACATGCCTCGCTGCCCTCCGCACTGAAGAAGCTCATCCAATTAAATCATTTTGCATTTCTGAAGTGACAGGTCTGATCAGTGCAGAATGGGCTGTGCTGCCAAAATTATTTCATGAGGTTATGGGCAGGTGAGTTGGCCTCAGGATTTTATTAAAACATTTCGGGAAGCAAGCTCAGTAAAATAGCTCTCAGCAGCAGTAAGGCAAAGTCTCAATTACAATGTGAAATACGGGTTCTGTGAGAATGCGACTGGGCTTGTACTAAATGGGATGGTTATCACGTCCCTCCTCAAAGCTAACTGATGCATTAGTCATGCATAGTCATGTGATAGTCATGTGTGGACAGATCCACTTTTAGCTTGCGGGAGCAAGCAAAAGGCAGTAATGTGGTAACCTCAGTATTCCTAGATTGCTGTGGTGCTAGAAATACCAAAGAGACCTTAAAACAGATATCCATGATCAGGAATGTATTCAACACATGTGATATTGACAGAGTACTCTACATAGCACAGAAACAATGAAAAACATAAGATCATGTGCTCAGATGACTGCTGAGTTTGAGCCATAACATGTTCATCTTTATCCATTAACTATGCTAAAACACCAAGAGCAGCCATAATGTGATAACCTTTTCGGAAAAAAAAAAAGACTTCAAAAGCATCCAGTGCTAATAGTGATGCATTCCACACACAGGCAGAGGAGACAGAGGGACACTGCCACATATGGAAACATGATTAGCCTACTGCAGCAGCCACTTCCAATTAGCTGTATTTAACCTCATTGTGATCTGTTTACCACTTGATCTGTGTCTCAGCCAGGTACATTAATTATGTCAGTTACTATAGATTTCAAGTACCATGGATTTTAATTAATATGGGAATGCTTATACATTTTGTAATGCAGGCACAGTAGGTGCTCCTACACAGAAGGAGCCATTGAGAGACATAATTTCCAACATAGCAGAAAAATCTTTGGAGGAATTAATTAATCATATCAAGACATTAACTGACCATCAAATTTGTCCTCTGTGCTATATTGTATTCCTGATGACTGATGCTGAAATAGACACATACTTGTTTTTCATGGGAACAGAAATTGGCATTTCTGGTATTTTACCTAAGGGGCAGATTTTCAGGGTGCAGAACATAACGGCTAATATGATGGGAACTCGATTAGATTCTGCCATCCAATTACTTCCCACGTTATTATCATTACAGCCGGCTGTGCCTTACCTAAAGTCCTAAATTTTCTTCATCATTTTCCATGTCTCTATTGATATGAATGGGACTCTGAGTAGATTGAACCCTGTGTCATATGCGCTATGTTATGAACATATAATATGCTTATAATTCTACCATTTTGTCCCCAGTGTTATATCTAGATAAAATGTGTTTATAGAAAACCATAAAGAATCATTTCCCTCAAAAGGGAAACTACATAATTAAGGTTGACTGATGATGCTATTCAATTTAGTTTAATTTTCTTGTTAATTTCTGTTCTTTGCTGTTGAGTGTATCAATTGCTGTGAATTCCAAGGTTTAAGATCCAGGGCAGCATTGATAACATGCAGTACCAAAGTGATATTCAATCATATCAGCAAACAGGCTCTCCCGGTGGCCTGGAATTAAAAACCTTAATGACTCATCCCCCAGTAGAGCAGAGCAGAATGCCAGTAACTTACACTGCCCATCACTTTCCATTAACCTCTTCTTATCCACAAAGAGTCAATGTGTCACCCCAGTTTAACTAGCTGGCATGAACTAAATGACCAGTGTGATATTGATCAAGACATAGACATGTTTCATTCTGAAAACATTAATGTGATTCACAATTGGAACCAGGGAAAGAATGAAAGTCATTCAGCCTTGAATATAATGGAAAGGTAGTAAGAGCTTTATACTGAATTTAATTTTGGAGTATTAAGTCAATTAGAGAGAGTGAATCTTTGTAGAATTCTGGTTAGGGAAGTAGATAACATGCCTGATAAGATCTAAAAAAAATGGATGTTCTTTGTTTTTTTCCATTTTTTCTTAGTTCTAGTGTTACAATTGCACTGGATTTTTTAAAAACAAATACGGCAATGCTTAAGAGGCATGTTATGACACCAAATCGTGGATTATCCAAAATAAACCTTCTTCCACCCCTGGATTCAGCCTCACTCTATTACAACGTAAATAAGTAAATAGTTAAGAGCTTTAATAAGTCTCTATTACATACAAGGTCTTGAGATAGAAAATCACCCTACAGTTCAGGATGTCTTCTTTGCATTCCAAGACTGTCATGGGAAGATATCATGTACTAGGTGTGCTAGCAAGTGCAAATGCAAACTATTTCTCACCAACCACAATATGCAGGCACACACACAAACTGTGCCCGAAGCACAACAAAAAGCCTTTTCTACCCATTTTCATGGTGTGGCACATATAGGAGTCATGCATTATTCATAAAGCAATCCTAAACTTCCTTTGCATCAAAAGCTCAATTGCTTCATATGAACTGACAGGGCATGAAGGGGGAGGACTGAGGCTGTTACCAGTGCACTCTATAGCAGGAATCACTGTTACAAAGCAGGGCTACAGCCAATGTGAAATTAGGGGATGAGATGTTAGGTGTTAGGGGATAAGGTTTATACTGAGGTCATAGGTGTGAAAAGGAAGATCTGCGTGACTTCATGGCATCATTATTGTGTAAGGGTTTCTTTAAAGGTGTAACCTAAAAATGAGATCACATCTGAAGAACTGGTGATTTAGTGTCCATATATCTCTTACACACAGTGTGTTTAATTTTCAAACAACACAGGGGATCTATCATATCCACTAAAGAAGATATCATTCATTAAGATGTGCACAAAGTGGCATGTGCTGACATCCTATCATCATGCCACATCTAATGAGATTTTCGAGTGAAATTTCAATGTGCTTGACGTGTTTCCTTAAACTGAAACTAACATTTCCATGAGTTTCCCTTCTGTGTTTTCCCTTATCAGTCATCGCTGCCCTGCACACAGTTTTTATGCAGATTACATATGAGTGTCAAATGCAAGATCACAGCTGCCACATAGACTGGTGGGTTTTCCTCCTCTAAGAACATGATTTTGTTATGAGATGAAGAGGCAGGATGCTAAGATACATTCTGTAACACAAACAGACATTTATTGAAACAAGACGCAAACTGAAACCAAAACATGATGAACAATGTTAAATGACAATAGACAAAGGACACTGCAAACTGTAAAACAGGTAGCAATCAATAGGGCAGGCAGACTAGCATAAAGCATGGTGTGCAACGCACACACAGGGTTAAACACAGGCAAAAGAGTAAAACAAAACAGGGGAAAGGGGAAAGACACACACTGATGCCAAGATGACACACTCGCATGAAAAACATGTGCCAAGACGTTACGTGGGCTTCAGTGGAGGAGTCAAGGGGGCCGTTACAGATGTTCAATTCATAAGGAGAATAAAACCCAAGACTGAATCAAAGTAGTGACTGAATCTTCAGAGAAAACGTTTAAGGAAACAATTCCCATTTCTGTCTCCCCTGGGCTGCCACTTCTTCTATCCTTTTTCTCTTACTTGACTAGGTTACAGAGGAGATGGAGAGCTAGGAATCTATTACAGTTTGACATCGAACAGTGAGGGTGGATGGATGGAAGATTTTGTCCTGAATGCAAAGACTGTTGGTCTGGTGAAATGTGGAGCATAATAGCTGTCCACGAGCATGAAGACAGCACAATGTACATTTTCTTTTTACACTATTTAAAATAAACAATAACATCAAACCAAAATAATCCAACAACAAACAAGGTTTAGTTAGATTAAAGTATGATGAAATGGATTGGCAGGAAAGGAATGTCATATGGAAGTTTCAATATTAAATGACAAATAACCTTTAAGTTTGCTAAGCATCCAGTCTGTAGGAAATGTAAGGTCAGTTATGATGGATGACACTCATAGCTACTCCATCACAGAAGATAAGCTTAGTCACTGTGCCAGGATTTTATTAGCAGTGGGGCAGGTTGTTCCCTCTAATAATGACTGAGCACTACTACTGTCATGTAATGTGAGAGCTGAAGTATTTGATTTGTCTACAATGGAGCTGAAAGATAAGTGACTAAAGACTATGTAATGCTTATCTACTCTGCACCTGGTATTGCTTTTGGACATCCCATTTATCAGATGGCGCTAAAGAGTGGGAAGGAAATGTTGATGGCACTTTTTGTGAATATTGGCTGTTTATGTCTGCCCTAAAAGTAAAAACATATTAGAGAATGCAAAGTCAGCCTAAAAAGCAAGATAGCATTGCTGACAAGCAGAAATATAATGTTCAGGTAATTAACAAATTAGATAACCTAGTCATTAGTAGAATTCAGGAGAAAAAAAAAAAAAAACATTAATCAAACTCTGATTTAGTCCAAGTGTCCATCAGAAAACCACAGAAGCCAGAAACAGAGAGACTCTGGAAAGGGTTAAAGGCTTTTGTCACACAGATTAACCCCTGTTCCGATCTGACATGTCTTATAAATTTAACATACTGTCATACGCTTTAAAAAGAGACAAAGGTTCCTCTTAGAAGCCAGGGCATTTTCCATAAGCTTCAACAACCTCTCTTCAGACCTCCTGCAGAGACAAGCCATTTGAACTTGGGTGAAGGAAACGCATCGGAGGGATTTATTACAGCCACATGCCCCAATATCTTTTAGATTCATGCCTTGCTGTTGGAAGTTGTGAAGGCCCTGTGCCAGGTACTGTGATGTCCACGGCAGACTCTTTCAGATCCCCGACTCTGATGTCAGGCCTCTGATTTGGGGCACAGACACTGTTCCTTCTTTAACCAAGCCAGCATTGTTGTATTTATTTCAATCCCACAAGCCAAATTCCTCAAGCCTGTAAAATGCAAAACCATCATGCTTTTTCAAGCTGTTTTTCAAGCTGTCTAACAAAATGGGAAAAAAGTTACACACAAGAGGCATAGATACAATATTCATTATATATTCAGATACATGGCCAGTATTTTTAACGGAAATAAAAAAATCAAAATAACTGGTTAAAGCAGGAGATTGGTGAATATAAGCAACAGGAAGGATGCAAAAAAGAGACAGAGAGGATGCAATATAGAATAATACTGTGGAGGGAAAATGGTTTCAAAAGATGTTTGACCTTGACCTCAGTGAAACAGATGCATATCCTTCTACCTTGAAAATCCCAGGAGTAAAAGAGGAAAAAGAGTTTCTTCCTCTGTGTCCATCCAGGCATGTTTATTTCACAAAGAGCCCTATGGACCTTGGCTTGATGCAGCTTCTTTCATTCCAGTACTAGACATTCTCTTGGTAAATGGGCTGGAACAGAAAAGAGCTCAGTGTGAAAACTGTCCACTGACTTAAAACCTAAAAATCAACTCCAAACCTCATGAAAATAGATACATTACAAAATGTCAGTAATGCAAAGAAGCCATTTGGCTTCAGCTTTCAAACTTTACCCCTCACCATTGCAAAATTTTCACTTTAGACCATTTAAATAGTTTGTTATTAATTGCATAACTATTGGTACTGAAATAAACTGGATGGGTCAGTCAACAATAGAAACCGCTGAAGGTAGCATCACTATGTAAGCTAAATGGGCTTTAGCAACAACAGAACCTCTTTCTAGTGAGGAAACTGACATAGGCTTAATGTAACGCTGGCAGCACAGATGAAGCGAGAGGCACGTCCGAGCTGAAGTGTTCTTTATTTTCCAATCTGACAATAAAAAACGAAAATCCACAAACAACAAAAAATACTGGTAGCAGTGTGATATGCAGCTAGTCTCATGGCAGTAATCCATCAATATGCAACGTCCTCTCTCAGGACCTGCATCATAAAATTGTGGAGTCAAGTTAGAACAGTTGTTATACATTAATATGTTGGTGATTGGGAGCATGGCAGACCAGTAGTACGGCCCCTCTCAGGAGTGGGCGTCTTTCCTGGCTGATGGCTGGCCAACCGTGACACTCAATCTGCATCCCCAGTTATGGCCTAAAGAATATCCCACATTAGGGCAAAATCACAAAGGCAATCAAAAAACCTAATTGTTCACCATCCCATGTGAGTCCAACCATGTGTAACAATGGACAAATCTAATGAGAGGGAACTTCTCACTCGGTTTCACAGAAGGGAGTTATAAATACGGCAGCCAGCTTTACGACCACAACATGGTGCCTCTTTGTATTTTAAAGATAATTTTCACTCCCCTTTTTCAGAGCTTTTTAATCAAACTGGCACTGTGCCCAGTGCTTATTGGTGCTGTCTTTTTATGACTCGATGATTTACACACACTTTTGGCACATTGATGACGTGGCTCGGACTCAGTCAACCTCCATATTGATGCATTCAGTGTTTACACACAAAGGCGTGAAAGCAAGGTTAAGGAGCAGTCCCATTACCCTCCACCAAAATATCCCAAATGTGTGAAAAGCTGGTCTGTGACACAGACTAGGAGATCAAATAGCACTTGCTGTGGCAAATGACTAAAGACATCTGAGATGTCATAACAGACATCAAAGAAGTTGTCTAGACCCACCTAGTGTGTGGTTCAATGCTATCCAAATAGTTCAGGCATGTCTAATGCCTCATGATTAAATATTGAGCAATATTTAATTTTTAATTGCTTTTAAAAAAAGTGTATTTATGTATTTGTACTGTTCTGCTGGGAAAGCAATTTGCATGCTAGTCATGTGCAGGTAGAGCATAATGAAGGAAGAAAAAAGCTTTTACCTGTTGCTATTCTTTGCAGGTCAGTTGATCAGGAAATGTAAAATAATTCCACTTCCTGAGACTTCCTGTATAAGGTTATCCACTAAATCAGATGATGACTGAAAATTTCAAAATACATTTCTTACAGGGTGGTCAGGTGACAAATCTTAATTAAGACAGGTATTTTGTATTAATGCCCTGCTTTTGTAGGTGAGAAAACTGAGTAGACTTGTTTTAGGCTTTCTGAATACAGGCTAATTTTCTTTCAAATGAGCCAATGAAAACCATTTCATGTCAACTGCTGAGGCACAAAAATAAGCTTAATTTTCATCTCTGCTGGACAGAAAGAAAAAGTCTTGTCAAAGATTTGTCAAGAAAAAGGATGATCTAAATGGTTTTGAACTATTAAGTTACTATATGCTTGGAAGTTTCTTCTTTTGCATTCCCTACATTACTGGAACAAAATGTATTATCTTTCCCCCTTCAATTTCTTTTCTAAATTCCTAAATTTATAAAAATTATTGCTTCGGGTGAATTGTCCAAATCTTCTAGTTGTAAGCTCAATATAGCAGATACCTCAAATGGCCCCACTCATCTTCAGACATCACTGAATAATGATGGGGTAAATGAGCACACCCCAGGCCCTCTAGCAGAAACAGCACTTCATGCAACTTGGGGCTATTCTGTCTGCAAATTAAGAGAAGAGTAATGAGTAATGGTTGCCATGACACTGCATTTGATGGGCACATGAGGCCTCTGATGGGATTAATGTGTTAGGTGTGACAGGCAGCACACAGAGGGGACTCCAAACAAGAACCAATTAACCCCGTCACTGTCTGACCCTCCACTTCAACACACAAGCCAAAGAAAGCAGCAAGCTCTATCAGCACTGCCTGCCAATCATGGCATGATCTTCACAAACTCAAAGACACCCCACCACTCGGACTGTCACTCCTAGGAAATGTACCTTGTTTGCCACAAATTACTTCCCATTGTCTGGTATACTGCCTTGTATCTTTAAACAAGGACTCATGACAGAAGTGAAAACAAGACACATACTCTTTGCTAGGTGTGGTGAGATTCTGCATTAGAATCAGAAGCACTTTACTGCCATGTATAGTGAACATTCCAGGAACTTTCACAGAATGGCACGGGAACTACAAGGAGATGTACAAACAGATCATATCAGTCATGCATCTTTCAGACATGTTCATTCTACTTCATGCAAAAGTTCCAACTGGGAAATAGACTAGACGATTCTGCAAAGTATGACCATCAGAAAGTGCAGAACCAAAAATATAATAAATACAGTGTAACTACTGTGCAGTGGCATTTAACAGGGACTCGCATAGAAAGAGCACCAAAGATGTGAAAAAGTGAATATACACTGCAGCCATGAACAAGAACATGTAATTGAAAATACAAACCAAGGAATTGTGTGCTTTTTCAGGTTTCAGTTTAACCATTAGACCATGGCAGTAACAAAAATTGGCACAAGAACTTAGCATAAGGGTAATGAATACGGCAGATAACAGAATAGCCGCAGTGGCAGCATTGAATAAATAGTCTGTGATAATGTGCCCATGGATGGCCTGAGGTAGTGACATGTCATCACTCAGTCTAAGAGTTGTGCAAATTAGCAAGCACAGTGTAGCTTAGAAAGCAAGAGAGGAGAAAAGACAAAGTGTAAGAGAGAGAGGGCAGGTTAAGCGAGGGCACACATACTGAAGCCAGACTGCGTCAGGGATGAAATCATGCATGTGACGTGTTGTACAGGCCACAAAGTTCTTGAACCACCTCTTTATTGATAGCCTGATGATGAAGTGATGGGTGGGGCCTGTGTAGAAAAGAAAATAATTCAACTGCCAATGTTGGTTTGAGCAGAGAGCAGTTAGCTGTGTGTGGTTTCGATATACAACTCTATTTCTTAATAAGGGAAGAAAATGCTAAACTTGAACACTATGATATGGTAAGAGTTTATGAAACCTACTGCTGTTTAATGTGATCTATGAAAAAAATACATAATCTTCATGGTGCACATCATTATTTTGAGCTTGCATTCCTATTTTGCTTTTTAAATAATATTACAATTAATTTTATACAAGTTGTTTATGTAGAATGACCATTGAGGGACAATGAAAAACCATATACTTTTTCAAGGGCATCTGACTGTATACCAAGGCAGTATTCCAATAGCACCACACTGTTAATGTAATCTTAGCTGTTAGAGAGTGTTTAAAGTAATTCTCACTCTACCATTGCATGATGCTTGTAATTCTCTAAATCTTTAGTCTAAGCTCACTCGGGATAATTTTAACAACCATTAACTGCATCATTACATAAATGATGGCACTCACTGAACCTGTCAGATGTTCCATTATAGAACACAATCACAGTAAATACAAATGTGGAAAATTAGGATGCACTAAGCATTAGATGAGTTCAAAATAAACAATACTCTCTAATGTTACATGAAATCTGTTTAGCATTATCCTTGTTTTCAGAATTTGATATGTTCAAACAGGCTATCTGGAAAATACAGTATGAATATATATTATTACTTTTAATACAATGAATACAACACTTCTTTTCTATGACCTTGGAATGATCATCACTATAAACAAGTTAAGTTCATAGTGGAGCAGTACCTTTATCTAGTATGGCTAGGGACACCAGCAGCCACAGTGTATCCCAGTGACTGAATTGCCATTCTCTGCACAAACCTGAAATGCTAAATTCTGCAGAAATGTTATTGTAGTTGTACATGAATATTGTCGCTCATTTCACAAGATTAGTCACACATTCTGTTGGGTATTTCACAGTTCTGCCACATTTACTCTCCTCCTCTGCATCGGTTTGACACAGTATTCACACATTCGGTCAGAGGTCCGAAACCAAAGTGTCATAGTGCCCGCCTTCATTTTTTACATGGTGGCACATATTCAGAAAGCAAGAACTCAATCACATTCACAGCCTAAGGGGAGAATTGCTTTCTTCTGAACCTGCCCTCCCCCATCCCTGAATGAAAGTGAGAGAGAGAGAGAGAGAGAGAGAGAGAGAGAGAGAGAGAGACAGAGACAGAGACAGAGACAGAGAGAGAGAGAGACACAGAAAGACAGAGAGAGAGAGAGAGGGAGGCTGCTGTTGAAGCCTTGGGATTATTATAGTAGAACAGAATTTGTTTTGTTTTAGTATTGTAATATTATAAAAGAAAATGTCAGATTCTGTTGTTAAGCCTACAGTACTTGTAGCACATTTCTCATGGTAGATTTTTTTTACTACTGTTGTAACAATTTTATTTATGTCTTAGTAGGACCAAACATATGAATGTTTAAAAATGCACCAGATATATTTGCCCATAATGGGTGACCAGTGGTTTTATGCTTTCATTAAACCAGTGATAAGCACTTTTGGAGCCACCTCTGAAGTTTGTGTTAAACTTTAATTCTTAGATGGAGACAGTACTACTCAATCAGACAGGCAGTTGCATAGACAACCAAAGGGTCCCCTCCTGGACAATCCAATTCATTAAGCGAACACATATCTGACATGAACGAATGACTGTCTTCTGACTGAAGACTAATTAAAATGGCTCTTTCTATTTCATGAGGCCATCTGCTGAGGAGAAGGAGACCAGGTGGAGTAGTGTGCTAGTGAACACATTCATAAAAGGAGGTTCCCCTGCAGATCTATAAACCTCACTGGGTTCTTCTTTGTAGCTAATGGTGTTTTTATAGCCATCACGCTCAAGAGTATAATTGAATAACTTAATCCAACTACTGTCTTTTATGGACCCACAAGCTTGAAGGAGATAAATCCATAGTGTAATTAAATTCTCAACTTTGTGTTGGCTTTGCCAATCTGCGTGGGAATATCTCTTTACCAGGCCTCTGTGTTCAGAAACACATTAACAGCCCTGCAGTGGGTGATTGGTGTGATTTTATGTTGTCATTAGTTTACACAATCTTGATCCCTGAGCAGTTCAAGTCATCAGCAACCAATTGGGTCTTAAAGTCCACATCTGTCAGAGGCTTGGCACATATTTCTGGTATTTATATCTTTTTTAGCTCCCTTCCATCAAAATACCAATATTTACTTTTCTTCTCCTACAATATGATCTTAATGTTTCATTCTTACAGAAATAAATAAATAAGCCATTTAAGGTTAGATACCTTGCCTTTACAACCAGCAACTCCTAAGGCTGATTATAACTATGGCAAAGCCATTTTATCAATGGCACTTATTACTTGCCAGTCCATGCTGCATACAAGGTTATCCTAAAACAACCAGTGCTGTCAAGTCTTTGAAGCTCTATCACAATTCCCAACAATAGAGCAGAAGCTGGAGCTCAGTTACTGGAAGCAAGCTGCCAGGATTGGCATTCAGTGATATAAGTGCAAAGACCCAGTTTCTTCTCTTGTCTTCAATGTGGGCATGCACCTCTGTATGCAGTTATAACTAGCATACAGTGTCATGGATTTATTTCAAAATTATCTTTTGTCTCCTGGAGTGTCTAGAGTACCTCTGACAGCACTTACTTTCATGGCATTACATATGAGCATCATAATGAATTAAAGTTGATGCTGGAAGACAGAGGAAGGTTTTTTGAACTAGGTGATGTAAGGTAACAGCAGGATTCTGTTCTATGTGAGAATTCTGTACCATGAGAATTCTGGCAAGAAAAAAACATTCAAAAAACATTCTTACAGTGAACTACAAAGATGAAAACTGTTTTTATTCATAAGCATGTGTTGATGCAAACCGAAGAGTCTGTACACATTCTTACAAAGCATTAAAAAACTGTACAATATAAAGCTGAAACACTGAGAAAATGTTACATATTTTAACTTGTTAAAAAAAATATATAAATGGTAAACTGTAAATAATTAATAAAAAAAACATAATAAAGATAACACAAATTAGTTTGGATGAGGAACATTTGCACCAGTGTCAAAAAGCCTGAGTCTCATCTTTAGAGAAACAAAGGATTAATTCAGTTGAAAATGTAATTTTTCAATGTCACAAATTCTATTTTAAACTGTTGCAAATCATTTGAGGTATATCCTCTCTTAATGTCTTTCTTTTGAAAAATGGCAACCACACTTCACACCAGAAACATACTGCTCATACTTTTCATGACACATATCACAAATATCATCAGTACCCCAAGATACATCACTAGACCAAGTCATTATTGTCTGTTAACTGATTATATTTTTGTAATTAAAAAATTGCCTGTGTTGGATGAAAAGCAGAGCTTTTCAAAGCTAAAGTATTTACTCTGATCTGAGCAAGCCTGGTCAGATGTCTTACAGAGACATGTTACATTACACTACGCTGCCCCAGTGCCACGAAGTAATCAGTTATGTAGAGATGAATTTGTTTACATGAAAAGTGTTAATGAAGATTACCTGTAGTGCTTGGACAGATGTCAGTCCACATGTGAAGAGGTGTGTTTTGAAGCTCTTTTCAGGACAACCTGGAGTGTGTGAACTGGATGATGAAATGAAGTATAGCCACCTATTTTTATGTAGTTGTTATCTCAGGTTTTATCACCTTAGCCTCACCACCTGGTTTGTAGAAAATATTCTGCTCTTATCTATAGTAAAACAAGTAGTGACATGGCTGGAGTCGAGTGAGGTAGGAAGGGGGCTGCATGTGCGAGTCATGGACACGGTTTATTTAAACATTTCAAGAAAGTATGCTAGTGACAGGTGAAGGAAATGAGATAATAAAGAGATGACTGAGAACAGATAAATGATCAGTGTGAGCGATCGTTGCATGACAGTTAGCTGGTCTGACTGGGTACCTGCCAGGCTGTGACACATATTTACTGCATGATTTAGAAAAGGCAAAAGATGCAGACACAGTGTCCTGAGACATGTTATAGATGTTCCTCCAGTAAGCAAATTTCTGGATCCAGGGGGAGATGCTTATTGTCTTTGAGTCAATAAAAATATAGCAGGATGGCCATAACGACACAAAACTGTATCAGAATCATGTAAAGTGGAATTTTATACTCCACTTTTTAGGCAGAGCTGCACTACACAGAACTGATTTGCTCATTTAGAATATATGGTAACACTTGTGTAATGCTATGTCTACATATTTATACTACTGAACACAGGCACAGGCTGCAGGGCCTTGTCCAGTTTAACACCATACATGCCAGAATAAACCAGTGTAGGAGTGGACCAATTTAGGAGTGGACTTGTTCATCCTCCAGTGTACACCCTCCAGGTGAAGCCTAAGGCATTCATTCTTTCAGACTGCGTGAAAACACAATTAAGCAGGAAACCACCTCATATCAGCTCATGCGAATATGGTTATATATTGGTTATATCTGGACAATCGCTTGAATGGTGTATGTAGGCAGCCTGCTAACACATGGGTATGCCACTAACAGTGTCATGTGAGATTAGTGTTTAGTGTTCATCTAGTACAACTTTTGCAAAGCCTGGTAGGAGTATCAGACGAGCCTGATCAGTTACCAGTGCAGAAGGTCCTTATATGTAAAAGGTAACAAAGGTAAGCAGCTCCACGGGAGGTCTTTAGAAATAAAAGGCAAGTGATTTAAGAATGGCAATTATTGCTTTTTTTCCCCTCACACTGAAAATTTTAATATCCAAAACATTTTTTAAATACAGTATACACTAAATTACACTGCAAAATACTTTATGTAAATTGTTTCTCAAAATGAATACAATAAGGGGTTTGCTTGGGTATGGTGGTGTCAGTACTAGCACCAATCAGAATAAAGACATACTCCTTGAATTTGCTCAGATCAAGGCACTTCCTGGTAACATAAATTCATATTTCATGTTGTTTTCTGTGTTTCACTCATCCTCTCTTCATCTCTCATCATCTACCTCTTGGCACTCTAAGTAACTTTGTCGTGTGTTTTCAGTATATTGATCAGATTTTGCTGTTTCGACCAGTGCAGGAGCTAGTGCAGACTCCCCAAAGACCTACATATCTTCTCCACAGTATGGCATACTGAATAAGATGTCATATCCTGTCTTGGGCCTTCTCTTTCTACAGCAGAAGTAAGGTCTCTGAAGCAAGCGAGAATGGAATGGAGCTGCTGTTCTGCTGCTGTTTTATCACACCTCCATCTCTTGCTCTGGGGATGCTGGTGCCATGATGTCAAAGCAAGTCTCCATCATAACCCGAGACTTGCATAGGTTGACACAGAGCTCCAGTTCGCCGGTGGCCTGAGCCAGGGCCTCCAGGTAGTCCTGTGAGTCCTGGTCTAGATCCGGGTCCACGTCAACTGAGGGAAGAAGAGCAAAAAGCAAAGAATGTGACACTGGAACATCAGAACTAAAGAGTCTCAGGCACATATAACACAAAGGCATTGCTAAGAAGGAAATAGGTGAGTAATCACTCGTGCCATCTGTGGTATCAAAGTGGAGTTTGCAATGAAGTGAGACTCGCAGCCCTGACAGGTAGCTTGATAGGTTGAAGAAAAGGTCCTGATGCAGAGCGGTGTGTGGGGGGGTGGGGCCCAAGGGGAAGAAGGCTTACAGACACACCACCCTCATTTCACCAGCTGCTGAAGAGGTCCTTGATTTATAAAGCATGACTGGCCCAATCATGGCTTTACCCAAGACAGCAGTCACAGTTGAATGGTAAACACCTCCTGGCCAGAGGGCTAAGGCTGATTGCAGAAGGGAAAATAATGCCTTATTGATTCAAGGACACACAGCGTTCTTACACCCAAATGCACACAGACACACACACACACACACACACACACACACACACACACACACAGAGACAAACACACACACACAAACACATAAATACGCACATGCTTTCGTCATTATTCTCATACATGTCCCCTTCACACACTTTGCAAGTGCAATTTCAACACCAGCCATTTTTCTGTAACATTAAAATTTTAATAGCTTTCTTTGTTTGCCGAGCCACTGCTTTTTTTCCCCTCTGTTCCATTTAGTTTCTGAAAAAGTGTAAACAAATGCAAACATAGACCCTGAGCTCAAAGATCAGCCCTGTAGGTTGGTGGATATCTTGCAACAAAGTGTGTAACGCTAATATAATTTGCTAATATAAAAGTGCGTAACATAATTTGGTTTCATTTTTCTAAAATATTTCTTTCCATGCTCTAAAAAAAAAAAAAAAGAGCTGGTGGTTTTGATAGTAAGTAACATAACCCATAAAATATAACCTGACTATGTTGCCATGACCATTCAGAGCTTAGCTTTAGTGGAACTAGAGGCTAGCGACACAGTGTACACAAAGATTCATTAATGCTTATAGTAGTTGAAGCAATAGACCAGAGAGGACTCATTCCTCCATTTGGCCCTCTTTGGCTTTACTTTATTGGGATCTCTTGCAGCTCAGATATTTAGGATAGGTCTGCTTGGATGATAACACATACAAATTTAAAAAAGAACATTTGAATTAGACAAGTCAATACATTTATACATCTGGTTATAGTAATATAAAAAGAACAAAAAGAACTGAAATTAACATATGGAAAAGTATAATCCTTTACAATTCTCATATTGTTTTCAGACTAAATTGTTAGCAAAAAGAATTTGCTTAAATGTGCCCATTAATTGATTCTCATTACCTTATCATTGCACAGTAAACCCATGAGCACAAAGTTCAAAGATGCAAATTAAAGTCTAAAAGGAGGATCATTAGTCTACACATCATTAGAGGGTAGTCCATGTCCTTAGTTACAAGGTTCAAATATGTTGGGTAGGAACTGATTGATACACTATTAAATGTATGTATGGAGCATAAAATAATAATCCTGCTGACAGTTGAAAAAGTTGTATAACTTTGACCAAAGAACATTTAAACCTGTGTAAATGATATTTTGACTGTGTAACACTACATATATGTCCTTTAGTCTTTAGTGCCTATTACAACCCCAGCTGATTTAAGTGAATTGAATTGAATTTAATGTATTATTACACAGGAACAGTTCAAAAGTGACATAATAAGCATTCTAATTTCATGGCTGTGTTGGGGCGTTAAAGCCACCTAATACTGCATTTTATTAATTTTGTAGGTCGCGTGTGCACTTATTGCCATTTGTTAAATTGGTGGACAGAAATATACATGCCTGAGACTAGGTGGGTGTAGTGGTGCAGCAGGGCTTTGGCATTTAAAATCCACTGGTGCAACATTAGTTTTAAACCCATTTTGGCTTAAAACCACACTTTCACTACCATCTCCTCAGACCTGCCCTTCCTCAGACAAAGCTAAGTGCAACACATAAAATGTTTCTCACAGTGGGATTTTGTCCCTGAACATTACCCAGCTAAAAATATATCTCTTAATTGCTATCTAAACACAACAGATTTTTTTTTTTCCCATACAGATTCATTTTTTCCATAAACCAGTTGTATTGTGACTAATAAATGTGAATAATTAGTCAAATCACAAATATATAAATATTAATTTAATTTTCTTCACAGAGAACAATCATCATCATCATCAAAATGTATTATGACAATTATTGTTGATATTGTTAATAATTATTATAGACATATAGACATATAAGTATGTCTGTTTTCTAATCTGTGAATTATTTGGCACTGCCATTCCTGCTTACTTGCTGCCATGACTCAAATATCACTGCAGTGTTTGTCCTACACATGCTCAGATTTTAAAGGGAAAGAGAGGAGTTAATCTGATTGGATATTGCAGCAGCACACCCAACCTGCTGATCACATATAAAGTCTAACCTGACTTCTTTTTGTAATTTCACCACTCTGTGCTGGATTAGTGCCTCTGCACTTGTCATGAAAATAGCAAACTACAATTCTGCCACGCCCACACGTGCCTGCGTCATGGTCTTATGCCTTATTCCTGTGCTTGCACTATGTCCATGAAAATAGAGGCCCTAATGTTAAAAGGTGTTACAATTGTACTGCTTAGATTTCGGCAGTGCTTTTTTTTTTGTTCAAAATGTTCCAGCAAAGTGGAAGGGATGTTAATGGAAGGGAAACTCACATTCTCCAGCCCACTTTTCAGGGTCCAGCATTAGCTGAGCCTTGGCGTCCTCCAGCTCCCTCTTCAGCCTGTCGTGCTTGACCCGCAGCTCCCGGAGCCTCTGATGCCGCTTCTCTAGCATGCGCAGGCGAGCACTGAAGTACTGCAATCCCTGCAAAGACAGAGGGAGAGGCAGCGGGGGGGCTGAGAGACAGATGAGCGACGGCTGACCTGGGATCAGCCGGCGGCAGAGCTCTGCATGCATGCCTCTGACAGCGTACCAGCAGAGGCAGTGCCCCGTGCTCCTGCTGTTGGTGCCTGTGTGCTTCTCTGGGCTCCTGTGTGGGAGCAGGTTCACTGCACCAGATATTAAGGCAAACTGAGTCACGCAAAACCTATGTTAGGGGCAGGTTCATTGGTGAGAAATAAAATTTGCCTAAGCTCTCCTAATCTCCTGGATAAATGTTTTCTTAAGGTAATAAAGAAACAATTTATTAAAAATAGAATAGAAAAGTGTATATTGTGCCACTGAGGTTCATTTCAATATATTGTTCATTTTGTTGATGCTGACTTTGGTGTTGTTCTTGTGCTTTTTTGTTTGTTTTTTTATCCAAAATCTTAACATCACACCATGTGTGAATCTGAATATCTTTGCAGTTTCAGCATGCTACTTTATTCAGTGGTTTCACTTTCACAAATCAGGCCACATTCACACACTTAAATAAACATACCTTTTCAACAAATGGCTGACAGGGACGGAGGAAAGAGAAAGGTATTTGAGTATGCTAATGCAAATATAATATAGATACAGAAATGAAGTCTGTGTATCTGTCTCAGGAGATGAAATATCCATATTTGTCCACAAATAGCATATATGAGAATACTCCAAAATGTCATAAAACTACTTCCCCATTCCATAAACACACATTAGTGAAAAGCACTTTGTTAAGTGTGAGCTGCCAAAATCTGAAAGATGAATTGGAGACATTTTCTTAATTGAAAATAAATCATGGCACCTTCCAATAGACTTAGTGTCTGCTACACACAATTGGCTGGGCAAGGAGGGTTGGACTCATGTGTGTGGTTAATGATCTGTGGATGTGCAGCACAGAATGGGACATAAAGAAGCATCAGGCAGGCCACAGACTCAGAGGCCACACCTGGTCATTCATCACTGAACTCTTCTCTCTTTCTCAGCCACAGTGCCAGCCTAGCCAAACTCAAGCTATCAGTCATATCTGAATCCACTGGGAACCATCGGTAATTGTTCCTGAGATAACCTCCACAAATGCAAATGTTATATTTATAGCGAGCCCAGCAAGGACTGGGAGGGAGAAATACTTGCGACTCTGGCTGATGCTTATGATTTTTAATTAATGTCATGCTCAATTAAGAGCGATGAGCCACTACACTGTGGTTGAGCTGTTCACAGGACACAGAAATGAACTTTAGGCATTCTCAAAGGAGGAAAGCTTTTATACTAATAGCTTTCTATAGCCTGAGATGTGGCTATCTTAAACTGCTTTCTTGCTTAATGTGAGGGCAATGGTCATACAGTTGCACTACACTGCACTCCCATGCATTCTTTGTGCTTAGTCATTCTCAAATCTCCTCATTGAATATGTTCAGTTATTTGTAGCAAAAGCAACTTATACTCTTACAAATATGCTGGATATATGTTATAGTTTAAACAAACATGACATAAAAATGGAGTAATGACACCGCTTACACAACAGATAAATGAGAGAATTCAGTAAGCACAGACGTCTAAACAACTATGCCCAACAAAATGCCCTAACGGAACACTCCCAAGCCTACTAGCAAAAGATAGAATGCTCTTACCTCCGTGACTGAGCCCTCCTTGCATCTCTGAATTCGTTCCACATCGTCTATTTCGTACACCTTAATCTCAAAGGCTTCCTTCAAGGAGCCTCCGAGTGGAGGCAGGTCCACCCACTGGCCTGCAGCACCTGCCTTCCTGCCCAGAGAGGATGTGTCCGGCAGGGGAGCAGGGATCAGCCGCCGTCGCTGCAGGCCTGGAGAGGTCAGACAGGGCAATGCTCTACATCTGGGCCGAAGATGCAAACCAGGAACATCCCAGGGCTTTTGGGCATGTATGAGGCTTGAATGCAGTTATTTAAAAGTAGAAGTGACTTCAAAAAGCGGCGGGCTCCAGTATGGGGCAGATTATATATACATTAAGGACAAGACTGTACCTTCTGCTTCTTTTATGGACTACCAGAGATGGGCATAAATGAATGCCCCTTCAGGTAGGCTACACAAGAATACATTATTAAGCTCCATTATATCATTGAACCCGTGTTATACAGCAGTTTGTGATAAGAATAGGATCAGCAAAAATGTCCATATGTAAGCATGGTGCACAGTCATTCACAGAAACTTTCCCATTTCCCATTTACAATTCAGTCATACATCAGTATACTGTGAGCTGCTTTGATGAACATGGAAATTGTGCCTATGCAGTATGAAATACAGGGTTACATTACATTTCAATTCTAAAAAGCAAGAAACATGCAGGTAGGAAGATGTGATAGGGTATCAGCAGTACTGTCAGTGCTGTGTACATGCACAGCTTGTTATCTGAAGCAATCTCAGAATAAGCATTGAATGTCCTTGAAAACATTAAAAAGTGCCAGCCTTGTAGTCTCATTCTTAAATTCAATAATTCAGTGACAGAGAGGACATCAGAATCTACAACCAATGGCTGAATATTCCCAGTATCTATGGCAAACATCATTTTTTGGGAAGTTCAAAGTGAAAAGCATTAGCTCCTAGGTGCCCTGGAAGTGAAACCTACCATTGGCTCTCTTTTTGGGAGACTTTGAGACCTTGGTTCGACTGGCAGTAGACACTCCACTTTCGCTCATGGAGTCATGGGCTGATGATGCACTGCCTGTGGTTTCACTATCCCTTATCATGCTTTCATAGCCACTGCTGCCTCCGCTGTGGTAGAAGAGTGCCGTGCGGCCCATGGCTGGGGGCAGCTCCCCACTAAGAACACTGCTGTTGTCACTGCCGTGCCCACTGCTGTAGCGCTGGGGCCGGCGCGGGGCAGTGATCTTGCTGTAGGGCGAGGGCAGCAGTGCAGGCAGTGAAGGTTCACCAGGTGTTGGGCCAAAATCACCACAGCTGCTTGCCTGATCACCAGACCCTTTGATGTTTTTCTTTGAGCTGCCTGACACCAGTTCACTGACCCGACTGTTAGCTGCTCGAACGGCTTGTTTTGTGCCCATGATGGTCCCCCTGCCTGGCTTGCTGTTGGTGCCAATAACAGAACGAGTTGGGGTTTTCCCACTTGGAGGTAGGCTGGTCCGTGCAGTTGAAGTGGACAGTGATTTGGTGGAACTCAGTGGTTTAGACCCATTGGTAGACAAGGACTTAGTTTTGTTTCCATTGCTAGCAATGGCTCTAGAAGTTATACTAGCTTTGATCTGTCCCAGCTTACTGATTCCAAGAGTAGTGGTTGATGGAGGAGAGATGGATGCAGGTGTGGAGCTGGAAACCCCAAGTCTGGGTCCTGTCCTATTGGATTTACCATTGCTCCCCAAGTTGGCACTACTGCTCTCTCTCAATGTTCCATGTTTGGATCCGAGTAATGTTAAGCTGTCACATCTTTCAAGGGACAAAAGACTGCCAAAGTATCTTCCAGTATCTCCTTTGGACCCTCGTGCCTGAATACTAGATGCTGTCTTTAAGCTGGAAGATTTGTAACTAAAAGAGTCCCCTCTGAACTGAACATCAAATTCCTCCTCTGAGACCGATACTTTTGATGAACAAGATTTGGCTGCATCACTGCCCAGTGATTTTAAGGCACCAGGAGACAGCAAAACACGTGTTCTCTGGTCAAGGCTAGATTTTCGAAGGGGTGGGGCAGGAGGTGACATGCTTCCAGACTTTGGGAGCAAGCTGCCCTTCTGTCCATTTGCTCTCTTTCCCAATGATGAGAATTTCAAACTGGCACTTGTTTGGATGGTGTCATGACTCCACTTAGACTCTGTAGAGTTTTGAGGCATTGAGACCATGCCAAGTGTTGTGGCTCCTCGTCTCAGCTGTGGCATTCTACTCAGGCTCTCACCTTTCTTTACACTGGATTTCTCATAGCCATCCACTACTCTCTGAGATGAGGAGGATACAGGTATTTTTGGTGATCGTGGTACACTGTTACTATTTGCACTTGTCTTTCTAGATGGAAGCCCACTCATTCCACTTTTAGATAGCTTGCCAAAAGAGATGATCTCTGTATTTCTTGAGTCTAACTGACCAGTGATGTGCATCCACTGTTCATCTGTCCTGCTTCCTTGCTGCTGCAACTCACGACTGCAGCTGCTGCTTGAGGCAACAGATGAGGTAGGTTTGTTTTTCCTAGGGAGACTAGAATGAGCAGTGTTGGACATTTGGATGGATTGTGAGGAGATGAAGGTATTTGGTTTCAGAGGCTTTGGACCTCTGAGGGATGGTTTGATAGTGTCATGAGGTGGACGGTGCTTAGTCATGGGCATTTTCTCAGAGGTTATTGATTCATAGTTCACCTCTGAAAGACATATTGCACTGTCACTGAAGGAGCTTTTTGTGCCTTGGTGGGAGAAAGAATCCATATGTAAAACAGGTAAATTCATTGTTAATTTATTATCAGGTCCTCTGCATACACCTTTTAATGTAAGGCTTTTTGCGGAATGTTTTCCTTCAGTATTCATGCTACCATCAGTTGTTTTGTTCACCCAGGCATCTTTAGAAGATTGCACTGTGCTGTGCCCAGCAGAAAGGTCATTTTTTAATGTTGTTTGGCTTATCTGTGTACGGTCCATTTCTGATGAGTAAGCGTCAAACTCATCATTGATGCTGCTGATTATACTGACTGGCCTTGAGCCAGGGGCTAGAGCCTGCAAGGAGCAGTCACTGTTAAAGCTAATAATGCTGGAAGGTCGGCCATTGTCTGGAACTACATCAGTAGGCAGCTCCTCTACCACAGTGAACACTAGCTCATCTTCGCCATTTAGCTCCACGGGCTGCTGTAATGTGACGGTAGTCCTTATAACATCTCTGTCTAAACACCTGCTTCTTAGGGCTGCTCGGAGGTGACTCACCTCCATTGGACTCCTAGTCATATAATTTGCCGAGTCAAGCACTGGAGAACCAGTGCGTTCCCCATGCCTTAGGGCTTGCTGGCTCATACCCATTGGAGGCGTTCTTGTGGATAAGCCACTATCACTGGCCAAATCTGAGGTTCTATGCAGTGAGGGGGAAGCATGGGGTTTAGGTAAAGGTCCTTTGTTGAGGCAGACTTTCTCTCGTACAACTGAGTCTTGTGCTGAAGTTCTAAGATCAAATACAGCTTCATTTGAGGTTAATTTGGAATGTTCCATGAGAGCAGGCTTCTGGAGTGAAGGCTTAGTTGTCTTGGGAGATACAGCAGTTGCTTCTGTTACTTTTATAGTTCCACTCTGAGCCTTAGGGACTGTCTGAGACCCTTTTACCTCACCTGTAAAAGCAGAAGTGCTCTCACTTCCATCAATACACTCAAGTCGCTCTTGTAACTCTGCAAAAGTGTTACATTTTAAGTGATCCCTGTCTGATTTGGAAGCCTCTTTCACACGCTTTTTGTTCAGTGAAGGAATGATGGGAACAAAAGCTGGAGGGCCCTCATTGTCACTGAGTTCACGGTCGGAAAATGGAGCCCCTCCTGGTCCCACGTAGATAACTGTATCGCAGGAGTGCTCACTGCTAGAGGAGTAATCTGGGTCACTGGACAGAAGAGCAGGGTGATCTGGATCTAGGGCCACTGTCCTGGGGTGGAAGGGTTTCAAGTGAGATGGCTGTCGGATTTGTCCTTCCTCACAAGAGCTCTCCCCTCCTGAGGAACTGGATGCATACTGAGGGGATGACAGAAGATACACTGAGATCAGGAAATGCAGAAATTTGCAGAACTTCACTATGCACAATTAATTCAATTCCTCCACTTGTAGGTATGTGTCAATATTATCAAAGCTTAAGTGTACACACACAATAACTGTTAAGTGTAAAAGCACAATAATTTTTAGTGTCAATGTAATATATTGTATTATTGGCTTATGTGATACAAGGAACTTCACACAATCTGTTAAATATTAATAAAAGCTGTCAAAGTCTGTTTATATCTGTTGGAAATATGCTTCTGTAATATGAAAATGTGAATGTCATTTTCCCTTATGAGCAGTAACATTGATTACCACTGGAACATGTTACTGAAAACGTCTTTCCATAAATTAAAGTTGAACCAGTTGAAAAAATAAAAATAAAAATATATATATATATATATATATATATATATATATACACATCATAAATGTATATATATATATATATATATATATATATATACACATCATAAATCTGAATTACATAAATATATACACATCATAAATCTGAATTACTTTCAGTCAGATTCAGTCAGATTCTCTCAGGCAGACACATTAACTGAATGCTTTTGTGAAATAAAATACCAAACGTGAAATTCTATGCTCCATCCTCGAATCTATATGACTCTCTATATATTCCAGTAATAACTAAAGTCTATATACTATACTGTACTATACTATAGTAAAGCTCTTTACAGCGAATGCCCTGTTTCTTTGGAAACCAGTAAATTACACCGAACTCATTTATTACCTCTACTTATTTAACTCTATGTAGTTACCCTCTTGAAAGGTCTTCACACACACACACACACACACACACACACAAATGTACCTTGGACTTCTTCTTCCTCATGCGATGGATGCGGGAGGCTAGCTGCAACGTGGAGAGCGACTCAGCGTAATTGGCTGGGGAATCAGAGATGTGGGCAATCATGGTGGTTCTGCAGTTGATGTTACCCAGGGTCTCGCTCAGAAGCATGGTGAGCTTGCTGTCCCTGAATTATACATCACAAAAATCCCCTCGTTAGACCAAAAGAAAACCAGACCACGTGCAATTCCAACCCCTTGTTAGCCCAAAGAAAGCCAGACCAAGTGCAATTCCATCTTCTTTCCCCTTAAGATCACAGATTACTACACAAAGATGCTGGTCACAAATGGTGTCCTATAGAAAATTAGCTTTCCCCACTTTCCCCTTTCAACTTTTAACACACCAGCTTTTACATTACTGTGGGGTGCGCATGGACATATACATTTTTCAACATAAAGAATATAAAAAAGACCCTCTTACCCCAGTTTCTTTCTTCACTACCACAGACTCTTCTCTTGCCATTCCCTGAACTACATTCCTGTCAATAATCTCAATGACTCTCCTCCTCCTCCATTTCATTTCTTTATCTCTACCAACCAGGCTAATTGTCCTGATTGATCTGAAGAGAGTGAGAGCTCAAGTTCTGTTGTGTATGGAGATTAGTGTTGCTCTATGGGTGCTCTCAGATACATCACAAGACCTTAAAGTCACACTCAGTGAATAATTATGTCATGCAGAGCATACCTGTATGGAACATGCTTTGCACCATTAACCAAAGCAAGGATGACATTTCCCAGAGCAGCCAGCGACAAACACTGGCCACCTCCTCCATCCCTTGTTTGACTGAGGTCAGATTCACAGCTTCCCAGGTCCAAAAGATGCAGACGGCTGCGCCCTCCTGACACTAGAGAAGAGAAAGGCTGTATATATTCATAAATACCACATACATTCTACTATAACCACCCTATTCCAGGTGTCCAATACAAAAAGGGTAAAAATGATACCCTTCACAACAAAGATATCTGTGCAGCGTATCTACACTCCATATAGTATAGTATAGACCAAAAAATCAGATGCAAAATTAACTAAGGTACACAAGTAACACAAGTGTCTAACTAAGGTACTCAAGTAGATCCTATACAGTGTACTGTAACTTTAGCAATATAGATAACTTTATTCTTAGATGTACACTGCTCAGAATCTATCTATTTATCTTTGAAGTTTATTGTGAAGAATAAAATGAGATTATATTCCCATGTAGATCACCGGGCTAAAACCCATTCAGTATTATTAAGGAAGAGAGATGAGGCGCTTATTTCACACACAAGACACTATTAACCTTGCATCAGCAAATTTTAAATAGACTGGGTGCCCAGAACAGCAAATTTGCATGAAGCAGGGGATGCAAACTAGCCTCTTCCTCATGCCAAGATCTATAAAGATTCCAGGAGATAAGACTTTAGCCTCATTAGATATTGAAATTTATGCTGGCAGTGGTCAGCGCCCAGCCCGCATTCACCGACAGGGGTGAAATTTTAATGATCAGCTGAATGTTGAACCACTACTTTGATATGTAGGTAGTGACTCTAAATAAAAATGAGCTATCTCCATTTATTAGGTGTGTTGTTCAGTTATTATCAGCATGGTCAAATTTATCTAATTAATATACAGTATGTGCAAAATTAGGAAAACATAACAGAATATCCAACAGTGTGCAACACTGTAAGTTCAATGATGAATGGAAAATATGGTATCGGTGATGGAATTTAACCCTTTATATTCAGGACAAAATGTATTTCACATATAGCTTGGAAACAATCCAAGTTTGTATGTACAACAAGCCTTTTATTTGTAAATCTGTAATTTAGCATAAACTGTATGCATTTAACATATAGTTTTAATAATTGAAGGACAGCTCAACTTTTCTTTAATATGTGGACTTCAGAACTCTAAAACTCTCTCCCCATTTTTCTTACAGACACACAGACACACACACACACACACACACACACACACACACACACACACAACTGAATGAGGTCATACTTGCTCCCTTGGCACTCTTCTCTGTGCGGTACTGGGTGACGTGTAGGGTGAAGAGCATGTGCGAGTTGCATCTCTGCTCTTCGGCACAGTTAGGTCTGCTAATGCTACGTGCTGCCAGGGCTGCATCCAAGAAGAAAGCAGCCCGCTCTGCAGAACATGCACGCAGCTCACTCTGGTTCTGGAGCTGGAACATTGGGAACACCAAGAGAATAATCAGCAAGATCAACTATGTAACAAGATAGAAATCTGAATTGGCTACTGAAGTAGTGAAGGAAAGATTGGAATGCAAGTAAGTAATAGAAAAAAAATGACCTGAGATCCAGAAACAGGGTCCTCTCTTAGGTAGACCCCAGCACCTTGGCTGTCTTGGGAGGTGCCTGCAGACAAGTCAGCTAGAAGATCTGTCAAGACTTCCTCCCTGCTGCTGATCTCAACGGCTGACACACGGACGGAGAACCGCGCCCCAGCCTTCTCCTTCTTCTCTTCAATGAGTTTGAAGAGCCAAGAGATTGCACAGGGTGCCACTCCCAGACTCTGGGTGGCGCTATCTTGGCCAATCATGGTATAGGTCTTGCCTGTTGAGAAAAAGCTAATGAAGGACCCAACACGTGAAATCAGAACGTGACCAGCTTTAGCAAGAAAGATGATAGAGGAAACCTGAAGAACTGAGAACAACCAGAATACCTCAAGGGACAACCTGATGACCAAAGAGACAACCAGAAGACCCCAAGAGACAATCATAAAATCTCAGTAAATACATATAAACACTGGGCTTTCTGCCAAGCACCTATTAACAGTAATATCCTCTGGGTAAAATACAAGTTACATTTATATACCAACACAAAAAAAGTACAGTGTACCTACATTGGTCTACCCCTTTGTAAATGCTGTACTGGAAAAAAAAAATTTAATAAGAATAACGAAACCAGAGCATGTGCCAACACATAAAATATAAGGTAATTCCACATGTAATGCTAATTACCTATAATGTGACATTAATGTAAGTTGAATAGTTATGTAAAGGGATTTGTGATAATAAACACGATATTGAATGGTGAGCTATGACAGAAGGAAATAAACAGCAAAACTAATTGTGAGGGAATGGTGACATAGCAGGAATCCAAAAGCCTCTCACAGTAAGTGGCCATACAAGAGAGTAAAGAAAAAAAGAGAAGCAACTAGAATGTTTTCCAAACAACTAGCATGAACCCTTGTGCTCAACATGCTGTAGTTAAGCCCAACATAGTGCACATCTAGCTCCTTTCACTTGAAAGCAACTCATTCTAAAGTGAAAATCAAGAATTTTTTTCCTGGAAGAAGTTCAGTGATCAGAGACACTCATTATTCTCTTACAATCACAAAGTTGATTTATGTCTATTAACTCTTTAACAAAAAAAATGCTAACCATGCACATTTTAAATGCCTCAAATAGACTAGTGATTGATAAGTATGTGTAAATGGGGTTTACAAAATCTTTTACACATGTTTCATGTTTATGGTTTTTTTGGTGATATATTATTTATTTATTTGTTTGTTTGTTTCACACACAGAGTCCCAGTGTATGCATTTCTGATAATGCAAATGGCAAAAAAACTAAACTACTTAAATATTTACACTAGTTTAAACCAGTAAATCTGAACTGTTATATATATATATATATATATATATATATATATATATATATATATATATATATATATATTAATAAATACAAGTGTTTGAGACTGAGGTAGAAGCAAGGATAAGTGGGTGCTGACCAAGGTTGGCATGTCCGAAACAGAAGATGCAGCCATCTGCCCCGTTCACCACGGACTGAATGACCTCTGCCACAGTGCCCGAGCACACCTCTGCCTGTAGAGACATAGTGGACTCATTAACATGTGCACAAATGACACAGATCATTAAATACAAAAGATGTGGCCAGTGGACACAATGACCAGAGCTTATTTATTCTGTCTCAGCATAAGCTCTACTCTTGATTAAAGACAATATGAGACATCTGAAAGACCAATACATGAATGAACATTGTGATACCATGACTGTATAGAAATTGTTACAGTAGACCATGGCAGGTGTTATATAATCTAGTGACAACATATACCTGAATTATACAGGACCTAATTGCATTTTAAAACTATCAAAAGCTGTAACTGTAAATCAAACAAACAAACAAAAAATGTAGGCTTAAGATTGTTGATGGGTTCAAAGATGTTTCATTGAGTTGCACCACATCTCTGGGGTCCTAGGCTTCAACTAGCCCCGCCCTCTATTCCTGAAAAGCAGCGTACAAGCCACCTATGTTGTTACAGTTTCAAATTATGTCATTTCTCACTGCTCTAGATACAGTATACTGTTACATAACAATTTTCAACTGCATGGCAATACGCTTCACATTCTAAGTGTGAGAGGAATATAGAGATAAGAGATAAGAGATATGAAAGCTCACCATGAAGGGTTCAAATGATAAAATCATATGTATACACATATCTCCCTAAGGAAAGCTTTGAGAGTGTTGCAGTGAGAACTGCTTGTGATGCTGGCTTCTTGAAAGCCTTCTCTCCTTTGAACAATGTAGGATAGTCACTAACCAGATATAGTCAAAACAGGAAGTCTGAGATTCCACTATAATGTCCCATAGTATGAAGGATAATGCAGAGAAAAAGTACTACTGTGTGCTGTGTCTTTCTCCAACACATTGCAGGAACACCCTGCACCTCAGAGTAATATTCCCTTCCCATATCCTGGAATACTTCTATGTGTCCCCTCAGCAATCTAAGCTTTCTAGCTTGCTTTCTCTTTTAAAATAAATACTTTGATCTGATCTTGGGGTGCCTTGCCTGAGAACTCACATGAATATCATTGGATAGAAAGATCTGCCAAAAGATTTCACTGCTAGAAGAAAAAGCAGTGGTTACAGAGGTGCTTGAAGGATGCCCTTGGAAAAACTCACCTTGCATATTTCTTATGTTATTCTTTCACACTCAGGAATTAATGACAATTAACAACAATTTAAATAAAACTTACTTGTGAGGCATCCTGGGTGAAGACCGTATCGAAGTTGAACATCTTCAGGGCGGTGGCAGCCGCAAAGCGCCTCTGGGCTGCAGAGGAGTGAGTGTTGTTGGGTGGCTCAGTGAAGGTCAGCTGCTTCTTATGGGTGTCTACCTTCAGGAAGGACATGGACTCAGAAGTGTCCCATGCTCCTTTGGCAGGGCATATGCGCACCATTACCTTAACCTGGATGGTAAAGATGCACGCAGGAACAATTTAGGAATCAAATGTTTAAAATACATGGAGTTCGCACTGAGAAATCAGATAAAAAGGAAAAATAGATGTCTGGAACACTCAGTCTTACTACTTCCATTGCAAAGCCTATCTACTTCTGTGATGCTCAGCATTGTTTGAGGCAACAGTTTTGAACACAGCATGGTGCACTAACATCATTAGTTTCCTTGCCAAGGATTACCCTCACATTACCAATACTTGGAAAGGCTTCAAGTTGGCAGCAGCTTGGGTATGAATGCCAAAACACACTATGCATAGCTCTACCCTGTTGTAATGCAAGTGGTAAGTGGGATTCTCCCTGCAGAGGCAAGATATCTCATGCACTGACCAGACATCAGATGGCACTAGAGTCTCCAGTGGTCAAAACCTCCATAGGCAGAAAACGCCTCCTCATCCTCATGCAACAGGTTCTCTGTGGTGTGGATGACATCATTTAACCAGATTTCTCACAATGCTGGGCAGCACTTTTCAATATTGTGCTTGTGGACACATCATGTGAACATGTGTCATTGAAATGTGAGACATCTGTAGAAAACAATCTGTATAATTCAGGTATATCTCGTCACTAGATTATATAACACTTGCCATGGTCTACTGTAACAATTTGTATACAGAAAACAGTCCGCTGCTGCGTAACATTTCTGCTGATGAAATTGATCTTTCAGATACCAAACAGCAAATTCAGCATTCCACTCTCTTAAAGGTGCAAGTAATGTTCATGTGTCCACCCCCCGCCAACCCGCACGACCAGTAGCTGCAGCTTTTGCCCTTAAGGCAAGCTGATTAGCAGCACTCCAATCTCCTCGTTTTTCACACAGGACAAACATTATATGCAGAGCTCATGGAATTCTAAATCACCCCCCAAGCCATCTAAATATTGCAGACTACCATTTAATCCACTGAAAACAAAAATTAATTGTAGCACCCTATAGTGCCAGAATGTTTTGAAACATTTGATTTTATACAAAACAAGACCTTCATACATTTGGCACAGATAAAGCTCTATGAACTATTTTTTGGCTGAAAATAACAAAAATAAACAGACACTAATTTGGTAAGGTTCATGGAGCAGCCTGACAAGATGGGGACACTGTGCCTCTCGGGCAGAGGTATTCAAAGCACAGTCCTCAAGGTCCAGCTCCCACAGATTTTTCAACCTCTTTTTACCTAGTAGTCAGCTGTGATGTCAAAGTGGCAAACCAGATACATTAATCAATTAATCAACTACAAGAGATTACAAAATCCAGGACAAGATTTTGAAACAAGGTCACTGTTCCAAGAAATCCCTACAGAACAGAGAGTCCAGCTGGGACCAAAGCTGAAGTGCAGCTCCTGGAGCAGACCATGTCCAAAAAGATCAACACAGCTCCACCCTCCCACTAAAATGGGTCAGCACTCTGTAGCCACTCATCTCTAGGCTCAGGTATCCATTCATTCATGTACCGATCTCCAATCTTTGTCCAGCAAAGCTTTGCAATGTCTGACTCCCCACGAATACACTGATAAGCTAGCTATGTACTATTTTTACTTGCATAGACAAACATCAGTGACCTTCTGATCCAAAACCACCTACCATCAACAAATTTTAATGGAAGTAATTTAAATGTCTCACATTACATCTGACCTAAAAATCACTCTAGGATGGTACACAGCTACTGAAAGCCATAATAATACTTAACTTGCCCTGTGGTCTAACAACTCGCAATGCAGTGATGGCCTATGACAAAGTCCATTAGCTTAGCATTCAAGCCTGCCAAGTTACTTGGCTACCTGCTGCTAATGACTGAGTCCTGTTCAGTCCATTTATTGGATGACCAACAGGTGAAAATTAATACAGGACTGCCAAGTCTCATGCATTTAGCATGAGGCTTAGGAAATTCGATTCTTATACTCTCACACAACTGTCATAATTCTCATGCTCTCACACAATTTTACGTCTCCGTCCAAACTGAGCTCCAGACTGAATTCAAACACTCGTGAAGTTGCTACTGATTTTACTGACTGCCACTTTGCTACTGTTGCAGCTTCAACTGATTAAAAAAAAGCCTGTACTGACAACGGTGGCATTTCATGTTATTATAAATATATGCAAATGAAACAGAGTACACTAACTAGCTAGTAAGTTATTGCTGGACCATAGTTCAGTGGAATCTGGACTTGTAATGTTGCATCAAGAATCTAGCCAGAAACCATTAAGACTTCTCCCGAAAGTCAAATGACTTGGCGTGAATGTAATGGTGTAGGAGTAATAAAAGAGTAGGAAAAAACCCTTCACTAGGTATACATTGCAAACAAAAAAGAATTTTAAAAAATGTCAAAGCACATGGACAATAAACTAAATATAATTAATAACAAGATCATTCTTTAAGAATATGAGATTACCAGACTGTGGTTTTAACATTTAGATAAAAGTTGATAAATTTGTGATGAATGTATCATCTGTTTTAATGTTTTTGGGATTTTCTCTAGCAATTTTGATCTGTTTACCTGACCACTGTTTGCTTCTGGTTTTTGACTTAGACCTTAGACCAAATATCGCTTTGTAAATTGTTCACTGTTTGACAAATCTTTGCCTTTGTATAATATGCTTTAAGCCTTGACTTTACAGTTACTATCAACTTCCACTGAGCTCCTGTTTCCACCATTTACAGTATGGATACACTCTTAGTAAAGACTACTCCTTTCGCCACATAAATCCATTTCCATTCAGTTATAAACAAGTGCTTATCTACCACACCTCCACTCTTTTGCATTTCCACATGCTTGCTTCAGTGCCTGTTGGTAATCTGCTGCAACTCTGTGGACCTCATTAGGAATCTCAATAAAATTTTGCAGCTGTCCATTTTCCATGCCTATTGTGCATTTTAGGCTTGTAAATTAGACCTCTTGATGTATACCAACTGAACAGACAGGCACTCAAATGTAATAGTGAATGCAAGGTGCCCTAGCTGCACAGACCTATCTTTGTAAGGGATGCGGGAACACACCTGGCATCTAATCCACCGATTTAAGGGGTCCCTGAAGGTCTCCTCTCTGAAGTTTAACTGAGATGGCTGACGTCATTGCCCTTTGTGAGATGGCTGTAGGAAGCCATCTCCCAGTAGGTTTCACTGCACAATAAACCTGCACCATCTGCTGGTGTTTACGAGTCAACTGGTCTGTTGCTCCTTGTTCTTCTGGGAGAAGCACTGCATATTTATCTGCCCAAGGATCATGTACCTACCACAGTAACCAACTTAGTAGATGAGTCAGTACGGAATTACACAGGCCCTTTCAGTTGTGCTATCAGAGAAGGTCATTCTGTGGTCAGATCAGACCACAGCAGCCTTCAGGGCATCCGGGGGCGTTGAAAGAGCTCGTAGTTCAATGTGCAGATGCCATGCTGATATGAACCTGCAGGTCTGCCTCTAAATGGCTCCAGTTGGCACAAGATGCTTGCAGTTATCACACAGCGCATGGGTAACAACACTAGCACACATTGGCAGCTAGTCACTGCACTAATTGTGACATTGCTAAAAGTAGACAAGCAGATGTCTTGCCACTCTCATCCACATATTCTACCACTGGCTGCAAAGCTGGTATGAAGAGAAGGAGGTGGGTGGCTGTGCTATATTAGGACCATGTCTAATCCACTTCAGTGTAATCTCTTAGTACACGTGTAATGTCTGACATACAACACTACTACTTTCTAGGATTTGACACCAAGACTTGGCAAATAGTGGCTTCCTGGACAGCCATAGATAGTCATTTTCACTATGATAATCTGAATCCCCATGACCCTCATGGTGAAGGAGACAGATCAAAATACACCTCCAGAAAGAAAATATAATGTCTGCACTCATTTTAGGCACCTAAGACTCTCTCACATGGCCAGGGTAGTCACTTACATGACCAGGGTTGGGAATGTGCTTTTAAAATGTATTTCACTACAGATTACAGAATACATGCCCTTAAATGTCATTTGTAATATATTACAATAGATTTCTCAAAGTGAGTTTAAGTACTTTGGATTTCTTCTACAATATATGGTACACAACACAGTGTTATTTATTAGATTGTTTCTGTTTCTTATGAAATGATCATAAGAAATAATTAGAACTTTGGAGGTGCATCAGAAGAATTGTATTGAGGAACATTATGATGTCATATCAAGGTCATGTCAGTTATGCCGATGCTTGTCGGTATGTGTCTATGAGTCATATGCATCAAATAACGGGCTTCTATTATGTCTTGTGAAAAGATTTATTCCTTCAAATCTTTCTGAGGCAGTCAGTCAGTAACATCCAGTCCTGCCTCTGCAGTTTCTAGCACTCCAGCAGATGCCTGTGCTGGGACAGAACCTCCCCTTTCAGCTGCATGTGACCCTCTGACCTGCCACTTTTTCTCACTCCCACTGCCTATAAAACACTCAGAGATAGGAATGCTGTCTGGTATTCCAAAGGAGCTTCTCAGAATTCCAGCATCCTGGGAATGAAGGCTACTGGCCTGTCCCGAGCTGTCAAACACAGTCTGCTTTGATGGCAACTTGAGAGCTGGCCAAATCAGATTTCTTACAGAGCCTTCTTGATCTAAAATGGTTACATATACAGAATGAGACCAAGTAATACATTGTTTCCATCTAAATCAAATGTTAGAGCAAGCTTATGCAAAAGTACAGGATTGCTGTGTCCCAAATGTCACAGTTGAACCACCTGGCCTAAATTCTTAGCTTGGGGACTTGACTGTACCTTTCCCATGCCGGGGGTGTCTTTGCTCTTTGAGCTGGCCCTGAGCAAGTACGGTGGAGCAGGTGGAGGAGAGAGCTGGAGGGCGGCGCTGAAGCCGTCAGAGTAGAAAAATGGTTCATCAGGGTCAGGCGGGGATGGGGGTGGAGGAGGCTGAGGCTTCTTCCGTTTGGAGAGGTTTAGCTTCTGAGCAGCCCTGAGGGAGGGAAAAAGAGATTAGACTTAGGTTCTCACCATGAGCCAGCAGTAATGGATGAATGCAAGCTTTAGATGTTTGCTATGCCCATGAGTAAAAATGAGATTCAAAACAACTTCCATATCAGTTTTCAGTTTTGTTTTGTTTTTTCATTTTAGTAATCTGCACATCTTTAGCAGTATTTTGTCTTTCTGTGAAATACTTTCATTTTTTTCTTTCTTGGAACCTATAACAAATCAGGATCAAAGTCATATTTAAACAATGAGTAGGATGCCATTAAACAAGGACGGCACTGGGAGGCATATTTTGCACTCAGACCAGAAGGACACTATGCACTTTAGGAAAGCACTGCAATATGTGAATTCACAAATTTCAGAGAGAAAGCTTTTGCATTTATTTGCACATAAATGCAAAAATATGTATATGTATATGTGTATGGTAAGACATAGGGTTATGGGGAGTATAGAAAATGTTTGAACTCTCAGTACATAAGAGAGTGAGGGTCAGAATGACTTGCAGCACAGAGATAAAGAGTGTATGAGTCATTGCACACCTTGGTGCACACTTTCTCATTCACTTTTGCTCTGTCTGTCTGTGTCTGTGTGTGTGTGTGTGTGTGTGTGTGTGTGTGTGTGTGTGTGTGTGTGTGTGTGTGTGAGTGTGTGTGTGGGAATAAACTACTGCATGGCCCTGTGTTAAGCCCACAGGGAGGTAGGTTGAGAAAAAAAAATATGAAAGAAGAGTACTGGGCTTAGGGTTCTCTCATCAGGATTTTGGAAATTGCAGCTTGCATCTAAAGCAGTTAGTTTGACATACATGCATGTTAAAAAGCTAGTTTCAGCATTCAGTTCTGACTGTAAAATGTCAACAAAATGTAATTGCGTCATGTCAGTCTGTAAACAACTTAAAATACTGTAAAGGAATTGTGTGTGCATGTTTCAAAATGACTTAGTATGCAGCTCAGAGTGCTAGAAGACAGGAGCCTGATCTCATTAGAAACTTTTGTTCTGGTATCTCGTACAAATGCCTCCCCTTTCCCCCAAAACACCTTCCCACCACTGTCCTTGTCTGTCTCTCTCTATCCTCTTTCACTCACTCACTATCTCTCTCCCTCCCTCTTTCACTTGCTCCTTCATCAGCCCACCTTCTTCACTGTAGTCCCTTCAGGGGTGCAAAATCACGGAATACACTGTGTAATTACAGCCTCCGTGAAGGGTGCAGAGGCAGGCCCTTGTGGGATTTGCATGTGTGTGTCTGAGCATGCGTAAGACTGTGTATATGGTTGTGTATATGAAGGACTACATCTGTGTGTGTGTGTGTGAGTGCGTGTGTGTGTGTGTGTGTGTGTGTGTGTGTGTGTGTGTGTGTGTGAGTGTGAGTGTGCTTGAGTGAGTGTGAGAGAGAGAGGGAGAGAGAGAGAGAGAGCACACACGAGAGAGATCAGAACCTGCAGTATTCAGTACGGAAGACACATCTGTGGAATTGTGGAGATATATAGACACATTAAAAATGTAAAAATCAAATATATAGAAGATAAACACATGCCAGCATTCATAATGCAATTTTCTCTGTTCTCTGTGGAAGAAATATTGAATTTCCATCAGAGGTGTGAATGAGGGTGGCAGGCTGAGGAGGAGGGAGGGTAAGTAGATAAAAAAAAACAGGGCCAGAAAAAAAAGCTGAGAGAAAGGAGGAGGAATTTCTTGCCCTAGACCCACCTCTGGAGACAAAGCCTTTTCTATTTGAAATTTCACCTATCACACACACACACACACACACACACACACACACACACACACACACTAGTCCAACATAAAGAGAAGACCCACGCCCACACATGGGAATGGGGGGCTTACTTCACTGAGCCAGGCATGGCAAGCTCCTGAAAAGCTTCCCACACTCCCCGAACCCAACCACAACTAATACACGGCAAAGAGTGACCAGCCTTGAAACCCACTGCACACGAACACAATAGGATTGAGATATCTGTCAGTGGTGGCATTCACCGACCCATGGAAGGAAAAAAACAAAAAAAAACAAAAAAAAACGGTATGCTAGACTGATCTGAGACATGTTAGACTAGGATTTGCCAAGATGCAGCCAGCCACCTGTTAAATCTCCCTGTCCTTCTCCTCTGAACACTCTCCCTCAGCACATGCTAATTTCAGGGAACTCACAGTTTTGCTGATGTTGACCTACCGGGAACCACCTATCTAAAATTTAATTGCCAAGTATGGCAAAATCTAATTAACTTGGGAACAAAAATATTTTCCACTGGGGCTTTCAGTTAATTGACATTGCAAAGGGATCACAAGTCATAACTCCTATGCTAACAGGCGCTTACATAAATATCAAGTGAAAGAAAATGTGTGTTGAGGGGCAGGGGTTGAAACAGGTGCCATGATCATACAAAAATCTGTAAATGGGTGTACTTACAGTTCTCTCCAATCCATTGTCTCTTTTTAGAGTTCATAACAGCACATAGGTGAGAGACACTGTTCTTTTCCTCATCTGTTCCCGACCAATGCCGGAGAGTTCCATGGTTGCCAACACAAGCGGGGCAGAGGTAACCAGGAGGAAGGGGCAGGCAGAGTGCGGAATGCCAGGGGTGGGGGCAGGAGATGCACGATAGAGAATGAGGCTTTCATCAGAGAAACAGGCAAGTCGGGCAGCAAGTGCATGGAGAAAGCACACACCGGCGCGGAGCGGGGGGGGGGGACACGACTTATCCTAAAAGCTCATGATGAACCTGGTGAAAGTTACCCAGCACATGTACACACAGAGGGTGAATCCATCAGAAGAACATTCTGGATCTCATACAGGTGGTCTGCTTCTCTACCATCATTAGTTCCTGGCTAATGACTGTCATGTAAAAGAGGAATCTTCCAAAGGTTGGCTTTGCTTCTCCTCACCGTGGTCCACTTGGATATATGTCTCTTTCGTCAACAACTCCAACTGAGACCCTTAATGTTATCCGTCCCTTTTCTACACCATAGCGAAAGTTCCTTCTTATTCCATTGATTTACTAACAGTATCTCTCTCTTGAACTACTTGTTGTCCCTTTTTTTTCCTTTTCCCGTCTTCTTTGCCCCACTTTTCCCAGACTCTCATTTCAGCCCCAGACCTTTGATTCACCTTTGCATTGAGCCTGGCCTCATGTACACTCCCCACTCTGCTGGACTAGGTGTTCTTTCGCCTTCCTCGCTTCGGTGGACTGAAAGATGACAGGAGTCCTGCAGCACGCAGAAAGGCAGAAAACCCAATGCGAAACGGCAAATCCACCGGGAAGTGGGAAAAGGAGGCGATTCCTGCTCCTGCTGTTGCTGGGAAACCCTGGCAGAAGTCCAATGGTCCCTCCTCTCCTCTCCGCTCCACTCTGCTCCTCTCAGCTCCCTCTCCACTCCACGTCTCTCTCAATCAGTGCATGGCTCTCACCTCTCTCTCTATCTCTCTTTCGCTCGCTCTCTCTCTCTCTCTCTCTCTCTCTCTCTCTCTCTCTCTCTCTAGCACAATTGTGCTCTCTCTCCTCCCTGCCCAACCCCCCCCTTCTCACTCACTTCTCAGACGCAGTGGCAGTGCACAACTGCTGCGCAAAGCGACTCTGATAGGCAGCACGCTCTTGGTACACGCACACACATATGCACCAGCACACACACCCACACCGACAGTCACACACATTTTCTTTCTCTGGATCATACAAGCAACTCCCATATACAGCACTCACACACACCATCACGCCCCCACGACATGTATGACATGAATACTTCATGAGCACAGGGGCGCTCCATATTCTGATTCTGCTGGACTTCAAAGAGATTAGGGTAGTGTGTGTGGGGGTGAAGATGGGGTGGTGGGATGGGTATGTATAGTTATACCAGCATGTAACACACACACACACACTGTTGGTTCTAGATAAAATAGAGCACTATGGGAAATTAAGCGGTGTCAGGAGAAAGATGGAGTAGCCTCCAAATTAAAGCTCCTGAGATGGATGAAAGGATGCTTTACAGGAGAACTGATAGCAGTGCTGAAGGATAAATCAATATGTAGATAAAGCAGACAAAGACTGTATATAGATTACAGGAGCAGGTGAGTTATGACAAGTTAATCAGGGCATCAGCCAGCAAGCTGATATTAATGTGTTTTCAAACCTGTCTATGCAGCTTCTTTTAACTTGTGTGGTTAAGTAACACAGAGAATGGCCATCAACAAATTGTCCAGACCATGACTGTTAAGACCTTTTGAGTGTGGAGATTCTTACTTGGTAAAGATTTCCAAATGTTTTATTTAAATTAATTTATGTCATGCTTTGGAACCCCACCCGCAAATGTAAAATGTATAATGGTTAATCAATGCATTCAGTGTCATACTGCACAAAATAATGACTACAAGAAACTCGTAGTGTCTGCTAAGTGTGCACCCTGATCTAATTCCGGGATGACTAATTATTACTATTTCTCAAATAATAAGCCTATTGGTCAACCTGACATAAGCTTGGAACAGAGTTAGCTTAGAGGGAATGAATGTTGGTTAAGTAAATGAATGAGACTGAAACAATTGGCCTTGTTTCACCTGGAGTCTTTTCAAGGTTTGTCAAATTGGTTATAGTCATTCTTTTATCTTTATGGTTATTTGAGGAAATGTTGTCAGTTTGATTGTAAAGAATTGGTCCCAAACCTCTGCAATGCCACAGGAGTGTGAAGGCTAATTAATGACCAGCATTCAGATGTCAAATGATAACCCACAGTTGAAAACAAATTCACTGCTTTTTGTCTTTGTGCAGGGATTTGTCTGAATGAAAGAAAACTATGAGGGATCATGCCACCCTCCTGACTGGCCAGAGCCAAGCCTTTGGACTTGTCCCCCAGACTGGTTAGCAGAACTAGGGGTTTACTGTGGCCTTATGTCCTTAACTGCACAGAGGGGGACATTTTAAAAGCAGAATTTAATCACACAGCTGTGGCTTAAAACAGGCGCTTAGAGCAACAGGAGGATTGAGTGGCCGATAAGAGGCTATATGACAGCTTTCGAAAAGGAAGGCTTAAACAGAAAACGGATCCAATCCACATCTATGAATGAGAAAGTGATGAAATGTTTGGGGGCAATTGGTATCCGTCATTGTGAGAGATAGTGGGTTTCACAGCATGAGAATGGAAAGACAGTTAAGTCCCCCTTTTTGATTAAGGTTTCAATTATCCTATTTCTTGTTTGTTCTAAACTGCACCTGATAGCTATAAAGTGGCGTGCAGGGATATTCATTTCCATTTCCATTTGCTTTACAACGATGCTTTGACACAGCTGGAGAGAATAAGATTTGCTTACATTGTTTGAGCAAGAAAAATATGGGTTCACAAGTCAGTGGCATAAGTTAGAAGGTAAGGTTTTATAAAACATACAAAACACAAGTATTACATTTCAAAACCAAATTACAAGAAAATAGAGCTATTTAGAACCCGAGGAGAAATTAAAGGGGGAACAGGTTTTTCAGATTTTTAGTCTCTTATCAAATGCTGTAGTGAAACTGCCCATTTGTTTATATGCAACACCATTTTGCTTTGGCTACCTATGTGAAAAATACAACAGTTATTACAATTTTTTTTAAATGCCATGTCAACAATTTTGGAATCAACTATAACCAACCAAGAAAATAAAATGTAAGGTCTGTATTGTCATGCATTACCTGCACATGGGCTTTGATTTTCACCAGGGTTGAACATTATTATGGGACTCAAGCAAAATATATACTATCAAAACCAAACCATTCACTCACCATATTCAATATTTTATGTGTCAGCTATTTCTTGGTGCTTCTTAACAGTGTACTTTCTAATATTATAATCTCTGCACTAACAATCTAAAAACTACTAGTGCCCATGAACACAATTGAAAAGTCTTGACGTTAATGGACATCACTCTAACACTAGCACTTCTACTTGCAGCAGTATCTCAGTAACTTAGCAGTCTACCTAATACCATAAACTTTTTTTTCTCAAATTTGTCCTTTTTCCCCAAATGTAAATTACTTCTTTAATGACCCCCAATCTTAAAAACAGACATTTTAGATGTTTTAAGGAGACATGAGCATTCAAGACAGCTAGCTTCCTTACTGTGCACACAGGTTTTGATACTAGGTGTTGTCAAATATTTCAGAAAGTAAATAAACTGATATAAAAATGAATACTGACACTGGTTATCACATCTCCCCTTTTGTTCCTCATAAACTCCTCAGATCTGTTTGCAAGTTTTGCTTGGTTATTTTTAAAAGTGTCCATGAAACGATTGCACAGTGTAGCAACATTTTTGGACCCACTATAGCAAAAATTAAGATATCTACAGCAATTGAGAGGGGCATGAGAGGGGCATAAGCCATCTTTCCCTTTTGAAAGAGATACTTTTGAAGGAGAGACTGACTATGTGAATCTAACTGTGAGTTTGAAGATTTTTGGTACTTTGTGACTATCTGAAGAGATTGAAGATTTTTCTAGACTTTGATATTGCTTAAAATGTGATACAAGAGAAAAGTTTTATACAACTTAAAAATTGATTGTTAAGGATGGAGTTATACACAAACAGTTCCTTTGTGGTTATAGTTACTATGCCTTTCATCTTTTGTAAATGTCCATGTTAAAGCAGGTTCTAAAGCCTTTGAAATTATGAAGCCACATGCTAGGAATCAATCCATGATCTCTTTCATTTGCCCTGAGTGCCTCCTATCACAGATAAAGCCACTAATTTGCCTATGGGTTACAAGTGAGCACTAATGGAGACTCAGACTTAAAACCCTCAAATTAACAGCATGGGGGCTAGGTAGCTGTGGCTAAGTCCCAAGTGTCATAGCCCAAGTATTCAGTGCTTCCTTGTCTCACCTGTCTGGACACGCATTACCTGCTGGGCAGCCATTTTCTTTACTGCTAAAGCCTTTGACCTTTGTATTGTTAGCTGACAGCTCTTCTGCTGATATCATAGGTTGGCTGATGCATGACTTATTGGATGATGTTTAATATGTGGGGCCCTGCCCCAAGGGACGTATGGTGCTTTTGTTGTATTGTGCCAGGGGGCAGCAACACCATGCCCAGACAATGCTTTCCAGAGCACGCTAGCATGTCTGGGTTTGTTAGTGACAATCAATGCCCAGTGGGTTCATCTAACCTCACTGTGGTGCACCTTGATAGTACATAGCTGCCCCCCTCCCCTCCTTTTTTTTTTTTGATTGAAGCCTCCCTGAAGGGTTTACCGATCGAGCTGGATATGAGGGACTTCAGCTGGAGGCTACATACAGAGCTGGCGCTAATCAAACATTAACACTAATGTGACCACCCACTGGTCAAACAGTAGTTGACAACAGTAGGCAACAGGGGCTCAGATGTGTGCAGAATAAAGTGGCTCTGTTACTGAACTGACCTATGTCTTTTTGTCTTCAGATTCTCAACTGGGGAGAATCAAATGTGGGTACAGTGCTGCAACCCCCATCATTTTCACAGAAATACACCCAGAATGGAAAACATCAAATACTCCAGCTCAGATACTCTAGCACTGCCACCTATCGACTGTCAATATTTGAATAAAAAGTGTTCCTTCATTGTTCTTCATTTCTTATCCCCTCTACCCTCTTGAATGAGAAAAGGACCCAATCTACTGTATCTATGGTGAACACCCTGATAAAAGGATCAAATGAAGGGGGTGCTTTTTAAAAATGAAAAGCAGGTAATCTCCAGTGATCTTATTAGCATTCATCTATTGCAGCATTGACTGTGAAATGAGAGAGGCAGGATTAGGCAGGTAGTGCAGGAGAGGAGAGGCTGGGTGAGTGAGGGAGGGAGAGCATGAGCGTGGGGTGGGGGTAGAGGGAGATGAATGCAGCGGGGTACATAAAGTATTTCTGGCAGATAGCCAGCTTGAAACCTGATAAATTATAGTGAATAAATTTCAAAGTGAAATGATTGCAGAAGCCACACTGGACTTGTTTCCAAAAAGCTTCTATTTCCCAGAGTGATGGTTCTCTGTGGGTACCAAATAAATTAAACTGTTAAACACTAAATGAGCAGTATTCACATTTGAATGATAATAGCAGTTTAAAGCATAACTGAGCACAAAGGGAGGATAAGACACTAAATAGCTACAACTGTGACATTAGGCAACCATGTGCCAGTACTTGATATAACAGTATGCCAATTTTTCAAATTTTAAAGAGTCCAACTTCAATCTCACTAAATCTAAACAATTCTTGTGTTATTACAGGCTGGGTATATAACTTCCCCTAAATATTATTTCTGAATAAAGCACAAATATAAGCGACATGATATCACAAAGACCAAAAGTTATGCTTCTCTCAAATGAGGAGGAAAACTATTATAGGGTATGAAAAGAGAGAGGCAGGTTTACATGAGTACCTCAGGAGATTATCCTTCAATATGCCTAATTCTTATACATTATAGCGCATATCTGTCTGTGAGGCCCACCTAAGGGGGCCACTTTAACTGTATACTCTTACCGTATACTCTTACATAAGGCTCATGACATGAGTTTGACTGTTGCGATGATTCAACGTGTTTTGCTTTTTTTTCAAACTAAGGTTGAACTATAAGTTTTAAAACTATGTTTACTATCTACTAAAACCTCTCAGGGGACAGGAGAGTAGTTTCATGACAAACTACTGGTAAATACTGATCAAACTTTGTTAAATCTAACCTTGCTCTTCTTTAAATGTGCTTTAATCAAGAATTCAAGAAGCAAGTAGATTAAGCAGGTGAACACAACACTGGAATGATTTTTTATACTCTTTGGATTTCCCTTCCATTCCTGACCAAGAGCACAAAGCACACCTCTGAGATCAATGGTGTCCAACGGAATTACATTTTTCTAGCATTACCATAGTTAACATGACTTCACTTTTGAGTGATGTGGTAGGCTGTTTATTAATAATACATCATTATTTAATAAGTTTCTATCAAAAGTGAATCGCATGATAGCTATCTCAGGGTGAAGGTGCTTGCATGCATGCAGAAGTCTAGATAAAATATAAGCATCAGGAGAGGGCTATGATGCTACTCTTCCCCAGCAAAGAACTGATTTGTTTTACTTTGCAAATTATTATGACCGTTACATTTCTTTTTTCTCCAGAGAGATTTATTGTCAAATCATGTTGCCCAGGTAGTCTACTCAACAAATTCTTCTTGGCATAGCAATGCTGCTTGGCCATAGCAGTAATCAAAATTCACAAATCTTGAGGTGTTTTGCCCATTACAATATTTCTTTATAATAAATGTATCAACCTATAAACACTTAGAACTGGGCTCATAACAATTGGCGATTCACCCATGTTAGCTAGCTACTTTACTTAGCACTTTAAGTAAAGACGATTTATACGTGATTTAAATAGTTCAACACATTATACAGATTATATTTCCACTAGACACAGAATAAGTCATTCTCCATCCAGTTTCATCCCCTTTGCATGTAACAGTGCTTTCCATTTTGGAAAAGCACTTTAAATGTTAACATTTGTGTTATTATGTTTCATGTCATTCATATTTTTTCCAGCACAACATGACTTTTGTCCACAATACAAGCCCATGGCGATGCAGGGCTCTAATCGCATTCCACCAAGTGGGGAAAACTGTATCAAGAAATACAACAAAGACATTAGTTTTCTTTAAACTTAACACACAGCCTCAAGGTCTAGGCCTAAAGATTTAAATTTGCACTAATTCCACAAATGTAAAATAACAATTGGTAGGAACAAAATAAGTAACGCAATGATAAACAGATGCAACTTGGCTCATTTCTTGCATGACCTCTATGGTTTTAACAGGTTCAGAGCTGCCTCTCCTGGAACCTGTCTGTCACATTCATTGTAATGAGCAGAAGAGGGGATGTAGATAGACTAAAAATAATTATGTAGCTTCACACTTCTAGCAACCCATCTCTGATGCTCTATGACAGGTGATTAGAGGGTACCTGTTTACCTCCTGTACTTTCTTCATTCTGCTACAGTGGCGTCTCTGTGACTCATGTCACACTTCCACTGATAAGCTACTGCTAGCATGTGAGACTCTCTCATTTTCTCTCTCTTTTGTGCACTCTCTCTTGTCCTTTTCTCCCACCCTCCTGATCTCTCTCGCTGATTTCTTCACTTCAGAGAAGCAGAATGAAATGTAATCATGGCTTAGCCTCCATCGAGTCAACCATGTGTATAAACATATACAGAGGCTACACTTCACTAAGCGTACATGACCACACACACACACACACACACACACACACAGAAGAAGATAATTACATATAGAGTGTGTGTTAAAAGGTGCAAGAGAGAGAGAGAGAAATTCCGACAGTTGTTTGGAGAGAAGTTATGTGCTAATACACACACACCTGCATCTACTCCCATTCAGTTCTGACAGCGTTCAACATGCTGAGGCACTTCCCGGGAATTAGAAAAGGCCCTGAGAAATGATGGTGGAGGTGAAGGGGGAAGTGGGATTGAGAGAAAGAGAGAGAGAAAGACAGATAAGTAGGGAAATGAGAGAAAAAATGACAAAGAAGGAGAAAATGAAGGTGGTATAAATGCAACCCCAAAGGAGCAAACGGATGTGCAGACAGAGAGAATGAGAGCGAGGACGATGCACAAGGACAGTGAGTGCTTCTTTATTTACTTTTGTGCTCATGCTCAGTCTCAAACCAGGGGAGCCGTCTAAGCCCCTGGCATGGTGTGTCCTAAAGGGAGCAGGCTCCTCAGCTTCTAAAGGAGAGATGAAGCTTAGGCAGAGGCTCTATGTCTGACAGCAACACTTACACAATGTGAAGAACAAAAGGCCAGTTTATGCCCTGCAAGCACATCTTAAAAAGTACAATATAGCAGGCTACATAAACAAATAAGGCATATGGGAGCCATACAAGACTATAGGTGCCCAAAATATCCATGGTAGAGGCAGAATCAGACTAGAACGTGTGTGTGTGTGTGTGTGTGTGTGTGTGTGTGTGTGTGTGTGTGTGTCAGCATGTTTGTGCATAAGTATGTGTGTGCAGGTGTGTATGTACATGCATCTGTGTGTAGATGCGACAAAACGCCATTGCACAGACAGTAAATTGCCAGAGACATGACAAGGTGGTAAAAGCTAAAAATAACACTCAATCAATATAAATAATGGAGACCTTTTTATTTGAATCACATGTGTCTATTGTTGCTTTCACATGTGATTTTAAATGTTCTATTAAATTAAACCAAAACTTGAAAATAATTAAATAAGTCTATTAAGTGTCTTGTAGTCATCAACCCCGTGAATGGCTTAACGGCTTATTGTCTGTCATGAGTCGGCTTAGAACTAGACAAACTGTTATTTTCTGTAATTACAATTTTTGTTTTGTTTCAGTGTCTCCCATTGTCTGCTTTAAACCCTCCAAAATGTGGACCCACAACTGTGTGACTGCACTTTGTACTTCTTGGCCATGTAAATGCAGGGAAATTAGGGATACAACAAGAATGCATTCAGCAAGCTATAAGCACAACTGTTCAGCTAAGAATTTTAGCTTATATACACATGGAAATAGGTCTACATAATATGACACACAGATCCAATTGTAATGCTTAAATGCTTTTTTTGTGAATAACAGAGCAGCATTTGGTGAAAACTAAATTAAAGCAAGAGTATGAGTTCAATGTCAGCAAGAAATCCAGGCTATCACTGCAGAAAGCTAAGAGAGCAACTCAAAACAGTGCTTAGCTTTCAACAGTGGGAATTCTCCTTTGTAATGTTCAGTCAATGGATTCATATATATTTTAATCCTTGCAATAAAATGGGATTCATGAATATTTACAGACACCCAGATATGACTTTCAGAGACTCACTCACATATATCACTGTAAACATGTCTGTGATTAATTGCACCTATTTGCAGGAATGCGCAGACTTTACATTTCCTAATAGTTGTGCTGAATATGTCCGCATACTGCTAAAACATTGATTACATGAAACATGGTCACCTCTGCATCATTTCTGATGGGCAATACAATTACATGCAATTTCTCTCTAACAAAACAAGCAATGGATCTATCTGCTTCCGTATGAATAATTCACCACAGCATATGGCATGGAAGAGCTACTCAAACAGCACAGTGATTCACCACAGCACATGACACAGAAGAACTACTCAAACAGCAAACTGATTCACCACGGCATATGACACGAAAGAACTACTCGAACAGCACAGTTACTCACCACAGCACATGACACAGAAGAACTACTCAAACAGCAAACTGATTCACCACGGCATATGACACGAAAGAACTACTCGAACAGCACAGTTACTCACCACAGCACATGACACAGAAGAACTACTCAAACAGCACAGTTATTCCTGCATATGCAGTAAGTAGATCTTATGAATAGAACGTACAGGAAAACTATGAGGCACAGGTGAGACTCTTCAGGGAAACTATGAGGCACAGGTGAGACTTCAGCTGTGGCTGAACATCAAAGCAATAGCAGGTGGCCTTGTCAATGCTCAGTCGAGGCATTCATTCTCCTTTTATCTGGAAATCTCTGAAGGCAAGAATATGGCTGTCTCACTCCCATAAAAACACCAACTTACTTGCTCCCAGCACCTTTATTTTTGTGCTCCCATCTCCTACCCCCAACCCCCACCACACCGCCCCCCCCCCCCCCCTACACCATGGCAACAGCCTACCTTGAAATCGGAAGTAAATGCCATGCATGTAACATACATGCCTTGGTCTGGACCATTGCTTTCAAGGGTCAATTTCTGTAGATCTTTGTGATGAAAAGAATTGGGTTTAGATGTAATAAAGTGGAAGTCTGTGCATCCTCCCATGTTGAAGTACAGTATGTAGGGTGCAGCATTCAGTACACCATTATGGCTCACAATCAGAACAAATATTATAATAAAAACAATACTACTGAAATTAAGATGTCAGAAACATCATATTCATTATATGGATATATATGTGACATATGCAGTTATAATGTAATTAAATTTGACAGAATTACACAGGAACACAGAATTGCATACTGTAATTGTGTCCCATAGTTAATTGAAAGCTAAATTTATCTCTGTCAAGATATTGAATGTAAATAAGTATACACAGTGTGATGTCAAGCAGATGATTGCAATAAGTTAGAAAAAGCAGGCCCAAAAGGTCATTTAAAGCATCTGTATGTGTGTATTGTGAGTATGTGTGTGTATCTGTGTGTGTTCTCTCACTCCCTCTAGCTTGTTTACTACCCTGTCAAATCATAACACTGTCAAAACAGCCCTTCCATTCTCAAGCACTGTTTGGCCAACCACTGGGGTCAATGGGCACAGCAAGCCCCTTCAGAGGGCAGCATGCTGACAGCCCATGTTTCAGGCTGACAGGCTTTGCCAGTGCAGTGAATGGGCATTAGCACCAGAGACAAGCTTAAGCAAACAGCACTGTTATGCAGCATGGCTGGATTTTTCACTGTTGCTGAAGTGACATGGTCCAACCCTTTCTGTCTATGAATGCCAAAGGAAGAATCCAGATTTGTTTTAACCAGATCAAGGGAACGCTCCAAAAAAAAAAAGCAATGCTTCTGAAAATTACACGCTGCCATTCACCCTCTCTCCAATTCTCTGCCTATTCTACCTTGCTCTTATGACTGTGCAACCATGGCAACTTTCCTTGGGAGACCTTGGACAAGGTGTGTGTGCCTGCTGGAAGTCAAGGCCAAAGCGTGAGCACAAGCATTAACAGACAATAGAGCGGCTCCCATTCCCCACCCTGGCTGAAGGTGCCAAAACATTTCTCCCTGAATATGTATAGTGACCACAGGCAATCTGTTGAGCAATATGTAAAGCACTCTTTGTTTGTCAGTCACATTTAATTTATAAAATGCCCTCACTTCAAAGGATTATTGAATGAGAAAATGAACAAAGAAATATCCATTTCTCGAATTGACAAAAAAGAGGCAACCACAGAACATGCCCCACCCTGTCTGTCAAGCCAAACTAGAGTGTTTTCCCCCCCAACAGTCACATAACAAATGACTGGATACACATTAATTAACATAATAAATGGCAGTAATAAAACACAGAGGTCCGAAGACAGTGAAAAAAAGGCCAAAAAGGAACTTGACATCAATAATCTAATTGTATGCATGGTCACAAAGCAATTAGAGTCTAACACTTCTAAGCAACTCATCCTATTCCCAGACACATAGTCTCATAATTCTACACACACACACACATACACACACACACACACACACACACACACACACACACACACACACACACGTAGAAATTCCAGTATGTGTATATTTGAACACGTGTCCTTTTGACCAATAATTTGATCACAATTGAGGAAATTGCAAATGTGAGCTTTTATACTGGTTTAATGTTGGGTGTGACATTCCAATTTTTTGAGTCAAAACTGGACAGTGAGTAGCGTTTTAAAGGTCAAATGATATTTTAACTTTTACTGGCAGTAATTTGGGTTACAGACAGTGTAATTATTGCCAGTATGCCGACACCCTTTTTTATCCAGTAAATTACTGTTGACTCTGGGTCGAAGTAGCCCTTACAAGTTTACAAGTTTTCTCTGAATGCAATGTGCAGGGGATGCAGTTTTCTTCACTAACCAACGCTTGACACATGAGAATGATTCATTAAATATCAACTGAAATAAACCATACCAGAATATAAATTAACATTCAGCAAAAACACCACATCAACCATGAAAAGAGAAAGACAAAAAACATCTATTGTCATTTAGTACTTTTGGCTCACATCAAATTGTTGCTTAAAAACCTTTAAACATCATAGTAAATTTTTTGAACGCTCATTTTAAAATTATAGTAAGCTCTGATGTTCCCAAAAATATCAAGAATATATCCATTTGTTACCTTTTATCTAATAAAATCACCGTGTGATACATTAGTATTCTCCTGGAGGGCATCCATTTGCTGCACCTGCAGTTGCCCAGCTAAGTGCAGTGTTCACCCTTTAAGGCAGTTCTGTCCAGGTACTGACTGATGACATTCCCCCTCATTATGGCGTGCAGCCTCCTGTGGTTTTGCAGAGTCAACAGGCAGGAAAACTGCTCCATGCTGACAGGATGGCCAGAGGCTAACAGGAGCGGCAGATTTTAGGAGAGAGGAGGTGGAGGAGAGACTAAAAGAACTGCAACAAAGCGCCAGCGGCCATGGAGCCCTGCCTGGGGTCCCAGTAGCCCACCCATATTGCATGCTCCCTACCCTTACCCCTAGAGGGGGAAAATGCATATGGCTCCTGTGTAAAGACAAAGTAAAAGGTTACAGAGGACACTGGGCTTACCTGAGGAAGAAGGCAGCTGCAGAGCTGGCCTGGGGCACAGGCGATGGTGTAGGCTGGCCAGGGGGTGGTGTAGGCCGGTCAAGTACTTTGGCCTGGCCGTGGTTGGTGTGCCTATGTCCTGCTGGAGGCAGGGAAGGAGCGGCACTAGCATAGCTAAAGCAGTATGTCTCATATGAGGCTGCGTCCTTCTCTACAATCAGACCCTACAGAGAGGGAAAGCAAGAGAGGACTTAAAGGATGCAAGAGAATAGATACAAACTCATTTAAAAGATATATCAGGTGATTAACTCCAGTGGTCACTCGAATGATTTGGCTGAAAGCAACTGTAGTAAAAGAAAAGAAAAGGAAGGAAGGAATGAATTAATGAAAAAACAAATGAAGGAACATGTGAACAAGTCCCAGATATATCAACGACTCGGCTGTGCAGAAATCTTAATGTTACAGAGTTTCTTAGTGTTATAGAAGATCATCCTGACAGACACCAGGGCACTCAGGTCCCAGTGCAAGGAGCACATGCCCTGAGGCCTATAGGATGGCTACACTGAGCAATCATGCATAGCTGAGGTGTCACATTAGTAAGGAAGATAAAACTGCAACGGGACAAAGCAAGGCTTACAGTGGCTTAAACCTGAGTTTTTTCAATTATATCTATCTCAATGTTAATGTATTTGGGCCATCAGTTGACTCTCAAAATGAGTTCGGTTTTTCAGGGCCTATTATTCTACACCACTCCATGCTCACACACCCACTAGTTAACAGGATTATGCACACAAATGCTCTAAACCAGGGGCAGGGGAGGGGAGAAAGGGTCACCATTTATTCAATCAAGCCATATATTTTCAAAAGATTACCAAACACCAGGTTGGTTTCACAGAAAAGAGGGCTAATAACATCAGCTCATATTTAGGGTGACACTTTTATCCAAAGTGACTTACAATTAGAGCAAGTAGAACTTGACGGTTAAGGGCCCAACAGCAGCAGAGCTTGAACCAGCAACCCTCCAATTATAAGTCAAGTGCTTTAACCACTGAGCTGTTCACATTCACAGAGAGTGAAAAGTCATTTTTAGCCAAGTTACCTATGTATAAATGATCTCTTTTGCTTGTCCTTCAGTAACCTGAAATATGTAAAATCACTACCTCACCCTCCTTTTTTTCCTGCTTTTGTAAGAATGCATGTATGTCCATGTCATCATCTTCTGACTTTGTGCTTAGTGAGCAGGGATCTAAAGCCAAGGCCCTGAGCCAGACGGATTCTGTAGCATAACTTATAAAGTGTTACTATAGCTAAACTGCACTGCTTTAATAAACCTGCAAAAAAAAATAATTTGGGGCTTGCATTTTAGGGTGTAAGCCCCAAAGGCCCACACCTAATGATGCTTCTGCTCCAAACCCACAGTTACAACACATGTAATAAAACAGAAGTGGCACCACCTCAGATACAATCATGTGCCACAGAGTTTGACATGCACTTGCTTGACTGTGGCACTGAGTCATATCCTAAAGCCACTAGCCTGCTGTGTAAACTAATACCCCACCAGCAGATACAAAGCAAAGAAGGAACCCCAAACTTGTCAATTCATCACCACACCATATTTATATATCTGCATACTGACACAGCCACTTGCACTGACACATTAATCCAACACTACACATACATTGCTGCATACATTTTTGAAATTCAGACATTTTAATAATCAATCAATCTTATATTAATAATGTAAAAGGTTAATTAATTTTCTATCAAAATTTGCAATTTTTTACCAGCTCATGCTGCATGACTCAGTGTTAAGTGTCTTGAACAAGAATGCTGTGACATGCTGGTGGAATATATATGGACCCTGAAGAGCAGATCCTAGAGATACTCACGAAAGGCAGAGAGTATAGGCACCCAGGCAGCAAATCACAGCTTTCGCACACCACCAATTAATATCATGGTAAATGTACTCATTTTTATGTCTTGCCTCAAAGTGCAAAACGTCTGTCAGCAGCCATGAAAGGTGACTAATAATCCCTCACGACTGCTTATGACCCTTTTGATACTATAACACCATTCTGCAGACTATTATATTTCACAGGATTTGCTTTTACAGAGCCTCTGAACTGAAGGCGCACACCTCTGTCTGCTATAGATCCATGATAATAGCATCAGAATGGTCTGCGCTAGACAGACTAGGAAGTGAGGCATGGAAAAAAAAAAACTTGCCCACATACAAAGCATAACGCATGAACCCTGCATGTCTGCCGAAGGGGTGCAGGCAGACAAAGTAGGGTCAAGAGGGACGTGGGAATCTGAAAACTGGAAGAGCTGTGATCTGCTGACAGTCTGATGGTGAGATAATGAGCACAGAAGAATGGGGACTGCTGGCTCCGGAGAGCAGCCTCTCTTACACCCTCCACAGCTGTGCGCACTAGTCCATGTCCCAGCACACTTGTACTAATTATATCTTCACGTCAGAGTCCACCATTAGGGCCCAGCAGGGATGCTAGGACGGACATTTTGAGTTCAAAATGGAAGGCTTGTTTTTTTTCCCCTAATTAAGTTGAACTTGTGTTAAGGTGCTTCAGAAATCCCATGTGTGAAACTATCAGTGTGGATTGATAAAGGGAGTGCTCAGCAGGGTGGACAATAATTTCAATTAATGCCAATAAGGCTGTATTTTCATTACAGCAACTTAGCGTACCTTATATCATGCTGCCATCAACAAAAGCCTAAGACTTTATAGTCATTTACAGCTAAAGCACTTACATGAGTTGTATTGAATGAATCACCCAAACGAATAACCCTATGACATGTTCTGCCTCACATATACAAACGCACACATACACACAGATGATCAGTCTTACTGTCTCACTTTCTCTTGCTCACAGACTCTCATTCTTGTAATCTCTCACCTTTCTCTCTCTCTCTCTCTCTCAAGCATGTACTCTCCCTTTCTCTTTCTCTCTCTCCCTTGTGATTTCTTTACACACACAAACACACTCACAAGCATGTAATTTAGACATAACTGTGCTCCAACACATGGGAACATGATGAAATCCTACTGGCAACCTGAATCCATTTATAGTGTGTATCAGATGACAAAACGACCTAGGGAAGTTCAAGTACAACGTCTTGCAATCATCAAACTGTTATTTCTATGGCTGTGACCCACTGGAGACCAACTCAGCAAATATTCAGATTAAATGGCTCATATGGCAGTGTTGGTGTAACGCTGATCCAGTTGTCTAGGTCTTATTTTGCAGGAAGAGAACCTGCATACCTAATACAGTCGGAGCTGTTACACAGACTGCACTCTGCTTTTCTGCAGCACAGGATGCCATCATGTCCTTCCCAGGTTCAGAGTCGTGGCAGGTTAAGGGGGTAGCTCGGGCTGGCCCTGCATGTGCAGTCAGTCAGGCGCCCATCCCAGATGGACGTCAGCTGCCATTTTCTCACCTTGGGTGAGGCTGCAGTCCCATCTGTTGACAATTTGCAGCTCTGGCTTCCTGCCACATGCTTGAAGCAGGCTCTATGCAGGGCCTTCTATGTCCCAAATTAGACAAACTGCCAGAGGAGGCAGAGGAGGCTTCCTGCCACATGCTTGAAGCAGGCTCTATGCAGGGCCTTCTATGTCCCAAATTAGACAAACTGCCAGAGGAGGCCCATTAGGTCGCTGTGGATGATATCCAGACCTGGGATGAATGGTTGAAACTGGTCCTGAATTGCAGAAAAATGGTCTGCATTCCTCTGTCTGTCCACAAGATGAACTTAAACTAGGCATGGTTGGACGGAGCTGCTGGCTACCAGTGGGTGTAACTACACTCTCTGGCTGTTTTGCTAATGTGCTGACCAAGGTGCACCTGACTGGCATTTGGCAGACATGTGCATATGCTCCATTCTCTCAAGAATGCCACAGAATTTGTGGTGTAAAATCTCTGGACAATACCTTACTGCACCAAAGAATCCTCAAAGGCCAAAATAACCTTGTGTTTTGTGCACTGTTGATAGGCAGTACCATTCAAGGTCTAATTGTTTTTCAGTCTTTGTGAGATGGGGGCAAGAGAGCTCCCTCTGTCTGCCTATGACGCAAGACCAACTAGCATGCAATCATTTCAGCATTGACACATCAAATGTGCAAAGGACTGTTTGCATATGTACACTTGCTGCCTACTAAAAAGTTACTAAAAGTTTGTGCATGGAAAAAACATGAAAAATGAGAAAACCCACAAAAAATTGTCCAAGCTCACCTACTAACCAAATCTATTAAAGAGTGCATCTTTCAGATGAGCATAACTGCATGTTTTTTTCTGTTTTGCAAGTTTGCTTTAATGCATATGAATTTGGACATTTAGTTTAAACCTATTGAATAATTAGGTTAACATAGCACCTGCAAGGTGATCTGTTTAGCCTGAAAGTACTTTTGAGAATGAAGGGTATGTACTTATCGTTTGTGTATTTCACAGATGAGACTAGAAAGATGTTGAAGCAGATTATTCTAAACCATCTCAGGAAGCCAAAATAATCATGCCAGTGCCATCTTCTGACATTATTCATTCACTTATTTATTTATTAATTTATTTATTATTTTGTACTCATGTCTCAGTTTAACTAACACTTCTAAATCCAAAATTTCAGTTTCAGTTTCAGTTTGATCTCATCATGACTAAAACATTTAACACAAGTAAGCCACTGACCCACCCAGAAGAAAAGGAAATATTTTTAATTTGCATGGAAAATCTGATAATCCATTATAGTCTCCATTAACACATGAAGGGTGAAAAACCACTTTCATTGTCATTTTGACCAAGGGTCTCTCCCCTAAATATGAATTTCTATATAATATTTAAACATCTGGCATTATAAAATGCTGAGTATTAATTTCAAGGTCTTTGACTTTGAAACATGACAACAGCATGGCACTCTATATATGCAGACGACATACTAAACAAAAGCTCACATTTTTGTGATTCTGTAATCCTTAAGCAAAACAAGACACTATAGCATGACTGGAATCACTAATGCTAAATTAACTCCTACAGAATCACAGAGAAGTGAGCACGCCTGATGAATGCTTTAGATCTGCCAATCTTATGAATAATGGAACAAATATCTTCACTGTTTTGGTTTATAATCCATAATCATCATTTTTGTTCAGAGCATGTGTAATTAGAAATTGGAAAATCAAGATTTTGAGACTTTGTGAGTCAAAAGCAAAAACTTAGACTTGATTAAAAACTTTAAATCCCTAAATATGTCTTCAGATTTGACCTATACAGATTAGACTCCACCTGTGAATTATGAATCCAAGCCTGCACAGTGCATAAAGATGAATCTAAGACTACATACTCTCATCTAAAGTTGGTTCACCCTTAAATGTAGCAGCTAGCGTCATACATAATATAGAGCTGGCCTAAGGAATTGAGGTCACAGTTTGCCAATGGTGCAGCATTCCACATTAAGACTTAACACTCTCTATCCTGAAGCGAAGGTCAAGTAGCCTCCGGAAGACCAATTTCAAAGACACCAGTCCACAGAACAATGATCTATTTCTAATGTTAAGTCACTTAGTTAGCAGGCCAAGGGAAATATCTTTTATTAGACAATATTACTTGCTTTGAGCAATGGTGTACTTTTGTAGTCTATGGAATTAAAGCAGATTCATCTATCTGGAGCTCAAATTCAAACTCTGACTCTGGATTTTTTAATTATTATTTTTATGTAAAAAAAAATTATTCAAATAACAGCATTGGGGGTCCAGGTATTGATTTTCATTTATCATTTATGTGTAATTTAAAAGGGGCCAAGCAGTTACATGACCTGTTCAATTAACTACCAGTGATTACAAAATAAATAAAAAAACCTCTATAACATCATTAAACTCTCTAAATTAGGTCAGACTGTTACTGGCTAAAACTACACGACCTCAAAATATAATTTTGCTGCAAATACAACAATACCTTATTAATAAAGGTAGGACTGAAGCAGGATTACATGATGTAATATTTCAAAATCTGATTTAACACATAACATTTTCACAATTTTGACACAGGATATTAATTTTGTAACAATACCTCACAGAATTTTGTCCTATTAACACAATTTCCTCCTGAACAGATGGCATGCCATTCTCTTAGCTGAAGATCCTAGAGGTCTGCTATGACATCCATTTAACCTCAATAATATTTGAGCCTTGGCCCTGTACTGGAAGAGAGCACTATGACATGATTATAATCAAGCCCATTAAACATTTGATGAGGGTCTCCCATATGAAAACTGCTCCTGGACTCTGCTGATGCTGAAACCAAAAGCCAAATATCAGAGCCTCCATATTCAGAGGGACACAGAAAGTGAGTGGATGGTGAAGCCAGCTGTAAAGCCAGCTTCAGTGCTGTATTTATATATGTGCAACCATTTTGGATAAGTCTGTGATGTCTGTTTTACTGTATAAAATCACCAATGCCAAAAGAAAAGAGCATTTGCACAGTCAATTTCATATGTCTAATCAGCATAAGTGAAGAACAACTATTCCCAAATGGCAACAACTGAACTTGCACACTAAACTTATCAGGCCAAAGCTTCCATATGGCAAGGTAATATGGAGCTGCAAACATGACCTTGTGTGTTACCGCACCATTAACTCTGCCTTGCAAAGGCAGGCTAAGACTCAGATGCTTACCTGTGAGTGCTGGTGTTGATAGCCTCCACTGACTCTTGACACACTCCACACACCCTCTAAATAGAGCTGTGCATGGGCAGGGAGCGGAGCGACCGCGGAGAGGCAAGTTGTCTTGACGTCCACCCCAGCAGCAGCGCTCTTGATCCAGCCCATCTCTTGCAGCCTCACACCAGCTGCTGGATCACCCTGGATCCTGGAGAGGGGCTGAACTGAAGCACACAGAGGACTCTGGTCTAGTCGATCCCACGAAGGGTTGGCTGAGGGTGCTCTGTGGGCAGCCAGATGGGGCAGTAGCAGGCCTGAGGTGGTCCCAGGCTGTTGGTCGGGTGTACAGTCTTGTCCCAGGGCAGAGCGCAGGGCCAGACACTTCAGCTGGTAAACGTGAGTCCCACACAGCTCACAGCGGCTGTCAGTAGCCTGACCCCTCAGAGGCCATTCTATTGCCTGGAGCTTATCAAGGAGGAGGGCTGAGAAGCTTGGGTCCTGCAAGGGAAAAGGGATCTGATTCATACTAGTTCCAAAGTTCAGTGGTAGTCATTTTGATCAACAATCAATTAACTATCATTGTTCATGACCACAACTTTGAAAACTGAATTATTCTTTTACATAATTCCCTTTTGTATTATAGTGCACTTAATAAAAATATTCAAAGTCACAAAGGCATTTGATTATTTAAGAGCTCCCAGACATAAAGGGATTACACGGCTTGTTTGAGGGGAATATAGTAAATTTAGATATTCACAGAGTGCTGAAGGAATCATAGATTTAAAGTTGTAAAAGTGTAAGAGGGAGAGTGAGAGAGAGATAGGGACCAAGCACAGATCCACCAATCTACATTTTCTGATGGGTTCTCTTCTGCTGAAAACCAAAGTTAGATAGCCACAAAGGTAAATACAAATGTGTAAAAATCAGCAAGGATATATATATCGTATTGCCCTTTAAAACTACACAACATGCATGCTCAGAGGTGAGAAAATTATCAAAATCATATATATTTAAGTTTCATATTTGAAATATGGTCACTTGTTTCTAAAGTTCATAACTTTTCACATTCAAATCTATTTAAAGATCAGTATGCGACTCAACAACTGGTCTGTAACCTAAAAAATATGACCCCACCATATAAACCATATAAACATATTATTTTAAAACTGTTCAAATGAGACAGGGTGATAATACACAGTATAAACAACAACAGCAGAAAGAAGAAAATAAGCCCCTTGCATTTGGTATCAAAATCTAACCGAAAACATTCAGCTACCTCACAGCTGTCCCATTCTTTTACATCTTAAATCGCTCAACAATGTGGGGAGACAGGATTTAGAGGGTGCAATAAACCCGTTCCACCTCTCCTGCTGTCGTGTCCAACTAGACAGAATACTGGGGTATCCCCACCTCTCTGTGTGCAGGCAGGAGGAGAGGGAGTGGAAGCTCTCCTCCCTCCAGCACCCTGTGATTGATTGCTTATGCCGGGGGCGGGGGGGGCAGAGGACACTGGAAAGCTCGCTGAAGGGAGTTTGACTAAACCAACATGCCAGATGTCTGCAATCTGCTTCAGACATCCCAGCATGCATGCATCACAACCTGTTTGAGTGGTGCGTCCAACCTGGCTGATACCCTAGGCGTGTTTCCTACTGTGTATCTTTGCTTAGTATTGATGCAGGGGGCATCATAAAAAGGATCTATGGAACACTAGAATTGTATCTGTAGGTTCAGACCTTTTTTTTTTGTTTGTTTGGGTTTTTTTTACATTTTACACTGTCTAGTAAAGTGGTACTAGTATTCAAAACGGACAAGAAAGTATAATGATCTACCAAAAATGTTATGTTTTGTTTTTTATATAAAATATACGCTGGTAATTTTATGGCATGACAGCTGCAAAATGGGGAAAGAGTATTTTCCCTGAACACATGCACAGACAGAGCTTCTTAAAGACCCACTGGCAGACCAGACAATAGCTGCTTATACAGCAGCAAGCAGACCTTCACACGGCTGGAGAGTGGCTTACTTTTAATGAAATCCAAAAAGTCTTGTTGTTGTCTGTTTCCTGAATCTAATGCATTTTTGGAGTTCTATAGGCAAAGGCTAAGAGGTCACCAAGCTATTAATCATGAGTCACTTGCTTTCAATGAGCTGCCTTGCCCCAAGTGTGTCTTCATTGGTCCCTGCATTCTGATAGACAGGGGCACGAGCCACAAGGCACACTTTGGGGGATGCCTTTAGATAAAAAGTAGTCTGTGGAAGGATGTGGTGTCTCCCCATCCAGCTACCACCTGTGCTCCTCTTTAATCGCCTCCACCTACTGTACCGCCTACATAAATTGTGGATGTTTTCAAGGTAGTTATACAAAATTTGATAAAAGCAAATCCACTGAGAGAAAAATTCGAATTTAAGGATTCACATAACACTCAGATTTAATGTATCATTATGTTTTTGTAAACCCCACAGAGATGATGGTTTAAAGATTTTTGTAAGTGGACAACTTGGATTTGACCTTATAAACCATACAGAGTAATTGGATATGTGGATTTAAAGGGTGGGTGAATTGCTTCCTAGAATGCCTCGACCATGCTCCAAGGGGAGGAAATTACATGTAAATTATAATTTTCTGTTAGGTTCATCATAGTGTTGAGAGTATTAAAAAGCTATGTGTTTAAAATAAGAAAGAAACAGGGGGAGAAATAATATGTTTAAACTTAGCCTAACAAAAAAATTTAAAAAATGAAAAGAGAAAATAAGAAAGAAAAAGTTTGATAAATTTGTTCAAGATTTTAGACATTAACCTGTTGAGTCCCAGTCCATTCCAGTAGCACAAAATCTAAGGTCCCAATCCAAAACAGTTAACAGTTTACATCCATTGTTAAAAACTCCAGAAACCATAAAAAGACAGTGTTAATCCAATGTGGTATTACAGGTTGAATAAAATGCCTCCCAAAGTTCTGTTCTATACACTTTCTGTGATTGTTTGAGCCAGCTGGATCTTTCCTTAGTGCTGGTGGCATTCATCATTAGAGCAAATCTGACAGATGCCATCCTTCTAAAAAGACTGTAGAAACAACAGAAAGAGCTGGAAAAAATGATGATAAGTCATGATTATTTTTTACCTTGCCTTTAGGGTGTTTTCCTTTCCTATTAGCAATGATGAAACTGAGCTCTTTTCTTTGCGAGTTATCTTAGTCTCTTGACCCAGTGCTCTTGGTTCACTACAAAACCACAATTGACTGGGATAAGAGGGAACTCTGGCTTCTTATGCACCAAGAACATAAATCACTTAACACAATAAATGCATTTTTCCTTTATAATTCCAGCAGCAGATGGGGCGTTTTTGGGAAAAGGAGGTGGAGTGACACTTATTGCCTGAATTGGAAAACAGTTTGATCTGAGACATTGTGAGCAGGATAGATCTCTTAGTATGTTAGTCATGTATGGCTGTAAGAGATCTATTTAGCAATCACACTCTTAAAAACCTATAACAACATTTGAGGTGTTACGGAAGAGCAGTAGCAATGTACGTTTTAATATCCTCCCAGGTCTAACAAACATGCTTCAGCACATTACATGCATGGCAATTTGTTGAAGAGTTGAATCTGTTTTGCCAGTGCAAAGATATGACCCAACAGGACTAGAATTGCCCATCCAAGACCTAAGGCATGGCTCAACATGCATGTTTACTAAAGTGACACTTCCAACACTAGTGTCTGCCTAATTTTCATGTAACCAGTATGAAATCAACACAAGAGCTCTGCCCCAAGCAATTCCCTCAATGAATTCTATACAGATTTAAAATATTCCTTGTGCATATTCATACTGCCAGCAGGATCCTCTTCAGTACACCACTGTTCATCCCCTTACAACGGAACCAGACACAGCCCTCAATGGAGGTTTACTTCCCTGGCTTTTGGCACATGTACAAAACATACTGAGAACAATTTAAACAGCCTAAAGCCAACACAAGTGTGTGGAATCATTAATAAGAGCAAATGCTAAAACAACTTCAGAAGCAAAAGGCAGAATAAGGCCACCGTAACAGTAAAGTAGGCTGTTTTCTCAAACATCAACTTATGAAACTGATCTTGAATGTGGAGGCATTTCAGACAGCTTTTTGAAAATAATAGAACTTCTGGATAGACTGCAAAAAACTAAAGCTAAAGCTGTTACATCAGAGCTCATACTGTGGAGTTCTTACACTCTCAACCAAGACATGAAGTCTATGTCCATTAATTTAAACACAATTCCAATCAAATATTTTATTACTCACTACATTTCTCTATCGCTCTCCCTCACTCTTCCTGGGTACATGAATGTGTTTTGGAAATGTAAAAATGTTCTCCCTGTCTGTGATCTGAAGCACTTTATTTGGCATAAGTAAGCTTTGAACTTTTGGATATCATCTAACAAATGGATAAGCTGATCTTCTCTGTCCCACTACCTCACGATTTTTTTCATGGTATACTTTGTCAAATATGAAATGTTTTATTAGGCTAAAATTGGCACCCTAGTCATACACCCAAACTAGCCTATAAAAAGAGGTACATTTTTCTAATATATAAGAGTCCAGTTCTTCTTCAAATAAACAGAGAATGTTATTGTTTGACAAATTATTTTCTTTCCATTAAGGAAACTGATATCAGTTGTGCAGATCCAGCGACACTAAAGATAATGATGTTAATGACACAGGCATTGACTATGAGATGTGGGGAAAAATTAAAATGGAGGCACTTAACAGAGCAATTGTGCTCGATTATGATCACATCACAGCCAATAAGATCTCATTAATGCCACCAAGCACAGGTTTGATGGAAGCTTTTGATGATATGTGAATACATTTTGCATTCAAGAGTCCATGTTCAGAACTGCACTTTTTAATGATTTACATAATCAGTGAAACAAAAATTTCTCCAATATAGAGGTGCAATTCATATTCCCAGTACTAATTTCATGGAGATTTGCAAACAAACTAATTATGGTACTGAGGTAAATTTGAATAGATTACTGTGATTATCTGGATGCATCTGTCTAGTGGGACCCACTCTGCCTATTGCTATAGTATGCTCCAAAGCATATTTTTTAAATTAATCTCTAGGTGATTTTTTACTTTATGTGCCACTAAGATTTCACAATATTGACAAATCATTTAAATACCAAACAATCCTTGCTGTTCTTTAATAAATAACAGCGGCCAAGTGTTTATGTCTGATTGATACATACGCAGTTGGAAATAATGGCATCCATCAAATCCTGAATGTGGGTGGAGCATTGTGAGGGCTGTACAGTGGAGCACTTAATGGTGTATGTTATTACTGCAGCAGAGTGAAGAATTATCACAGTAAAACTACTGCACCTCTATGAAGAATCAGCAGGATAAGTCATATCTATTCTTGCCATGTGGCATAATTAATAAAGACAAGGGAGTAAATGAAAATTATCTGATCCTAAATGCTATTAGAAATCAACCTGAGCACTGTTTTTACAGGCTGCTCAGCATCTACATGATTAAAGATACCAATTTTAATGTACGTGTCTTCTCCAGGCTTCAGTGTGTGGGGTTGTATCAGCAATCAATACCATTAATTCTAATAATGAACACAGGGCATATATTGTGTCCTGTTCTGTAAAACCAAGCACTCACTGAAGAGTCTTTAGCGTTACCCCAATGCACATCACTCAGGCTAATTAGGTAGGTGATTAATATAATCATTCAGCAGCATGAGTCATGTGAAAAATTAAATTTCTCAGATTGCACAAAAATAATCCCCTCCCACACACATGACTACTGCTTCATTCCCTTATGCCTGTTTTCTGGAACTTAGTGGATCCTCTGGGTGCTGTTACCATGTTTTCTTTGGAGAGGGAAACATATTATCTGAATAATCGGACAAAAGTATACATTTGGGTAGTATTAAAGAAAATTAGAAAATTCAGTCCACAGACTAATGTTAAGACAAAAAGGATTACACTTCAGGTTTAGTATTAATCTTAATTCCAGTAATATTATTTGGATCATGTAGAGAGGAAAAGCAAATGTGTAATGGTGTGATAGGAGAAAAATGTTTCAAATTAAAGAAAGTAAGCAAAGCCGTCAAAATTTCTTGTAACACTAACGTGCTAATTGTCTTTAGACTTCTTTATTAAAATATAGACACAGACTACATATCATTTCAAATAATGTCTCCAGAAATAAAACTGGTTGCTAGTGCTTCATTAATATTCAGAGCATTTGTCTGACTGAATATTTAAACTCTCAACAGTGATGAGTGGTGTTATCATTTGTATCATCTGTAAATGCTTATGTTTTTGCTGTTATTTAGGGGAATGTGTAGATAACTTGTTGTGTACTGTTCCTCTCCTGTTCTTTGTATTGGTCCATTCACTTATGTTAAGTCAAGCAAAGCCAGAGCCACCACTTGATGAGTAACAGCTTACCTAGGATAAGACAATCAATAGACAATCAACTAATAGACAATAGTTAGACAATCAATACATAGCTGCTCATGTAGCAGTCTACGGGACAAAGAAAAAACAGACCTCAGCTAAGTGCTCCTATTATTTCATGTAATAAACTGGAGTAACTGAGTCTGTCTGCATAGGGAAAAGCTAAAACACGAAGAGAACAGATACAGTCTGACCTTGTGGAAAATCAGAACTCATCCTCTGTCAGACAAATTATCATAACAGACACAGGGGTCAGGATGAGCCATGTACATTTTCACAGGTCATGTTCCTCCCAAAATCCATATCGGCCCTGGTCTGTCCCAAGCGTATGCTGCATGGATAAGCTAATATTTCACGCTGCAGCAGAGGAGGTTCCGATTACATGTTCCACATCAACAAGGCAATGAAAACCTCCCATTTTAGACACCTCACCCTGGGTTTTAGCCTCTATGGCTCTGTTTTTCAAATAAAGGTCAAAGGCAAACATTCCCGGACTCTAGCTGACAAACATCAAACGTACTTTTCCACTCCTCCCTTTGTCCTTCTGTCATTTCCTGTTTTGACAGGAAATTACACCTCATTTTAAAGATAACAAACTGTAAAGCAAACCTGATTTAACTTTTTTTTTGTTTGTTTGTTTTATCAAGTCTTGGCCCTTTCATTTTGCTCATATTGTTTATATATCAGCTCTCTCAAAAGATCAGTTGCCAGCTGTGTTTCCAGCTGTTGGACATACATCACCTCTTTAAGCTACTTGCACCACAGTCCCACCAGCACAATTTAAATCATACACATGGGGAATCTATAGCTTCGAAGTAGTAGCCATAGATCACCCAAAGAACACATAGGTTAAGGGTAATAGCATGTACAATACTATGACCTAACCCTAACCCTAAACTTCAGTAATGCTTTCAGGTCACTATAGGACTTAGCAGCAACCGTTAGAGCCCTTTGATGTTAAAGGCTCAGAAGCTAAGATTTGTAAAGAAGTAGACTATTTGATCACAACCAACACAGCCCTAGATGTGTTTATGAGCTCATCATGCCAGCCACTGTCATAAAAACTGGAGGCATGTCTATACAGCTGAGAGCTGGCGCTTTGTGCTTCACACTATAAATTGTCTGTATTGGCATGCCTTTGTTAGCTCATTACATCTTGGACAATGTCTATGGTTTATATTCAGACTGTTATGATCCAGTCTAGGTCAGGCGGTAATGAGAAAAGTAGGGTGTTAATTATATGCATATTGTTTGTGTGTGTGTGTATGTGTGTGTGTGTGTGTGTGTGTGTGTGTGTGTGTGTGTGTGTGTGTGTGTGTGTGTGTGGGTAAGAGAGAGAGTGAGGGAGAGAGAGAAAATAGAGGGAGAAACAACACAGTAAAAGAAAAAAATCTAGAATGACAAGACAATGACAATTTTAATCTGAAGACAAGGGCTGGAGTAACATTACACAGAAACTAGACTGGGATGACACCACTTTGCTTCTTCTGTGCTAAAAGTCCATAATATCCATTTAAAATTAGCATTTGAGAAACATTCTTTGATGCTGATATATTAACTTTGTATATTTAGTTTACACCAAAACTTCAGAGGGGAAAAATCCCTATCTCCTCCACACACCTGTGCAGTGTTACTTCCACCAAATGTCAACATTCTACATCCCAATCCTTGAGCTATCAGAAATGACAACCAATCTACACAGGCTCACATTAGACAGGCTGTAGTGCGTTGATGAGATAAGGGAGTTGAAAGTCACACAGTAAGAACCAGTAAATGACAATACAGGTGATAATGCATGGAAGCAACTAAACCAATGAGCTAACATACTCACAGAAGCTTAGAGCAATGCAAATGGCTTAGAAAATGGCCCAAGTCACAAAGTCAATCAAGAATGTAGAATTGTTCTGGTTTATCTTGAATGAATTGTGCCCCTTTCATGCCATGGGCCTGTAGAGCAGATCTCAAGAGGAGCAACCTCTAAATGTGCAACTTTACAGCTCCAGTGGTTAGCTGGAGTGAGCATGGCAGGGCTCATAAACCTGGGCTGAGTGCTTCTATTTTGACAGGGCACATGGGGACTCTTAGGACAACCTACCACATTAAACTACTGTGTATCCGTAACAAAACACACTCCCGAACATCTCTCTAAAAACAGTGAATAGGACATTAAATTGTTATAGCACCCCCAGTGTTCAAGAACATTAGCGCATGTCAAAGTAATCTTTAAATAATCAGAACATAGTTTATTGCTTAAGATAGTCTAGTACAAAAGTACATGTAAGCTCAGGAATTATTATTGTGCATGTAGTGGGGGGTCAGAGGGATGGAGCACAGCCTCTCAGAGACAAAGAAGGGTACATCACCTAATAGATATGGTAACCATGATAATAGATTTTGTATTAATAGACTGTAAGTTCACATATTAATTTTTTTCTCCCTTGAAGTCACAATTTTAAATATATTTATATTACACATACTACATATAAGTAATTGAATTTTGAAATTAATTAAAGTGTTTCTGCCCTAAAGTAACCTTGATCACTAGGGTTTAATTAAAATTGTGCTAAAATTCTCAAACCCACTGACACGAGCCAAGAGAAACCTGGTTGATGGAGGTTTTGACGGAGTGACAGGCCAGAAGTAAAGCTAGCAAAACCACAGCATTGATTTGCTTCACAGGTCACTTAGTCTGTCATTCAATCTCTTCCAGCCCTGTTCCCTCAGCTTATCTGTCTCAGACCCTCACTGATGTAGTCCTCCTGTGCTCGCTCCAAGTCACCGTATGGTCCCACCCCACCACCAGGCCCAGACAGCCCCAGTCAGGGCCCCATTCCCTCAGGTTAATGACAGGCTCTGATGGCAGCAATTACAGAGCTCTCTATCTCCTAGCCCACCCGTCCTTTTCCAGGTGTCGCTCTTTTGTTGACTCCCTGCACCCCTCCCCCCCCCACTCCCCACCTCTGCCGTCTCTATGCTCTTCTCTGCTTTCGTTTTTTTTTAAGCCTACAACTTCTGCTCTGGCTCGATGACAGTCATTTCAGACTCTTTCATATTTCTATCCCCCAGTGTGCTTTCTCAGTGGTGAACACCTTATTCGTCCATCTCCCCACATTTTAGTGAACTTGAGGGAGTAGAGAGATGTATTTCAAAGGGGAAATGGGGAAAAATTTGAGCTCTGGCTTTGAGCAGATATTAAAGCAATGACCCTGTGATGAAAAAATGAATCCGTTTCAATTTACAGTACTCTCCATTTTACTGATCCTAACACTACAGAACATATGTTCATACATTAAATGCATAATTTATATACTGCATACAAAAATCATGATCTAAAATAGATAATATCTCTACTTCCTTTTTTTGGCACTAGCATGCAGTCTCAGCATGCAGTCTGGACCTGGAGGCTTATAGACTGATGGCTCTAGTACACGGGCCACTTCCTTCATGTGTCTCCACTCCACACACTCATCACTCATCATGTGCTAGCAAGTTCCTACTCAGGAGTGATTAATGCAAATTCTGCACTGAATTCACAACTCGGGAGAGCTTCTACTCTGCCCCCTCCCCCACAAATTCCACACATAATCAAAGGTTACCCTCGTTAGCTTGGTTTTGCATGAAGCACTACTGCTGAGTGGCCTTTTAAAAAGCCTTGCCATTAAAAAAAAAAGTATATCAATCCTCAGAGAAAGACTTAGAATGTATGTGTCTAATGAATCCTTTCTTTAAAATGTATGGTGGACATGGTCTGCTCTAGTGGAATGAATTTGGCTGTCCGAACAGTGATATCTCTTTGAAAAGCACCTTAATTAAACCTAATCAGGCACTTATTATATTAGATTATATTTGCACTTATATTTGTCTCATTTAGTAATTACTCTTGAATTATATTTGTATTGTAGCTCTTATTGTAGGTTTCAGCATGGACCCTTGGTTCTGTGTTGTTTAAGGGTATTTGTGGTCTCTAACCTATTTGTGCTAGCTAAGGGTACTTTATGTAGACAAAGCACTTTTGTAAGTTGCTCTGGGTAAGAGCATCTGCTAAATTCCAGAAAAGTAAAGTAAAAGCAGATGAGCAGGGTTAGAAGGATGGCTATAGTGTGATGTCCCACATAGATCAGCGGTACACACATGAACTCAGTTCCACATAATGCATTTGTTCTTCCCAAATAAGGTTCAGCCTGCTAGATGACAGAATACACACTGAATGGCACCTCTATCCCATGCAGCATATTGCTGTTCCCCATTATGTTTCAGTTACATTTAGCAGATACAGTTATCCAAATCAACATATAGTTGTGTGCAATGGAGGGTTAAGTGTTTCACTCAGGGGCTCAACAGTAGTAACTTGGCGAAGGTGGGGCTTGACCTAGCAACCTTCGGAGCACTAGTGTAATACCTTAGCTGCCTTTACTTCAGTTTGCATTTGAAAGTAATCAAATAGTATTAAGGGATTAAGGCCTGATGCAGGCACTTTGGTAAGGCTTACTCAGAGTACTGTTGTCACCAGAAGCTAAGGAAGACCTGTGAGGAAGTTGTTCCTTGTTTGTTTTACTGCTCATACTTACTAGGGCCATGTGATGTCACATGGGACAAGGAAATGCATTGAAAGTTTCTGTGAAAGTAATACTATCATGTAAGGTTTGCTATTAGCAGTTTATTTCTGTTGGCAGCTGTTAGAGCTTTTACGATCTCAAGTGTCTGTGAAACAACCTCTGAAAAAAGAGAGATAATGTCTATCTTTTGCTATTTGCTTTTGAAAATGTCAGTAAACATCACTAAACTCTCACCACTATTGTGTGGGTCTGTAATACAGCACCACTGGAAGTTGCCAGGAAAACAATTTACCATATAAAATGTCAGGAAATGCATATGTGTATAGCCATTATTCTTTACAAATAATCTCATGAAGGAAGAGGAAATTCATAATTATTTTTTTCTTGATGTTTCCTCAAAGCTTCCTTTATGTTTCACAGGACCAGATACTACTGGCCCTAAGATATGTTTCACGTCTTCTAATTTGTCTTAGTTATAACCCTAACCATGTTATGGATCTACAGTTTATTTATCTTTTATCACAATATATTTTCCGGTCATTTCACATAGGGCTCATTCAAGGTTTACTATTCCCAATGTGTTACTAATGATGGAAAATAGATAGATGGAAGGTGTGAGAATAAAGCAGTTCACATACAGCTATGTCAGCTATGCTCTGTAAAGATGCTTTCTTTCAGCATCCCTGATTCAAGTTCTTTAACAACTGGCATCCCATCACTTAGACTGATCTGTGAAGGGCAAGCTGGAGTGCCCTCAGGGCATGGGATAATCAGTGCAGGGAGGAGCAGCGAAGCAGTGCCTCTGTACTCACAATGACATCCAAATCTCAGCATAAGCAATAAAGCTCGCCATTTTAGTTCCAATGGTCTCAGAACTATTCCAGGTGACAGATCTCTGAACTTAACTTAAGTAGCAAGGCAGGTGCAAGGCCAGTGAAATGCAGGAGAAGGCTGAAGTCCTCATGAGCATTCTGCGAGAAACACTCATTTCCACCTGCACTTTTTAAGCCCATAAAAGTTATGCTGCAGCACATTACAGGCCATAAAAAGAGCCAGAGTAAGTCAAAAGGTCATCTGCTAGCCTGGAAAAGATGAAGCAGGCCGAGGAACAGCCCGAGAGACGAAGGCATATCTTCAGCAAGGGCTTGGCAATGTGAAGAGGCAGCCATGGCTCCCCTGAGTGAGTCTCTCACTCGCACTACCCATAAACCCCAGTCACGCTCCTTGAGCAGAGAGCTGAGGCAGCAGACATGTGGGCAGGTTTAAATTCTCATCACACGGACCAGTACATCAGCTCCTTTCAAGAAAAACGAGGGGAACCCCTTTGAGCTTATCTTGCTCATAGGGTTTGATATAGATGATATTATATGAATTGTGGTTTGGGTTTTTTTGTGGTTGTATCGATGACTTTATGTACTGTTGTTATGGTGAAGTGATGAATATAACTGGAAAATAGAATACAATACCTAATCGCTCCTGCAGGCATCAGTGTTTATCCAACAGTTTATACTTTCTCAGTTTCTGGAAGGGTCTCTTTGTGCTAGTGTGAATTAGGATCACTTAAAGAAAATCTCTTAAGAGGACAGCGACTAAGAATAAGACAAAAGCACTTAGGCCAGTCCCATCCCTCTTCATGCTCAGACTGTAAGGTATGCGCAGGACAGCATCAGAGGTCACAGTCAAGATATGGTGATAAAGCACTATCCTGCTATTCGCATACAGAAGCATACAGCACAATAAATACAGACACTCTGCAAGACAAGATTAGACGCTTACGTGAGATGCATTACAAAAGCTTTTTGAATGACATTACTGGAAATACTTTTTTAGGTTATATTTGTAGGGTGTTTCTAATAGTTAGGGTGTTTCTAATTAGTTGTATACAATGTATTAGATGTATGCAATGTGCCTTACAGCTTTTTTGTTCTCCAGTCTAAAGGAAGTGAAAATGCCCTGTAATTCCACATATAAGTGACTGTGATAGGTCAGCCTACCAGGGCTGCTGCCTGTTCTACCAAAGACTGGATATCATACTTTCTCTTCACTGCTTTAATGTATTTCAAGTGCAGCACAATCAATGCTGTCAATGCTGACCTTTCTCCAAAAATGTCTTCACGCAAATTATTTTCCTACAGAAAATTCTTCACAGGGGGTCCAGCTTTGAGCTTGGTATGTAGAGGGTAGCGTTTGCTTTGAATTGGAGTAGTTGAAATGGCAAATGTCCAAATGAATTAACAGCAAGCAAAATGAGATCTGGTGCAATATGAGTGCCCTTTGAGCACTATGGGAAAAACCCATTTCCTCAATGCCCTTTATTGAGACATAGGGAGACTTCAAGAATCAACTGGAGTCTCTATCTCCCAAATGTGAGAATATTTGAGCACTGTGAAAATATCTAGCTTAAGCTCCTTATGGCTCCTCATGCTTAGCAAGAAGCATCAATGCACTGTTTAGCTTTCCTGAAAAGCAACCGTTCCCAAATATAGCCCTGATGACTTAGAATGTTTGTGTTTTCTTGCTCTGACACATAAAGGACAAGATTAGTTGAATCCAATGTGCTAGAGCAGAGAGAACACAAAGATGTACTGGCATCCCCCAGGATCTCCAGGTAGCATTGGCTTGGGTTAATGTTAATCCATAAGTGCTCTTGCTCTTGTGCTCAGATATACCATAGCTATAAAAAGGGAATGGCAACATGAATTAGTTATATACATATTTGTATTCAATGATAGTCCAAAAATCTGATAACTCAAGGACCCCCTTCTGCAATGAAACATAGAGGCGATATTGTTTATATATACGTAAGTAGGAAGAGAACAATCAGAGTAGAAAAAGTTTTGTGTGATGGATCATACAAAAGCAAAAGCACAGAGGTAATTACACTTTGATATTCATTAATTGTAGAAAGCGTGTCATATCACCCGATTCCTCATCACACTGCAACACCCAGTAGGCTGTTCGTCACCCAACCCATGACTCCACCAATCATGATCGTCATCACCGGAATATTGAACTCACCTGTGTACTTGATTATTTAAGCCTGTCTTGAACTTTAGGACACTGCAAAGTATTGCTTCTAGAGTCCTATGCATACCGAGCTTTCTTTTGGATTGCTTTTCTGTGTGCCCGACCCTGACTTAGTGTTTCCTGTTTCTGATATTTGCCTGCCCCTTTTGGATTCTAATGCCTGGATTATTGGATGGTCTTTATGGCTTTTTGACACGGACTGTTTTCCCTACTTTCGAGTTACTCCCTTTTTTGTGATCGTTTCCACTACCTGTTACTACAATAAATCCCTGTTTTTTATCCGCAAGCATCTGATTTTTGTCTGGCCTGTAACACCATAGAATAAGGCTTTGCTAAATACGGTTTTTCTTCCTTGCTGGAAGAATGTTATAATGCCTTTATTATACTTGTAAACTTCTGCCCCAAACGGATCACAAACCAATGTGTTGAAGCAAAGGAGTTCTAGGACATTAAACATAAAAACAGGATATTACTTTAAAGAAAAGACCATCACGTCAATGTGAAGGACCGCACAGACCATGGTGACTTGAGAAAACAGGAACACACTTTCATTGAGCTGTGGAAGGGTAAGCACTGTTAATTTCCTACTTGGATGCTACCACATACATTGTTCCTCAAACACAATGAATCCAGGTGGTGAGTGTATACAAGCATGACAAGACAGATGTGGATACAAATGGGCTTGCACTCACCGTCCTACTCAATCATGGCACTGTATGGACAGGAACTAAACAGTAATACAGGAAACATTAAATGGGTCTATTCTCAATTAACTGGAAAGCAGTTAACCTCATGGCATAACCAATGGCTTAACTCTCATAAGCTGATCATGTCTGAGTTCATGATGTCTGAGTTCATTTTTACTGAAAATTCTTCAAATTCTTCAGTGTGACAAACGTTTGTTCTTCCTCTATTAAAGGATGAACATTGATGCACAGTAAGTATATTACTTGTTCACCAAGTCTTCAACATACGGTAACAGTGGTGGCAGATTTTAAAAAAAAATCTAAATGTAATTAATTTGTTAATACTTAGAACAGACTAACATTAATTAATTTAATCCAGGTGGTCCACATGTGTCTGGATGTGACTATGCATATTAATCACTCTGATTCTTAGCTCTGTCAGAGACAAACACACCACCCAAAATAGGCAAAGGGCTACTTTACACCACTATGGTAGTGCTGCTGATGCAGACAGTTGCATGGAGAGAGAGGGCAGCCTTGATTTGGGTTTACCTCAATGGTAAAGATGTTCCCATAATACATCACTGAATTCTGAACACTATAATTAAGATGAGAAAGGTATTTCTAAACATCTTGTAAATAATAGTCTGACATCTAAATGACATCTAATACAGTTACATAATGATATGTAACTGTATTAGATTTGATCTGTATTTGATTTGACAGGGGCATGATATTTTTTTGTATATGTACTTTACTCTGTTTCTGTAATAATGTAATGCTGTTATTTTTTATTTTAGGGACACATCAAAGTGGCTTGCCTCAACTCCATGGATTGCATCTTGCCACTGTTATCAGGATGGCTAATTTCGAGGAAATGCATGACTGCTTACATTTCTGTATCTCAGCAGTTCTTTCCTTGAATATAACCATTCAAAGTGAGACATCCCTCACTATTCATAGGATCATAAAATCCTGCTGAGTAGATCACCTTTGCCTACTTGAAATCATTCAGACATGTATTTCTAACATATAATAATTAAAATATATTCTCACCAGCTATTGAACTATTCTAGTTCATTGGTATGTTTAATTCTAACCTACTGTATTGTACTTGGATATATTCTATGAGTAAATGACAAAGCACTTTTGAAAGTCTCTCTGGATAAGAGCGTCTGCTAAATGCCGTAAATGTAAATGTTTTGGAATTACACTTTATTTGTCGTTATCTTTGACGTCATAGGTAACGCTTATTGCTTACCGAATCACAAGCGACCTTATATTGCATATTTATGAATTGTGAAATCAACTGACTTTACTTGAGTAACGAGGATGGCACGTACATACAAATGTTCTGTTTTGAATGCAAACTGAAAAAGGTTACGCCTTACATTTTATTCGAAAATGAGACTAAATCGAAATGGTTCAAATTTCTTTCTGGGGTTGAAATGACACCAAATAAAAGAGTTTCACATTACTGTGAATTCATTTGAAAATTGCGCTCAGTACAGCTCTGGATTTGCCAGTCGAATAAGGCTTAAGAGGTAGAGTGACTGATACGTTGGTAAGTCTTTATTTTAACTGACAGTCATTGCTTTCATTTTATAATTTATTAAATAATGTAACAAGCAATGAGAATATAACAAAACAGTAGTAAAGGCTAACATTTGCTAACTTTATGTAATTTAGCTCAGCTAAAAACGTATTTTTATATAACGTTATATGATGCAGTGACATTTTTTAATGACCAATAATCATTGACTTTCCCACATTTGGCTCCCGCGTGCATAGTGTATAGCCTGTTAGCTAGACCTGATTAAGAGCCAAACATACGTTATGTATAATATCATAGCTATGCTAGCTATGTAGCTAACCCTAGCTAACATTAGTTAATAGCTTTAATGTAAACATGATCAAGATGTAACAAATGCTCAGATAATACCGCTCTAAATACGCTCTTAATTGTGGTTTACGCCCACACAGAAAGGTAAAAGGCGACAGAGAAAAAAATTAATTTAAAACACTGCTTTTAATGTCGTTTTAGCGTAAAAAATTAAGATAAGTGAAATATATAATATTCTGTATTTTCCACATATTTTAATATGCAAAGGTGCATCAGATTTAATCATCTCATAAATACAATGGTTTTTTGGTGGTGACGGAGGTGACTTATGCAAAAAAAGTACTGTTATAGATTGAAATAAATGTACCAACCTCTAGCGTTCCCGGTTCGGTAAGCGCAAGAGCCTTCCTATTCAGTTCGTTCGAGATAATTTGACATCTTTGACATAGGCTGCCACCGTTGTCCTTTATCTCTGAATGGCTTAATTCCCTAACCAACACCGAGCCGGCGCCTTCCGGGTTTGGCCGGTTGCGGCACAGAACTTCTTCGGCCGAGTGAAGTCTTTTCCCGGGACTGAGTCCTGAATCGTGTAAGGTGTCATTACTTGCTGCGCTGTCAACGACCTGATGTACAAGTACACAAACAGAGTAGTATCGAAGTGAGGCATGGTAGGCAAGGGGACAAGATGAAAATAAACAACAAAAGTCAGACAAGCCTTTATCGTAACAGATGATGAATAAACGATTCAGAACCATCGCACAGTTAAACTCATTATAAGACTTTTAACGCTGTTAATGTGACTCTGCCATATATTACACTAGTTCCTGCGCTACAGCACTTTTGAGGAAATCTGCTCCTCGTTTCCGGTAGCTCAGGTAAGTTACATTAAAACATTTAGCCAGATTTGGGGCTCAGTCTTATTAGTTATATCTTACCGTAAACCCCGTGTGTTCCAGGTTACGTCCTCCAACCGAAACCAGATATTTTGTGTACATGTTTTTTTTGTTTTGTTTTTTTGCCCTAAATGTTTGAGCAAGAAAATATATAATATAGCTTGCTTTTAAAAACAATAAACGACTTTGCTTTTGACTGATTGGTTTTCCATAACTTTTTCAATCTAGTACAGATAACAACTTTTATCAGAAAAATATTACTACAGGCATCAGGTTCTTGGGTCCTTGTTTCGGCACTGACCCTCCATGGATTAAAGTTGCAGCTCAGAGGTCGGATGTGCAAATCGGGCCACTGAGGGGAGGAGCAGGCATGTCCCTCACACACAGCACATGTGCTATAAGGGGGCTGCTGCACTGGTTTCTGTGAGGCTAAGAAAGCCAAGTAGGTGGTTCGCGCTTTATTACATGATTAGATAATTTAGCAGATTAAGGTCTTGTCATTTCTATTTTTCAGCCTTTACATTTTGTAAGACTTACTTCAGTTGGTAATATATAAACACATACCCTTAAACGTATTATGCATTTAAAGACAACAAGAAATGCAAGATCCTTTATAAATACTGCAGGGGGCCTGTACAGTGGTATCAGTTTTCTTGATACATTATCTGAATACAAATTGCACAAGGAATCACAAAAAATTAAGAATAATTACTTACTCCAAATTTTTTAAGCTTGTTTCCCTTATGTTTAAGTTCCCTATCTGTTTGTTTGTTTTTTTTCCTTTTCATTTGTTCTTCTCACTCTTGTATTGCTATAACAAGTTAATTTCCCCGAGGTATCAACAAAGTCTTATTTTACTCTCAACACCAAATACACGCAGGCATGATGTTATTTTCCGAGACATTAGCGCCACCTTACGACTATACTCTGAATTGGCAAAAAAAACTGTTTTAATATAGGTACTTCTCATGCTGTTTTCACGTCAAGTTATGAAGACAAAGTCTACTGAATGATTGAATTATGTTAGTGTTTAGACTATAGAGCGACCCCACTGCAAGTCTTCTAAAACATCTACTTGACATATAATAAATGACTAATAATTAGTGATGTGATAACCATTGTCTTTGCGTTTTCCTTATAGAAACAAAAGGTAAAAATATTTTTTAAACAACGTGTATAGTCATGTAATTGCAAACTGCTGTCTACTTGGTCCTGAAACAACACCTTTGTTCTGTATTCCGCCGCTCAGTAATTTCGATAATGAAAAACTGCGTTAAATGATTGAGGGTAAGTAACAAAAGCTTGGATGTTTTTTCCACGTTATTTAAAAAAAATCCTACCTTTTGTCTTCTCTTCAAAAGGTGACTCGTAAATCCAAATATGGCATCAGTATCCACAAGTGATGCGCTCAGATCTACAGGTGTTAGGTTTTGCAGCACATCTTGAATCTGTGTTGGATTTTGCAAAGCCATACGAACCCGTTTCTTGTCTTACCCTCTCCTCACTTGGAACAGCAAATTACGTTCTCACATATCTGGTGCTTTGCTCATAATTAAGGCACATATATTAGCCCAACACGTCTCATCCTTTGTGATCCAAAGCCAGTGGGCACATCTGGTCATTCCACGTCCCAAACGAAACTGCATGCGAAGCGTGTGGACCTCCCCATGATGTCCCAGTCCCTCCTCCAGCTGCATTCATCAGCCATTAAAACATACGTCTCAGTTAACTGAAGCCTATTAAAGGCATGTGTGTACGGGTAACGCGTGGGTCCATAGCCTACCAGCAAAGGCGTCAATAAAGTGATTTATTATTTATCGGTTTACCTTTCATAATAGCCCATGGTCTTGGTGACTGATAGGCTATCTATCAAGATCTTACTGCTGTGAAATAAAGAGGAAAAAAATTAAGTTCCAACTGTCGGTCATTTATCGCACGTGAACGAGAGAAGTGACGAATTATTTGATCACAATAGCCTGTTATTCATTCGGCAGATTTTTGAGGTAAAATTTACACGTTAACCGCATAATAATCTTACCACCGCCAAACAGAGCGGCTCGTTTTAGATAACCAGACAGCAATACTGATCTCAGCAGTCGTTTATATCATGCCTCTGGCCTGCGGACACAAAGTATGTGGGCCTGGTCCTGGTGAATTATTTTCTTACAACCGTGTTCATGAAAACTTGCCAGCATGGATGCGTTAGAAATTAAGAGATCAGTGCATTAGGTTTTTCGAGTATATCTGTACAATTCATATATAATACCTATATATACGTATAACTTTTTCTTTCTTTCTTTCTTTCTTTCTTTCTTTCTTTCTTTCTTTCTTTCTTTCTTTCTTTCTTTCTTATGGAAAAGCAAACAAATCTCATTTTAATCGCATGGTCTGTCACATCCCATGGGAAATATTGTAAACAAAACACCACCCATTGCTCTAATAACCTGACAGTGTCCTGCCTCCTCAAGAAATACAGATATCACTTTTAATACTTGCCCACATTTATTCTTGTGTGTGTGCGTGCGCGCGTGCGTGCGTGCGTGTGTGTGTTTGTGTGTGTTTGTGTGGTCTCAGATTTCCAGAAAACCACATACCATGTGTATCAATTCTTTGCTGTAAATTGTAGGGGAAAATCTGTGAATTGAGGTAAAATTTACTTTGTGACAGATTATCTAGGGCCCAGAGGCAATTGTTATAATCCATTGTTATTTTGTGATTTGTAACATGTCTGTTGGTCCTGTAGAGGTAATCAAGGCCTGCTTGGAATTCTAAAGACCATGTCCCCTGAGATCCCCTCAGATGGTTTCAGCCTTTGTAATCTCACTGCAGACAGCTTCTCATTAATTAGGGGACAAGGATAAACCTATACGTTTCCACTTCAGATTTGGGCATGATGCTTGTTCAACCACATTTAGAAATATATTTAAGTGCACGCAAAGCTGCATTTTGCTTGGGATTATTTATTTGGCTTTGAACAGAGAATGTGTCTTAGACCCAGTGCTTGGGGATATAATAGTGACATTTCACCAACAGAAGACACTGAACATATTAGACATTTGACTGTCAGGTACAAATTAGAAAATAAAATACTTGCAATAATATGCGCTACTGTGCATGTCAATGGTTGTGCTCAATATAGGTCTACTCTAAATCTATTCAGCCATGATTTGCAAGTCAGCATGTTTTCATGTTCCATCAACCCTTTGATTTATCATCCAGAATCTGAGGGTTATGTTTAGTTTGTTCCTGATAAAATACATTGATATATTTTACTCTCAGGATGCCCATATAGATCAGAGTTGTGCTATGGTTTCAGTAGATACATTTAGGGTTCATATTTTTTAAACAAATTTGAATGTCTAATTTTCTAAGAAAGATGGCATTTAAAACTTTACAAAGAATTTACAAATGATATTCATGCTTAAGAATAAAAAGTGGAATAGGGGTGGGCGGTTCCAAGCTATTTTCTTCATTAATGTTAGGATTTATGGTAAAACACTAAGTGATCATCTTCTTTTCTAAGTGTTCATTGTTCTGAACATTAGATTCCTCCCCCTAGATTTACAGTAAACACAGTCAAAAGGCACAACATAAAGTGAAGAGAACTAGAAAGAATAACCACTCCTACCAGAACAACTGATGCAGCTACAATAAGCTTCCTGCTTACAAAATACAAATGAAAATCTAATTTCTCCTGATTTTACAAAGCTATTCAAGTGTTTTATAACTGAAAAAAAGGCACATATATTTTTGCTGAATATCCACTAAACCGTTTGGTAGATCTTTACAGTTTTTTACAATCGTTTTCACACTTGATTCAGTACCATGTCCACTTCTTCAAAGCTCTTCTTACAGTATGCTTTGAAACACCACCTCAGTACATCAGTTAACCTTTGGGCAAAATGCACTTCAAACACCAAAACCCTTCATATTTCATCCAAAAGTGACTCATGCTTGCATAACTATAACATGACTATAACATGCTTTCTCCCACAAGACTGCTTTATCACTCAGTGTACAAGGAACTTCAAAACACAAACAACTTGTAAGATTGCAAAATACATATACTATGCATTTCCTTCTTCTATTTTTACTTCCACAACTATTTCAATCTGGCTAAAGAAACCTTTGACCTGTTGGCTTACTTCTTACAATAGATGTCATGACTGAGTGCGTTACAGTAAATTTACAATAAATTGTAAATGAATGAATGTTTTACTTTATCAGAAACCCAGAATATTTACAATATTTACTTCATAATGTAAAACATATGATAAAGAAACAAACCACAAAAACACAATATTCTTGCTATATTTTGGCATTTGTTCTCAGTGCAATGTATAGTTCAGAAAATTATATATATGCAATAAATTAACATATACAGTAATACGGTAATAACAAACACATTAATACCTTAACTTAAACCAAATAGTTATAAACCTAATGCAATCAATCTAAAGCTAATGCAGTTGCACGTCATTACATGCTTTATGTAACAACTTCGGAAATCGCTTTTTAGCTTGTTTTTATAATTTTATTATTGCTAGCTGTTGACGTTAGCATCAGCTAGCAGTAAAGCAAGCAGTTACCTTTCAGAGAACATATTTAGCCTGTGTGTTGTAGGTTTGTATATTTGGAGAATAAGCCATTGGTGAGATCATACTGTAACAACACAAATGAAACAAATTGCACACATTTATTCCTCTTTTATTTTGTACATTCTTTTTTTTTATCACATTTTTATATTAAAGAATGACTAGTAAAAAGCAGTTAAGGAACAAAATATAATTATTTTTATTCATTTATATTTTATTTATTTTTTTTAATAAAAAAAAAAAATTAATAGGAGCCACATATGACTTCTAAAAATCAATTCCTCCTTGGTAATATTTAAAAGTTGGGGGGGAGTGCCACAATTGAAACCCTAGTGCAAACAATGTCAAAATCCATTATTGTTTATATGAATGACAAGCAAAAAGAAGAAGGTGGGGAAACAACATGATATGTACAAGTAGAAGTATATCTTCATTACGTAGAGCTGAGCTACAAATTTAACACATACCAGGAGTAGGGAAAAAATGCCATCAGACTATCACATAGTTCAAAGTCTTTTAAAGTCAATTAAATTCTAAGAAGAGCATGCATTCTCAAAACTTTTAGCGTTTTTTATTTTTTGTGTTAACATTAAGCTATTTACATTTCCAAGCAATACTCAGGTTACTAAGAACATTAAACCACAGGAATTTAGACAGCAAAAGATTACGGTCATGCAAACAACCCATGCTACAATCCAATTCAACAAGCCTTGCAATACTAATTAATTCAGGTAACAACATCATTGATCAGTAGGCCCGTCCATGGAATAGGTGAAATTTTCCACAATCTGACCAAGTGGTCCTAAACATTTCACAATTTTGGTAAAGAACTGTTGAACTGTTTAGAACCACTTGACCAAAGAGGGAGCCAAGTATAGTGAACAATATAATTTACCAAACTTTATTCGCCTTCCGTCACAGGATCTTCAGTCTTCTCAGTTTAACACTTGGTGTCAAAAAGGCAGGACATCTCAGTGGTAGAATAACATTTTCACTCTGAAAAGGATAAGTCATGAAATCCCAACTGCACTGTTCTTCTCTGTGTGGTGCTTATATACTGTACAGACAGGCAATGAATGTGTGTGCTGTTTTGTATGATAACAAGTTCTGCCAGTCAGAGAGGTTCTTTTGATGCGTCATTTTCTGCATTCCTACTGGACAGGTAATGTAGCTATGAAAGAATGCATGTATGATGTGAACCATTCAGAGTGCAAACTTTATTTTGTGTTCTATCCAACAGATAATTTCTGGAAATACTTGGCATCTCCTTTCTAAATTCATTTTTCATCATAATCAAATAAGCTCTTTTAATTTCTATCTGTTATCTTGACTTCCATCATTCCTAAGCATTTAAATCACTTGCATCTGAATATGTTTTGAGTTCAAAATGAGGTCATTTAAACACTGCATATTGTAAGACAAATATTTCAGAAAAAGGGAAAGACTAATGTGGGTAAAGAAGTAAATATCAATATCTTGGCATCACAATTTTTACTGAGCTATTTCAATGCATCAATTAGGAAACAAACTGTTATCCCCATGCTTTCTTTTATATAGTTGCAAGTATGCTGTCTTTGAAAAGTCATTTTTGAAAATATGAGTGGAATTCCTGCAGTTAAGATCTAATCTAATAGGATGTCATCCTTAAACACTGGCTGAGCCTGATTTTTTAAAGTCACAAAGGGAACTTGCCTAACTGCAATCATTCCAGGCCTTTAATAAGACCAACTCATGATGCAAGGAAGGAAAATAAGAAAGAAAAGAAAGATATAATAATATATGGAGATATATTGTTGTAGTACAAAATGCATAAAGTTCTAAGGTGGTGTTCTGATATATCTGAAATCAAAGTTCAATAGTATAACAGGAAAATCATGTTGAGGTTTTTTGTGTTTGTTTTTTTAATCTAAGGTGTCAGACACAATGTTACACACACTTTCCATGAAAGTGAGCCAGAGGTGATAAGCCGCAAGTACCATTAAGATTTATTTGGGAAACCTGGAAAGAAAAACTACGGTCATGCTAATAACTGAAGCAAACTAGGAGAGTGTATGATTGAGTTCTGATGAGTTGTAATGAATTGTAATGAATTGTAATGAGACTGTGAATGAGGAAGAGGTATGTGACCATGCAGGCACTGCCAGGGCAGAAGTGCTAGGATAGAAAACAATGTATTTTAAATTTTATTTGATCATTAGTGGTTTTAAAATGACCTAAATATTGAAGCACTATTTACTTTCAGACTGTCTACATAATTTTAGGTTTGTGTTCCAGGAGCTATAATGTCTATGTCTGTACATAAGTTTGCCAGGGAACCTCAGCTTTTGACAATGTCTACACTTTTTCAGGGCAATGTCCTTATTCAAAGTAAGCAATTATGACTTGTGTTGCTTCTTTTGCAGGCAAACTTGTCTTGTAGAACTATAAGACATCTTGAAAATCTTTTATTGCAGTTTCCAAGATGTCTTATAATTCTTGACAGTTAACAATTTGCTGCTTTAAAAGTGTTTGTAGGAGTAACACTGTGTAAGATTTAAATTCATAAATTAAAATGAACTAGATTTCAGTCATTTCAAAATATGTCTGTATTTTCATTATGAGATCCTATCATATGACCAATGCACTTTATGAATAAAATGACATTTGTAGATAAGTACAAAGTAGTAGATGATTCAGTTTCGGGGTGTGCATCAGACTATTGTGTATGTGTGTGGGGGCAACTGTGTGATTAAAAAAACCCTGCAGTATAGGTTCATGTGTCATTAAATGAGTAAATGTGTCTAAACCTGCTTGTGCTGTTGAGCCAGTTACTTTAGCACCATCCTGTTTTTACCAGATCATGACTCTGGCATGGAGAACATAAAAATGTCCTTCTCTATACACTTAGCATTCACCCACAATATGTTACCTGCCACTCCCATCCTCTGTATTACTGCACCTGCAAAGGACAATGGGGCTTTTAGTTAAATCTCTGCACCATCCACTGGCCCCTATACTGTCATCTTGGGATCTCCCAGCATACCAAGAGTGTTCGGCTGGTTGAGCCACCTCAATGGTTGTCTGACCTGCCCAGCCTGTGGAGTCACAGTAAAACTGCAGCACATTTTACAATGATTGCTTAAACCACTGCTATTTCATTCATGCACACATACACAGGGAACTAAGAGCTAAGTACTAAGAACATTTCCTTAGTTAAGAACATTCTTATTTAATTTCCTTAGAAAACACACCTTCACATTGCTCAAAGCAGAGCAATTGTAATGTTTTAATGATGCATTGTACTTGCTTAAGTGTCAAACTCTCAAGACCTTATGCTGTTATTCCAGTGAATAATGAAGCACCAAATCTACAAACAGGCATGACAACATTACAGTGATATCACTTCACATATGCTTTCTCCTAGTCCAGGTTTCAAGGTTTCTGCCCTGAAACAGCACAACTGAAGTTTAAGTAGAAACCCTTTTTTTTTCCAGAGGCCTAGTATGGAATATATGTACTGACAATATATTCTATATTAAGGGAATATCTAGACACATAATGTAATAGCATCTTTTATAGTAAAAAATAAAATAAATGTGCTTGTATTTGTGCTAAAGGAATGTTTTTTTCTGAAGATGATCAATTTAAACAATCTGGTTAGCTATGACTTCTGGCCTCAGCTTTAGCAGTTTCTTAGTGGAGTGTTTAAGGAAAATGATCTGCTATGTAATGTAAAATTAAATCAGGTTTCACTACTTATTTTGATCATGAATCAAAGAAACAAAACATTATTAGGGTGGAACAAAGGGGTTGGACAAAATTATTAAATTACGTATATGTTCAGCTAAAAAAAAAAAGGTCTTTGACTTCCCGAAGGCATATGCAGATATAAATGACAGACTTGTCTTACATGTCATATTCATTCTTACTACACACTTATCACTAAAATATTGGAAAGCATAGATAAACTGGCCAAGGAACAATAAGGTTAAAATAATAATTCACAGTGGCTCAGTCACAAACCTTTAAGGAAGTGATCTACCAGTGATGTTATATTTTTATCACTACAGTTTGAGAGAAAAAAGAAGGCAGCATCTTTGTGAATGTCAGCAGTTCACTAATCCAATCCAGATTTAACAAGGATTCTGAACAATCCTTTAAAAGATTATTGCTCTGCTTCCCCAGTACACCTTAATTTTATGTATTTACTGGAACACTGTAATTGCCCAAAGTATTATTTTATCCACAATCAATGCTGTACATTACACAGAACATCAACCCTTACCACCTCATCCTCCTCTGGCAGGTTTCTAAGCCAAAGCCATGGACATAAGAAGGAAGCAGAGACAATATACTGAACTAATTTTCCACGGTAGCACATTTCACATGTAACTGAAAATCAGCTGCTAAAGTAATCAGATGGACATTCTTGCTCGTTTTGGTAATAATTGCTATAATCATTTCCAGGAACCAGGCCGATCACACACGCCTCACATAAGTCCCCAATGTAGCTGCTTATTTCTCATTATCTACTGATTATCTAAATATTTTCATCATTAGACATAACTGACATATACAATATGTAGTATGCATATGTGTAACAATCAGTATGGCTATATTTCTATACTATATCTGGGTAGGCATGTATGATGGCCTTTTGATGAACTATCTGCCTGCTACATTAATTATATAATTGTGGACTTAACTAGATCCACTTGAATTAAACAGGGCCATATGGTCAAGTTTTGTGCCATGATATCTGTTTCCTCTACACATCATCCATGATGATGTAATCTGCCCAGCCCAAACAGGTTCCAGTCTGACAGAGTGAAATAGTTTGCCTCAGAGTAAAAGTCTGACTTATTTGTCCTGTGTAAAGAACACCAAACATGTTTATGACAAGATGTTATTTTTTGCTTTAATGGCGGGGGAAAACCTGTTTATTAGGCATAGAAGCATAAGTGATTAGAGAACCATCCCTGATTGCTGTTGTTGCATTCAAGTAAACAATCAATTATTAATTGTCAATTACTATTTTTCTACCATTGCAAGATGGTAGCTGAGACTTTATTGCATTATGGTTTCCATGAAACAATTTCAGTGCTTGGGAGGGTTTTTTTTATATTTCAGTCTTGTATATTTATATGTTTCAGTCAAATCTATGAAAACAAAAGAAAACAGTCTTCCAGTCACTTTTGATTATGCGTAAAAGAATTTTGAAAGATACCATAGTAACAGTGAAACTGTTCAAAAATAAATGTATTTAAGATGTACTTCTAGATGTATACCAAAAAATATCTGAGCTGACAAATGACCGGCCAAAGATCTGCAGCAGATCTACAAAAAAAAACAAAAAAACAAAACAAAACAAAAACAAACAACAACAAAACAACTCTTGATTACCTTGTTAGCCACTCTTAGCATTGGACAAAGTGTAAGATGTACTTTTGGGGAAGGACCTGTTTGTAAGTATATTTTTTCTGAGTGAATACAAGCCACTGTTATTTGGCTATCTCCATAGGTTAGAGTCAGTGTAATTTGATTTGAAATGGTTTGGCTTCAAAAGGGATATATGAAAGCAGCACTACCTTGGGTGTAATTTGCTATTCTATATTTTGTGATATTGTCATAGATAATAGGTATCTATGTAGACACGTTAAGTAGCACTGGTCCAATGAACTCCCAGAGATGCTCAGGCCTACTTTGATTCTCTGTGCTCTGAGACTGGTAAATCAAATGAGAAACTTCTTGAAACTCAGCAACTGATGACTAATTAATTCAGCATAGTGTAGTTTTAAATGAAGAGATGGAAGTCAATGGCTGTCTTCTGACATTTATTTGAAGATGACATTGAACTGCCAATTCCTCTCCCTTAATAGTTAAACATTAAAAATATACATGATTAGCTGGCTTGTCACACCGTTCCCGGTGGGTACAGTACATCTTCAATAATATTAATCCGCGTAATTATAAAACTAACAACAAAAAAATACAATGAGTTATTGTAAGAGTAATACTATACAGTGATTAAAATATGCTTCATGAGTTTTCATCATTCTGAAAGGTTAAATTAAATGCATTTTAACTTGAAAAGGAAACGCTGTCATGGTGCGCCAGACACCCCCGAGGGATACTCACACACCCCGCTCCTAATCACCAGATTACTAACCACGTGCACCTGCACCTTGTTTTGCCTTTGTTGGTTCTATTTACGTCCACAGGAAGACTCGCCCAGTGCAGCGTAATTACTTTGCCATACTGCGTTTTGGAAGACGGTTCAAGTGTTACTGCGGCCCCTGCCTACATCTTCGCACCCCGAGTTTTACCCCTAGCGTTGCTTTTTTTCTGTCGTCCATACAGCTCACTGCTGTATGTCTTTATTTGTGATGTTGTGGAGAATAGTCGCTCCCTCCCTGCAGACGTCACCCACACTACTATCCCATCATGCATAAAAAACCAAAGAAGGGGTCAAAGGGGAAGGAGGAAATTTAGATTAGGGAATATTACAGCACAAAAGTCCCGCACCAGTATAAGCCATGTCTTTTAGTCAAATCAAATAAATGGGGCAGAAGTTTGTGTAATTATAACAAAATAAAGTATCTGTTAGAAAAGTAAATTTGCAGGCATTGCTCATAATAGCCAAGAGAGGGGGGAGTTATTATTTATAATGTATTATTTTAATGTGTGTTATCTTTATACAAGAAGTACAAAAATAGCTTGAGAAAACAAAAGTTAATTATTCCCAAGAACTGTATATAATAGAACAATGATCAAGTTGGTGGATACCAACACCATTTTATCATCCTTTTTTATGAAATTGTCATCAAATCAAAATGTATTTATATAGGACTTTTCATAACAGGTGTATTCATTGGTGTGTGAAACAAAAAGGGGCACAATATTGTCTAAAGACCAGAACTATTTAATGGAAAGAAAAAAAAAATGAAAAAAAAAAAATCTTTACATTGATATGGCTTCAACTGACATAGAACATTGCGAACTTCAGGTGTGAGGTTCGGTTAATGACATATGCCTCATATTTTTCTTAAATAGTTTTTAAAATAATGTTCCCTGTGCACCACAAGGTGGTGTTAAATACAAGCAAAATGAAGCGCAAACAGCCGCTGTACTGAGAAGTATAAGGGAACAATTCCAGACCACTTCATTAAATTTAAATTGTGGCAGTTTGCTGGACGAAAAGCATAGTATAGTTCCAATACAATAAGGTGTTCAATATTTTTAACAGGGCCATTCAACCACACTTGTGGAGATCGATCTCTCCCTACAAAATGAATTTTAAACTAGAACATTATATCCCATTCATATGTATGTCAAGGGCATCTTAATATTTCCAAAAGGGTTGTTTTTTTCCCCTGAATCATGGAAATTAAATTTACGGATGTTGGATCTCCAGGAGTAGGGTTGGATACCTCTGGTTAAAACATTTAGCTGAATCAAAAAATAATTTTTGTAGATTAAGATTCAACAGATGATTAGAATTTAACTTGTAAGATCATTGCAGGTGTAATGAACATGGCCAAATCCAGTTGTCTTGAGGATTACTGAGCAAAATTACTGAAGAGCTAACAAGGCCCCCATCTATTACCAACATCAATTACATTTTTCATTAACTGAGGGTCAAACCAAGCAAAAATAATAAGAAATAATAACAATGACAATAATTTACAGAAGTCAAGAAAACAACATTTAAGGGCTTTACTAGTAACGTTAATCTTTCCATTATAAATTGCGTGCAGAAAAAAAAGGTGGGGGGGCTGGAGAGAGAATTATTACAAAATTTCCAGAACATCATTAATACAGAATTTGAATTCTAAACAAGGATTCTGAGCAGTCCTTAAAAACATTACAGCTAGGTAACACATCAGCAATCAGGATGACCAAAGCCAGCAGTAGATAACTGCTGGTAGTGCTAACCATCAGCAAGGAATCCATTTGATGAACTGGAAATCAAGGAAAACCATCACTGTCTATCACTGGAAAAAGAAAACTTACTGGCCATATTACTGGAAAAGCTTTCTGCATCTATCAAAAACAAAACCATCAGATCTTGCATCAGTGACTCCTAACAGCTACCAATTTCAAAAGAGTAAGCAAATACTGGGTAAAACACACCATATACCATATATTTATCACTCATATTTTCACCATATACTCATAATACATCTCTGGGCCTCTATCAATGGTCGGTCCTGTACCTTCTAACAAAGTTCACTCAAACATGAACACAGAAGTTCACCAATAAAACACATGCAAGCATTCATAAACCATTCACAGGCAAAACACTAACTTCATGTCTCAAAGATTCAGATCACAACCTAGGGTTGGTCGTAAAGTGCTATGGATGTTTTTTTTACTACTGTACCTAGGATCCATACTGTAATCCACCATGACTCATTACAATTACAGTAAAATCATCAGTACACATAAACAGATGAATCCAACAAAGTGAAATGCAAGAATGAGAATCATATCCTCTTCACTGTAATTATAGTAATTTTATTGGGCTTCATAATATATATTGTAATACAAGCTTTTTCTTTTTGTTTTTACAAAAGACAAAAGTTTAAGGTTTGCCATTTTCTTTGCCTGATCTACCCTATCCCTGATACTGGGCCACGCATGTTCATCAAGACCACACAGAATATTTTCCCTGTCAATGTAGTGTGGGAAAAATCTCCAGACATACTTGATCCAGCTCTGGCAGTGTAATACTGTGATTGCCCTATATGTCAGTCTTAGCATCTTAAAGTGGCATTTGGTCATAGAGATAGAAATCATACACTATCCATCTCCAGGAGAAAATAATTCCTCAAAAGGTTTGAGGAATGGGGAATATGGAGGTAAAAATTGAATGTATGATGTGTGATGGAATAGAACATTGTCCTACGTGGCTGCAAAATGTTGGCTATTGACCAGAAGTAGTCTGCTGATTGGTGTAGAGTTAGATTTGCAGGCAGTGGTTAAGCAATTGCAAATTATGTCCAATTTGAGGAAGTGTTTTGGGATTGGTAATTAGCAGCTGCAGCCATGGTGTTGTTCGTTGCTTGATCAGACACTTTAAGATGATTTTTGTGTTAAAAATAATCAATGTGTCTATTGAAAAAGGCTATTAGATATTTCAGAATAAGGTCTTTAATGGCAGACTGAGGGCACAAATGAGCCAATTTCTCATCTAATATCATTAATGCCTCAGAATTGGGGAGAAAGCACAAGGAAGGCTCTACCTGCCTATCATAAGTCCATCAGTCTCTGGAGAATATTCACTGGGGGTAGCAGGAGAGATGACCTGTACAGGAATCACCAAATCTGGACAGAGAGACAGTCAAATGGGAGAGGCACCTTGTTTCCCATCTGAAATAAACAGACCACTGACCATCTACCGTATTTTTTTCCATAGTCTCTTGGGAGGACTCTAAGGCACATCTAGCCACGGCATGCGTTAGTCACATGTGCTCTCTGAGGGAGTGCATATACTGAAAAGGATGCTTTACATCACTAAACTGTGCAGGGGGATAACCACTGTTCCTGAATACAATATTCTATGAATATTCCTATCAATATTCTTTGTTTGCTTTACTAATAAATGCAATTAACATTTCTAGTAATACAAATGGTCACAGAAGTCTCATACAAATCTCCAATATAACTGCATATTTAATAAATATGAAGTATAAAATCATTCTTCTGAAAGAAAGTTTTATGTTTATTTAGACATGCTAAAATTATTAGAACAGGGAACAGAATGAAAGATAATATATTTTTAATTAAAGAATCTGTTCCTACATACTTTCTCAGAGAGAATACAACACACAACTAATTGGCTTAAAGTTTAGAGTACATCCATTTTCTCAGTGTGACTTGAGAGAACAACCTTACCTGTGTAGGTTTGAGTGAGTACAGTAGAGCTCTGATACCGATTTGATTTGACATAATTTGACTGCCAAAGAAACATGATATGAAAGCACCTCTACCTTGGGTATAATTAGATGTCCTAATTTTATTGCTATTTTGCCTTTGATTTTTAGGAAATTTGTAGATTGCCCTAGTTAACAGCTGTAGCAGCGTTTAGTGAGGGGAAAACACTGCTAATGAGCTCCCAGAGATGCTCCAGGCCTACTGTGATTCTCTGCTCTGGGACTTCTACATCAAATGAGATCGTTTTAAGGTTTGTTTGTGTGTTTGTCCTCTGCGCACATACATGGCCTCCTGGTGATCTTCAGTTTTATATGCTGGGCAGGAGAGTTTAACTATGGAGGTAGTCTTACAGCTCCATGGAGTTCAATAAAATAATCAGATATAATCATTATTTACACATTGCATTGCATATTGAAATGCAAACTCATACTTTCAGATATCTGTATTGGGGTCTGGTAAACACCACTGGCAGCCAGACTGCAGAGATACATGAAAGAAGTAGCTGCCTGTGAATAAACACCCTCTTCACCAAAGAATTATTTAAAGTATACTTTCATTTACAATGCAATAAAACCTAGACTATGGAGCCACACAAAGATGAAACAGATTAGAACTGGAAGAGTAAATGAGAGATGGAATTATCACACAAAAGTAATGCTCAGTTGTTAAGAGATCTCAAGAGTTGTTGGTTCCTTTAGTCAGCAACATGGATCAGGTCAGATCAATGGTGTTTCATGTTTGTGTCCCACTGTTGGAGACATGCTATTGTAAGGCTGATTAGTTCTTGTTCTGGCAGTTTGTGGTGCTCTATTTCCAGAGATCTTAACCACTGAACACTGTTGTGTTGATTCATTCACCCATATGCTCTTACAGTACCTTTCCATTTCAGCTCTGGGTGGATCCACAGTCAGGATTCTGTTGCACTGTTATTGAGAGTATATTTGGATTGTTCTTTGGTGAATAGGGCATTTATTCTTTTGGACACTGCTTCTTTCATATTGTTAGATTATACTTCTTCTATCTGAAGAGGTTGTAGAAGTTCTGGCTTGCACCTATATGAGATGTGTGCATACTCAGATTGGATTTCTTTTAGTTAGTAGCAGAGAAGAGGAAGACAGTTGGGGCTGGTTGGCAGTGTTGAATATCCCCTCAGCAGCACCAGTGGTCCTGACAAAGAAAAAGGATAACTGCTGGTGCTTTTGCATGGACTATAGTAGGCTCGGTGCTGTCACAAATCCCAACTCATATCCACTTTCAGGCGGATGCCTTGGATCCGCTAGCTGGGGGTTCAGCTCACTAGACCTGCAGTGTGGATATTGGCATGTGGCACTCTCTCCAGACACTAAACAGAAGATGGTACTCATGCTAGGCACAAGATTGTGGTAATTCAGGGTGATGGCCTTAGAGTGTTGTAATGCAACAGACACATTCGCAGACTTCATGGAGTGAGTGCTTACTGGTCCCCAAGGTTCAGTGGATTATCTACCTGGATGATGTACTGGTTCACGTGCTCAGTTTCAACAATTTGCTCATCTGCCTAGAGCAAGTGTTCCAGGCTATCAAGTCAGCAAACCTCTAGCTATATTAAAAGAAATTTAAAGAAATTCTTCAGTGGCATATGATCTTCCTGGATCATGTCATGGGGGAGTTGGAGTAAAAAAACGATCCAGGAAAGGTGGATACAGTGTTACTGTGACTCACACTGTGGACTATTCGTGATCTGTGGAGCTTCCTGGACTTGGCTTCATACTACTGATGCTTTGTGTATAGGTTTGCTGATATAGCCACACCACTTCGAGCTCAAGGTGAAGGGGGCTGCATTCTAATGGGAAGTTGAGCATATATTTGCTGATCTCCATATTCAGTTATTTAAGGCACCATCATTTCCTTTGACAGTTTAGTATGCCAAAGGAACTCATGTTCAGCTATCCTCCAGAGTCAGAGGATATGCTGAGGAGTTCTGCAACCACCTCCATGTTATGCAACAGCTCAGCAGAGGATACAAGGGCAATGCCATTGATTGCCAAAAGCAGGCATATGACGTCCTGCAGGGACAGCTGCTATCGCTGGTCATGCAATTGTGGCTATAAAACCCACACCACCAGAATGAACGTTATCCCAAGCTCCAATCAGTAGGGGAGGGACCCTGTGCTGTTAATGAGCACCTGGGCGAGATGTTATATTGGGTCTGGGCAGAGCATCTCTGAAAGGGAGACCTCACTAGGCCACTGTGTTGGGGGCATGGCCCTGAGGGAGGACTGGGAACAGGCCAGGCTGGAACTGGAAATTGGCAAGATGGTGGAAAGCTGGGGCTTTGGCTGCAGAGAAGCCACGGCATGAGCAGCACACACCTAAGCACCTTAGAGACTTTGTGAAGGCTGCCTGGGTTGTTGGGTACAGCTGACCCTTGAGGGAGCAAGCTGTGTGGCATCCAACACTGGATGTTGGGAGTGGTCACCAGGAGAGTGGAGTGGGGAACGATGAGTGTTCCCAGGATTATTTTGTTCAAATTTAGTGTTCAAATAGTTTTTTAGTTGTTTTGTTTTTCAATGATTGCAAATAAAATAATACATTAAACTGGAAAAACAAAAATCATGTTTCTATTGCACAGTGGAAATACTGACTATTAGATTATCTATCACAAGAACAGACCTCAGCTGGACTTAGAAATCGAAATAATAATTACGACACTGTTTTCATCTCTTCACATATCTCTGAAACTGCCTTTTAAACCACTATACATCCAACTGAACAACCATATGCACTCAAACTAATGTTAAAATATTTGATTAGTGTGGCTGTGGTTGGTTCATATTAGTCTCGTCAGTCATTCATATTTTGTTAATTTCCTAATCCTAGAAAAGTTCTGTCCTCATCGTGGTTTCTGTTGATATCCCAACCCACTTTTTTTCACGTTAAGTTCATTTTCTGCTTATTTGATTTAAAGTCTTTTTAAACTCGCAATAAAAGAAATTTCTCTGGTTTTTCATCCGCGCTGTCGCTACCATATGTTGATCATTTGTGCTATAACGGATTCATATGAAAGAATCGAATTTATATATATGTGTGTATATATATATGTGTGTGTGTGTGTGTGTGTGTGTGTGTGTGTGTGTGTGTGTGTGTGTGTGTGTGTGTGTGTGTGTGTGAAATAAATTCGATTCCTTCATTTTAAAAAAAAATCGGACTTCATTAAAAAAAAAACAAACAAAAAAACTCGTTTGAGAATTGAATAACGAGACCACTAGAGGCTAATGGGTGTAGTAAAGTCAGTCTTTAAAAACGCTGTCATTGTCAAACTGAAAATGATTCTTTTATCAGCCAAACATGAACGGAGCATTGTGTGTAGAAAACACAACTGTCCGTGGCATTCCTCTTTCAGTTGATTTTACTCATCCTGAAGATTATTTTATCTTTACTTTCCATATTGTATTTGCCACAAGCGCTTTTCTTCTAGCTGGTTCCGTGGCCATAGGTATTTTAAAAACGAGAGTTCTCCGAATGCAGAACAGATTTATTTTCATGATCAACACAAGCATTTGCGATATTCTAACTGGCGTCTCCGTTTATTATTTGTGTCTTTTTGATGTTCAAGAAGGATATCCATCCAGAAATGGAACTTTCGGCATTTTCCCATCTTTGCTTGGTGTGAACATTCTGACATTTATGTTTGCTCAGTTTGACCGGTACTGTGCTGTATGTCACCCCTTCTTTTATAACCGTTTCATTTGTAGACCAATTGTAATTGGAGTTTGTGTGTATTGTTGGTTCCATGTTTATATTCAATTGCTTGCATCAAATATGGTGTCAGTTTCCGTAGCTACCAAAATATACGCGTTTAGCATTGCCAGTTTACAGGTTATAGTGCTGACTAAAGTAGTCATGACCATAAAATTATACATCATTGCTCGCTATCAACTGGCACGAGAGCCACCAGGCCCGGAGAGAGATAATAAGAAAGAATCCTTACGGATTATAATTTTTGTAGTTATAATTTTTTTAACTCTCTGGACCCCTTCCTTTGTCAACATTATTATAAAACAGTCGAGCAGGTACGGAATACACTTCAGGAACGAGGGCACCAATCTATTCGCCATTATGGCGCGTTTTAACGCGATCAGTACGTCTGCACTTTACCTCTTGGGCAGTCCTGCATTACGCACGGCAGTTCTGCGAGTTGGTTGGCACAAAATGTTGCCTCAGTGGACAAGGTAAAATTGAAATGAAAATTCCAGAGTACAAACATAATATATTTTGTTACATATGTAATATTTAACACACTCTCTCTCCTAGACCTGGCCAAGCGATGTAAAATAAAACGAAGAGTGATGCCCGTGTCCCATCGCTCAGTCATTTACTGAATCATTAAGCAAAGTTAACCTTTTAACTTTTCAAGCAATCAATCTACAGATGTCTTATTGGCGATTTAGCATATGCTATTGTTTTCGTAGCATAGATATACATTGTCTAATTGTATTCTTTAAATATTGAAATTGTAATATGAGCTGGTTTTAATTGTTTATATAACAGGTAAAATTAATTTCGTAATAGACTAGAATGAAAAAAAGTCAATTTCTTCTAATCATTCGTATTATTATTGTTATTGTTGTTAATATCATGTTTATAGGGGCTAAATGAGTTAATAGTGACTAGGACTTATAGGACAGGTGCTGAACAGTCCTGAAACATGAAACACAATTTGAGTCTAAACGATTTAAAGGTTTGGGCGGTATGTGACACCTCTGACTATCGCTCTGCACCGCTTTGCTAAAATCTCAACCAGACTGTATCGTGAGACAGAAGATCTGTGTCACAGAATGTTCCTGAAGACTGCTACTTCAGCATAAAAGTAAATAAATTACGTAGATTTAATGCCTGTTACAAGTGTAAAAAATAAAACCGATACTCTAGTGAAAATACAGTTAAACTAGCAGAGGAATCCTGATGATTGATGAACAAACTTCAGCATAAAAGTAAATCAAATATGTAATTTGAATGTCTGTTACAATTGTCCAAAATGATAATTGATGAAAAAAAAAAGTTAATTAAACGTTAATTAAAAAGAAAACTAAAAACGACTTCTGCATATAACAATGCAGCATTTATAGCAGGTGTTAATGGATGGCTTGTTCTTTTTCATTTTTGCAGTTCTCCTATAGTGGCTAGACCCCTTATTCATACTGGTGCATGATACAAGAGTAGCTTGAGAACAAACTTCCCTCCCTCAAATTAAATGGAAATATGATGGTGCAAAAGGTTAGAATCATTATTGAGATGGTCAATCCCAGTTCAAAACTAGTAAACTAGTTTGTAATTGTAGAAGATACCACCTTTGTAACTTAAACATGTTAGTTACATAAACAATAGGTCCTGTTAATTATAAAACTACAAAATGGAATATTAAAGTTATGATATACAGAGCTGAGCAGTATCAAAATTTTAAAGATTTTCAGAACTTTATCCAGTGGTAGAAAGATTGACACACAATGGTCTGTGAAAAATCTTTCAGGTGAAATGCCATCAAATGGCATCCTGCATTGCTATGTTCAGCTAAATAAATCAAGTTAATTAAATACATTAATACCATTTTGTGAATTTAAAAGGACTGTCAATTTTGTAAGCAGCTTTTGATGTTTTTATATTTTATTTAACCCTTATATGATTCATAATCTAACCCTTTATGGAGGGGCCTGCTCATTTTGGACCCCAATCACCTACTGCCTCACGATTAGTCTCTGTGCTAGATTTTGAACCATTAAATATTTTCTTTTACAGTAACACTTTTAAAACTGAATTAATTGGCCAAAAATGTGCAGTCATTTATAGAGACTAGTGCACACTGAACGTTTGGGAAACCATCCCAAAATACCATAACCATATGATATATATAACATTTTTTGCCAGTCTTTACAAGCTGTCCTACTTTTTCAATTTATATGAAAGATTTGTATAAATGAGTAGAAAAAATGAGTTCAGATCCCTCCACATAGGTGTACCACATGATACAATGACATTTACATACAAATGTGTTGTGTGAACTAAGATGGCCTTGATTTTGAATCAACATGACAAAAGACAAAGTTTCCTTATTGGGTATGTGGATGGCTAGAACTTCAGTCACAAAACCTGTTCAACCAATTATTTAAATTGCAGTGGGACTATTTGCATCCAGAATTATGAGAAAGACACTAGTAAATAGGGCTGGAAATTGTGATGAAAGGCACACATTGAATAACTATGTGTAATGTTGCGCGGTAAGGAGGTGGATGTATGTGCGGAGAAAAGCGAGATTTAATAGGTGCAAATCCAAAATCAGAGTCGTCGTAGTCCAGAGTCAAAGAGCCAACACGGAGAGCACGGGGACACATGACTAAACAAAATAAACACATGAAGGAACGAAAGTAAACTGGGGAATCAGGCTATAACAGGCTAGGAAACACAAAGGCTAAGATGAGCACAATGGCACGGAGTACAAAGAAACAACCATCAGAAATAACATACATTCAAACACATTTGCAAATCATTCAAATGAACAGCGATGACCAAGGCATACAATAGGGTTTAAATACATGAACTTATGAAACTAGAAATGAGGGACAGGTGTAAGCAGTGAAACAAGGTGAGGACAAAACAAAACTATGGAATGGAACTAAACACACGACAGGAAAAACACGGAACACGGAAGATGGAAGGGACTGTTCGTGACACCATGATGCTTATGCATTAGTCTGAAAAGGAAAAATTGAAAAGCAACTGTCCTTTCAGTTGATTAGGAATGTCAATTGTCTCTGGACAGTTATATAGAGAGGGATATTATAGTAGAGTTGTAATGCATAAAACCCCTATTACAAGGACAAATGCACATTTGAGAGTTCAATGGTTTACTGTACTACAGAAATGTGGAAAAAAGTGATATGGTCAGACGAGGCATCTTTTACTATATTCTTGACAAGTGGGCAGTGCATGTGTGCCATGTGCGCCCATCACCATTATATTACTGTTTAGGCTGCATTTTGTTGTTAATTTAGAGGTACTTTAGAAAAAGACATACATTTTTAGACTTCGAAATTTCACTGGTTTTATGGACTTCCAAAAGCAAAATAAGTCAAATTTGACGAGAACAATATATAGGGGTTGAACTATTTGAATTATAAGATGCACAGAGAACAATTATTGTCATGAACAATGATCCAGTTAGACCACCTCATTAGATGTAATTTAATTCTCTAAGTTTACCAAAAACCTGACTAGCACAGTTCAAATAAACTTAAAGGATTTAAGGCATTTAGGTCTATATTGATCTCTGTCCTGCACAGCTCAATTCCAACTTAGCACATGTAATCCTTCTAATGTTCAGGAGCATCTGAACATTACCATCTTGTGCGTTATCTTAGGTTTGGGGGAAAAAACCAAGGCTGTGAATTTCCATGGTTTGACACTCTTAAGTGAAAACAGTTAAATAAAATGGTTTTGGAAAGTTGAAATTCAGCAAATTATCAGAATATAACTGAGCATCCTCGACAACCCTGATGTCCTGCATGTGACATTATAGGGAGGTTTGAAGCATGAGGGCAGTGAAAATAGAGTGTTTTTACTGATACTCATGTGAACGTCAAGAGTCAACGATACTCTGTTCTGGACAGTCTCTCTGGCTTCATGTAAGGCTTTGAGGCTGAATGTGAAGCACTGGGGAGATGAACCTGTGTGATGGGGGATAATAAAAGAGAAGCAAGGAGCATGAGTGCATGGTAAATAGTTAATATGCTGGTGCTTGGGAACAGGGGAGTGTTTGAGAACTGGAGTACTGTGTATGTGAGTGTGTGTGTGTGTGTGTGTGTGTTTGTGTTTGTGTGTGTGTGTGTGTGTGTGTGTGTGTGTGTGTGTGTGTGTGTGTGTGTGTGTGTGTGTGTGTGTGTGTGTATGTCCCTTTGGCTGCATCTTGCCTGAGTCGTGACACTGTGTATTATCCAGTATTGTTTTTTTTTTTAAACAGCAAAATATCATAGGACCTAACACTACCCCCATCTATCACCAGTGTCAAAAACAAGATTTACCACTAAAGGAGGGAAAAGCTTATAAAACAAACAAACACACATTTAAAAATAATTACAATTTAGAGAAGTCCAGTAAATTAATTTTAAAGAAGGGTCTACCAGTCATGTTATCTTTTCATTATTGTATATAATTAAGTATATACAATTAAGTATACTTGTCATTAAGTATATATCTACATGAGCTTGTTGGACATCCAGAGGCATGGGCATTCACATGGAGATGTCCCCTACTGTACAACAGTAACCGGCTCCACTCTTTTGGGAATGTTCGCCACAGAGTGTGTCAGTGTGGCTTTGTGCGCATTCAGTTAAACATGAATTTGTGGTCAGTCACTGATGTGAGATAAAAGACCTGGCTTGCAAACAACATTACAGTTCATCCCAAAGATGTTCACTGGGGATGAGGTCAGAGCTCTGTGAAGTCCTCTGGAGTTCCTCCACAATAAAAATGTCAAATTGTGTCAATATTAAGCTTGATTTGTACATAGGGGCTTTGCACAGTAATGCTAGAACAGGAAAGTACCTTCTCCAAACTGTTGTCACATAGTTGGAAAAATCTAATTGTCTAAATTGTCTTCATGTGCTATAGTATTAACATTACCCTTCACTTTAACTAAGGGGCCTAGGCCATACCCTGGAAAACAGACTATTATTTATCCTCCACCAGACTTTATGGTTGCCTCTATGCATTGAGGTAGACAGCATTCTCCTGGCAGCCAGCAAACCCAGATTCATCCATGAGACAGCCAGTGAAGTATGATTTATTTCTCCAGAGAACACATTTCCACTTGTTCAGAGTCCATGACTGTGATACTTGCACCACTTCAGCTGATACTTGGCACAGTCCATAGTGATTTTAGCCTTGCATGCAGCAGCTTGGTCATGGGAACCTATTTCTGTTACTGTGCTGATGAAAGCCTTTTAGAACTTGGCAGTGAGTGATACAACAGAGGATAGGTGATTTTAACACACTTCAGCACTTGTTAGCAACAGCTTGTTTGTGTGGTTTACCACTTTGTGGATAAGATGCTGTTGCTCTTAGATGCTTCTGTTTCACAATAATGCCACTAACAGTTGACCAGGGAAGATCAGATCTATCCAGGCAGAAATTTTACACTTATTTGGGGACAATGTGGCATCCTATGACAGCACCACATTTAAGATTTCTGAGAACTTCAGTACAACCCATTTGACTCACAGTGCTGGTCTATACAGTAGAGACTGCATGTCTAAACTGATTATTCACTGTAACACATTTCACGTTATTGATAATCTTTTTCAGCTTGACATTTGTGCTTGTTTTGCTAATAAATGTTGTTAGCCTTTCTAATAAACTGACCAATCATGCTTCTTATATATATATATATATATATATATATATATATATATATATATATATATATATATATATATATATATATATATATATATATATATTATATATTAGATGTGCTGAGAAATAAATATTTGCACTGGACACAGAGATGTTCTTCAGGGGAATCATTTGTTCATAAATATGTTTTCAGATACAGCACACAACTTTAGAGCATCCCTAATTGCCCAGTGTGAGTTGAGATCACTATCTTACTGCTCTCTGTAGATTTGAGTGAGTGCAGTAGGGCTCAGTTTGAGCCAATAGACACTGATTTGATTTGAAATGGTTTGGCTGCCACAGGGAAATTCTATGCTACTCTGCCTCGGGTGCCATTAGCTATCCTAATGTTTGTTCCATTATGCCTATGTGTATTCCAGTAAATCTTAGCTTGTCATACTTTAACAGCTGTAGACACATTAAGTGAAGTGGAAACATTGGGCTAATGAGCTCCCAGAGATGCTCAAGCCTACTGTGATTCGCTACTCTGGGACTTCTACATCAAAAGTACACACATGTCCTTGTGATGAATGAGACTGTTAATCCTTTTGGATTTTTATGCTGGGCAGAAAAAGGAAGTAGTCAAACTACTCCATGGACTTGAATAAAAGACAGAATGTTCTGTTAACTCCTATGTGCACCTCCAGTTTTAAGATCATTTTTGAACGATTTGTACTTTTTCATTTTAACACTAGGTATCTGAAATTGTACACATAGCACAATGATCATTCAGGATTCAAATTGAAGTAGACACTTGCGACAAGACATCCTTTAACATCCAGGCTTATTTGTCCATCATTTAGGTTCCATTTGAGCTCATCTAATACAGAAGAAAATGTAAAAAACAAACAAACAAACAAACAAACAAAAAATAAAACGCCTTTGATTTTTTGGTGTATAATGTGTCTATTGATGCTGGAGATTGAGTTTCACTCATGCTCTACATTTCCTGATTCACCAGGGTCTTGTCTAATAAATTGAACAGTTTCGAGCATATACATGCAATGACTAAGTAGCTACACAGTATTTTCCACTAGGTGTTCTAGACATCTCCAAAGTGTCGAAAAACCTCTCCAAATGCACACAAAGTCATCAGTCACTATACATCAAGTTTGCATGTTTCTTTTTGCTAATCACAGTAAGTTACTTTAGTAGGTTCTACAACAATATTAGCTTCATAGTATCATTGTTATTAGGGGAAAATACTGTAGCTAATACTGTAAATGCTGGGGAAAATACTGTAAAATGCTGTAATACTGTAAAGAAATAGTATATTTTCTCATTTATACTTACAATTTGTAGCAGTATTACGAATTTTTCCAGCACTGAATGGAAACATCCAGTGGTTTGCTATGCAAACATCGAAGCTAGTCTATGCTAGCAGCACCCAAATAACTCCACATAAACTTCAGCTAAAATAAGCCTCTTCCTTTCCATGATGTCCAAAAGTATTGGCAACAAGTTTCATCAAACCACCCCCCGCTGCCCATTCCCCTTCACACATTGGTGAGAATTGCTGTCACTCTAAGACAATGGTGCTGCAATGGCCAATATAAATCAATATAAAATAGAAAAGGGGGGGTCTAATGCTCTATTCAGGAACACTTTTGCATCAGTAACGTGCATTTGCAGGTACCTGAAAGCTTGCATATTTTGAGTTTGCTTACGAAGGAACCGAACGCGTGTTTTTACGCAAAGAAGTGAGCACGAAATTAAAGAACTTTACTAACACTCTTTATACTATTTAAACATGTCACGGAGTTGTTTTGATGGTAATTGAATTTTCTATGACAAAATCTGTAGTTATCTTATACTGGAAGAATGTTTTAAAAGGCCATTTAAAAAGACAGGCACGTTGTTGTGAAATGTGGGATTTCAGGCGAACGGATGCATGTAGACAGCTGAAAATTGGTAAGCAGGTACTTGTATTAGTCCTAAGAAATATTATGTTGATAAATTTAATGTACTTTAAGAATATTTGATTTTATCAAGTAAGTTATTTGAGTATGCTAGTTTGGACCCGCCGAAGGGCCTGTTAGGGGGCACTGGTGCAGGAACAAACACTGTTGAACATATTGTGCTGCAAACACAAGCTTTCATATATTTATATAAAAAGAAAGAAAATTGTGAAAGAAAACCTATTGTTTATCACTATTTTTCCCTTTCTTCAACATGGTGACAATACAGTCAAGGAAAAAGTAGCAAGGAATATATGAATATATACAAACTGTTCTGCCATTACACGTGGCAGAATAAGGTTGTGACATATTTGACACAGGAGCTCAATGTGAGTGTGTCAGTTCACAGCAGCAACGTTTACTTGCAAAATAAAGAGCTTACCTAAAAGGCATACAAAAGCTCTGGGCAAAAGGCCAAAGTGGATTAGAAGTATAAGACAGGAGCTTGTGAGCTAAGCAAGCTGAACTACAGTGTCTGTGGGGGTTTAAGGAAAAAGTAAAGTGAAAACAGGTGAAGGAAATGACTGATAAGTGGGTGATTAGGACCTGGGGCGTGTCTGAGAGTGATGATTGACCGGAATTGAGGAGTGGCTAGAGGCCAAGGTATGACAAAGGTTGGGGTTGGAGGTGGTGCGTCTCTATGTTCAGATTCAGTAAGGCCTCAAAATCAATAATTTTATTCAAATGTATGAGCATTTTAAGCAGAGTGGCACATGCCCTCACACTAACTCATGTTTTAATATTCAGTGACTTAAACACTTGAATGAATTCTAGATCACTATTTATCACTTCAGTACTGGTGAACAGTAAAACTTTCAAATCATGAAGTGTGCTCATGTGAGACATCTTCAAGAAAAATTACTATTTATGTTACTCATTTACATTTACATTTACGGCATTTAGCAGATGCTCTTATCCAGAGCGACTTACAAAAGTGCTTTGTCATTTACTCAATATATCCAAGTACAGTATAGTAGGTTAGAGTTAAACATACCAATGAACTAGAATACTGTAGAATACAGGGATGAATGCTGATACCTAGAAGTGCAAAATATATAAGGTCTATCTTAAACAATGATAAGTGCTATAAACAATAAGTGCTAGAGTTTGTTAAAAAGCATAAATAATGCCTTACAGTAAGTATTAAATTAGTCAGTCAATAAGGGAGCAGTGTCAGTGTCAGTTGTCCATTTAGCCTTATGGCCCTTACAATTGCGCAATTATGATGTCACGGAACACCCTCCCCGCCCCACAAGTGATATGGAACAGCCTGCCATGTGCAGGGGGGTTCACATTTGTTTGTAGTCACACCTTCCGTGATGGCATGCACCTGCACTGGGTTAATGTTGAGCGTTTGTCTGTTTATTTAAACCCCTGTCAGTGTGTGCCTCATTGTTAGTGTCATTGTCATTGCTTATGTCCCTGTTAGTGTAAACATTAAACACCACTCTCTGTTAGTGTTTAAACTGTTTGTATGTTCATGTTCACCCTTGTCCCTATGTGTGAGTGCCGCCATAGCTGTTAGTGTTTTATGTTATTAAATGTTTCACTACGTTAAGGGAGTCTGTGCATCCTGCTCCATGCCCTGAGGCACTCAGGCCAATGTTACATATTAAAATATACATTTCACACATGAAACATTTAAATGCCTCAAATCATGATCAAACAATCTATGAAATGTTTCACATTGTTACTAAATTTAGAACCCCTCAGTCAGACAATCCTCTGGTAGGTTGTGTTTTCCAAATTTTTAAATAATGTTTTTGTTTTTGTGTGAGAGAAATGTGCTTTATTACATTTTGCTATGGCTTAGATTTGTGTAAACATGTTTTGATCCTTTATACTGTAATAAAATCAAAGGAATATACTTTTTTTTACTACCAAAAAAAAAACAAAACAAAAAAAATGCTAACAAAAATCAAATTTGTTTATTTCTTCTGGCAGTGTTAGTGTCTGTTCTAGGTGTATCCAATCTTCCCCTTTCCTCTTCATGATTTGTTGGTACTGCCACATCTGTTGACTGCTTCACCTCTTGTCTGAGCAGCTGCATCCTGTGTCTCATTAGTATAATTTTGGAATAAATTTATTAGTATAAAAAAGTCCCTGTACTTACAGACTGTTATCTCACTTGTTGCAAAACTTCTTAGCTTGTTGTAAATGTATCAGACCTTGTTGCCTGTTCTTGTTTGTGTGACCTACTAGATTTGACTCTTTGGATTACAATATTTGGTAAATCTGTAAATACCACAACAGTACACACATATAGCGTTCACTGGGGGCATGTGGGAGTAGACTGCTGATGTCTTTTATGTTTGTTCTTCTTTTGTTTGTGTGTGTGTTTTGTTTCATTTTGATTTGGGCAGGAAAGGCAGATTTGTTTTATAGCTGTGTTTATTTTGGCTATTTCAGCTAAAAACACTTCACCCACTGCATGTAAAATAACAATAAGAAGTGGTGTCCTTTTTCTCCTGTGATCTGAGCCTAGGCCAGGCTGTAACAAAAGCCACCTGTCTTCAGGAATACAATAACTTCACTAAGGCAATGAATGCTAAACATGTTGCTAGGATGCATGTGTGTATATTAAACAAGCAAATAAGAACACACTGACAACATCCACGATCAGACAAGAGGAAACAACAAGGATCAGGTGTGAAACATGAGGGCGAGACAATACAGACAAACACACACACAAACACACACACACACACACACACACACACACACCGAGACGTTTGAGGGGGGAAGTACATTGATATGTACTTAATATGTCCAAGAACCTGGTCATAAAACAGCTGTGAATGAAACGCCAAAGAGCAAGGCAAATACACAAGGGTAATCCAAAAGCCTGAAAACACTAATAACCAAGTCCCTGGTCAATACATGAGTAATCACTAAACAAAAGAAAGCCTCCAAATCACATAAGGCAGAGTTGAGGAACTACAACAGTACAGTAAATAAAATACTACTCAGGTAACACAAAAACCGAGTAGGGGAAACATAAGAGCAAAGGCCACTAGAATTCTGGTGCTTAGTGGTGATGTCAGAAGCCAACGTGACTAATAATGGAGGAATAACATCTCAAGGTTAATGGGTGACTTGGGCCATCTAAAAAACACTGTTATTATTAAAGTGAATGCACAGCTACTCTCATCAGCTATGAATGAATGCATTGCATGTACATAACTCTGTGGTATTCCTTTTTCAGTTCATCCAGAAGATGATTTAATCTATATATTCAGTATCATACTGTATTTGCCACAAGTGATTTTCTTCTAGCTGTATGTGTCCACAGGTATTCTGAAAATGTGAGCACTCTGAATTCAGGATATATTCATTTTTTATGAATTTGCAACACAATAATAGGATTCTTTGTATATTATTTGGATCTTTTTGATGTTCAAGAAGGATTCACATGTTGAAATGAAACTTTCAGCATTTTGCCATTGTCATGAATCCTATGGACCTCCCAGTACAATGCCCATATCTGCTTCTCACTAACAGATCTGATCTAACTCACCACAATACTAATGAGACACACCTGATCCTCATTTCCTCCTCCCATAAGATTTCCTGTTTATTCAACCTATGGTTGCATCCACCTTATGAATATTGCCACTGTTATGTTATTTACTGAGCTGAGAAATATACATTATACATATACATAAAGTTACAAGCTTTTCATCAAACAGTCTCTGTATTTTGCAAAAGTTTACAAGTTATTTCTTCACATTTAAAATAAAAAATATTTTATGTGTGTTTTGTGTGGCTGTGGTTTACTTTAAAAAAAACAAAAAACACAACAGCAACAACAGTAAAATAAAAACAATATTAATATAGAGAAGAAGAATGTAATAATGAAGTGAGGTTACTTAAAGTGAAGGAAAAAGATTAAAATCTTTTTTTTTTAATTACAAGCTAGAAAATAAATACAATATTAACCAGAAAGTAAAGTTTGCACACAAACTTTGCACAAACTTACCAAAGTCCAATGTAACTCTAAAAGGTGGCTCACAATGCCAGTGGGCTGCCACCAGAGGGAGGCTATGAGCTGGGAGTTATCAGTGCTCATTAATCTGATCTCCCTCAGGTAGCCCAACCCTACATAACAGGTTTGTAAAGTCTTTGTGTTTGCAACGTGTGCTCTAAGCTTACTGGTAATTGGTGTTCTCGAGTATGAGATTCGTTGGTGGTCTTTCCTACTTGTTTGAGGGATTGTTGTCCCTTGCGACTGTCTCAGCTTTCTTCTTGGGGAAGTGTTCCCCTCTCTTAGTCATAATGCTCCTGGCCTTCATCTGACACCTTTTGATGTAGACGTCTCCTAACTTTGGGGGCCACGACTCGAATCATTACTTAAGACTCATTAAATTTAATGGCTGAGCACCAGTTAATGGACCACCCTAAAGATTTCACATTCTTAGCTACTGTTAAATGGAAATAACGTCTTTGAAAATAACCATTTCTTTGAAAAAATCACAAATTCAATTAAATTGAAGGAAAAACTGATGTCCCTCCAGAAATTCCAGAAAGTTGTGACATCACTAGTGGACCACAGTGAAAAACGTTGCGATCAAAAACCATTAGGACTGACTTGGACTGCAAGTTTTCCAGTGCTGGTTCTTCAGTTTCCAAAGATATTTTTGAATTTGATGAAGATTATGAATCTGCAGTGTCCATGGTACATAATCTACACAAGGATGGAGGCTTCCATCCTTCTTTTTCGCAACGAAAAAGCTAGAGGCTACATGAGACGTGGAGGGTTGAATGAAGCTCTGGGTTAAGGCCTTGTGTATGTATGCTTCCATGACTCATTCCTCCTCCTGTGTGAGAGGATAGATCCATGCTTTATGGAGTGTAGCACCCTCTATAAGATCTATAGAACAGTTGTAAGGACGGCATGGGGGAGTTTGGTGGCTTTGTACTTACTGAACACTTCCGTAAGATCAGCATATTCCAAAGGGATGGTTTCTGGGTCTGGGCTTTCTATAGTAGTGGATCTCATAGTGAGGGCAGGAAACTGTAAACAGTTCTGAAAACAATAAGGTGACTGACAACTCCCGCTCTGACCAAGAAATGCGGGGTTCCTGTCGCTCCAACCATGGTAGGCCTAATATCACAGAGCATTCAGAGGAGCCTCTCACAAGGAAGGTCATAATTTCTGTGTGGAGGGCACTGGTGGTTCATTTAACTGGTTGAGTTCTCATAGTGATGGAACCATTTACTATTGGGTCCCCATCCAATGCTGCTACTTTCAGGGGTTGTCAGTCATTCCACTGAGATCCGTAGTTCCTGGACCAGTTGAGCGAGGATAAACTTACCCTCAGCTCCAGAATCAATCAGGGCTGAATCAGAAACAGATCGCTGACAGTACAAAGAAACACATTAATTCATGGAGTAGGCTCCATGCACTGTCCAGGCACCTGAGATCTGCGTGGACGAATACGGCAGTCACGGAGGACATGCACCACTCCACTGCAATATATGCCAAGACCTTCATGCCATCACCACTGTCTTTACTCAGATGGGAGGAGTCACACTGCATAGGTTCGACCTGGTTATATGCCTCACAGATTCTGGGACAAGGACGTGAAGTGCATGAAGTACTGGCTCTACAAGACCTGCATTCACACAGGAGTTGGTCCGAACAAATGGACAGGGTGATGAGTCCATCAAGGGATAAGCTATTTTCTTTGCATGCCAGTTCTGTAAGTACTTCCGCATTAAGGCCATTACGGAATGTCACCAAGAGAGCGGGCTCATTCCACCTGCTACTAGCAGTCAATACCCTAAATTCAAATGCATACCCTACTACCATGAATGACTAGCAGAAACACATTGGGAAATATTTAATTACATATCTTAGAGAATTCCTCCAGTTTTGCACTAGATCAAATTTGTTTCTTGGCAAGAGCATCAGTGTCAACTTTACACAAATGCAAGGCTTTAGGAGACAACTGGTTGCCCACACATGTGGCTGTGACTTGGAGTTGCCAACTAATTATAACAACTACCCAGACTTCCAACACGAAATAGAAAAAGTCTTAGACAGCATTGTGTGAGTAAAGGAGGTAGTCTAGCAGACTTCACTTTCAGTACAGTGAAAGGGACAAGCATTCAAGGTTCAGGTTTTGAACTGCTTCAAAAGTTCAGTTTTATCTATGAATTTCTTAGAACCAATGCTTGTTTTTTCCATGATACAAGTTTCTTTGTACTTTCTTCTTAGTGATGTTCTTTCAAGCTAAATTTCACATTTTGTAAACAGGTTCTAACATTTATAAAACAAATTCTACAAATTCTTTTCTGTTTTGAAAAAAAACCCAAAAACATATCAATACATTTCCCCCCTCAAACGTCTCTGTGTGCATGTGTGTTTGCGTGTGTTTGTGTGTGTGTTTGTCTGTATTGTCACGCCCTCACGTTTCACACCTGATCCTTGTTGTTTCCTCTTGTCTGATCATGGATGCTGTTGGTGACCATGGTAGCCTGCATGCTACGCCCTTGTTGTTAAGTGTGTCAAGTAAATGTCTGTTTCAACGTGTCTTGTCCCCGAATCCTGCTTAAGCCTCTGAATGTCACAGAAACACCAACACCAATGAAGAATGCCTGGGAGAGACAAAAAGGAGAAGGGAAAGAATGGAAGTAAACGCCCTCCTACAGCCCTTGCAGGGAAGCTCCCCATGTTCTTGGGCACCCTCTGGACTCTCACAATATGGGAGAGTGGTCCAGGTGAGTGTGGTCCAGGTGAGAGTTGTCCAGGTGAGTGTGGTCCAGGAGCGGAAGTTCCTTCCCCCTTTTCCGGACTGTTAGCCAATCCTTTGTGTATTGTTCATGTGCCGTCACCGTGCCTGTCCCGATTACGCTGCATGTACTGATCGCTTTGTCCCCCTTTGTGTCTGTGCCCATCCCCATTAGTGTGTGCGTCCCTGTGTCTGTCATCATTCTGGTCCATGTCCTTCCCCCCACTGTCCTGCTCACACCAGCCTGTGGTGGGCTGTTCAGTCCTCTTACCTTGCCATTTGGCATTGGTCTTGGGGCCGCAGTCCAATAGGCTGGCGCGGCGGGAGTCGCACCGTTGAGGAGGAACTCTGTCACGGTACGCCACCCCCCCACCCCCCAAATATCTCCATGTGTGTGTGTTCGTCTGTATTGCAATGCCCTCGTGTTTTACACCTGATCCTTGTTGTGTGTCATGCCACACTCACTCATGCCAGTTCCTCCACTCCTCAATGGCAATCTTCATTGCCAGCAGCTTTACATTGTTGACACCATAGTTGCGCTCTGTGGGGCTCAGTTTGTGGGAGAAATAAGTGATAGGCCAAAGCTTACCAGTTTTACCGGCTCCCTGGGACAGCACAGTATCGAATCCAACATCTGAGGAGTTGATTTCCATGACAAAGGGCTTGGTGGGATTGGGCTGCTGCAGAACCAGGGCACTGGTGAACGCAGCTTTGAAGTCCTTCAAGGCAGTATCTGCCGCTGGCATCCAGTTCAGGTGAGTAGCCTGCCCACGGAGCAGGTCAGTGAGCGGCCTGGCCAGGGTGATGAAGGACTAGATGAACTGCTGATAGAAGCTGGCAAACCCCAAGAGCTGGTGGAGCTCAGGTCGCTTCTGGGGATTTGGCCATCCAGTCACCTTGTAGGACTGCCACCGTTTAGGGTTGCATGTGCATGGTGCCCCCCGTAATGATGTAACCTAGGAAGTTTACTGCACAGAGGTGAAACTTGCAGTTCTCCAGTTTGCAGTACAGGTGATTGCACAGAAAAGTGCTGAGGATTGCATGCTTGTCAAGGATGTTGGTCAAAGGAAGGAGAATAGATCAAAATGTCATCAATGTAAGCAACGACGGATCTACCCAGGAACTCCATTAAGACTCGTTTAGGTATACCTGGAGAACAGAAGACAAATAACCAGTATATGAGGGGGTAGTGTTTGCACAGGCAGAGAATTCCTAACGTGATAGGCTGGCAAGGGGAAAAATTAAAAATAAAAGTTTATGTGCTCAGTATGGTTACGGTGCACATCTAGACACACATGGGGTGATGTAATGAACCCTGAGCTTACAGGTCCTCCATGCAGTGTGTGTACATGGAGTGGAGAAAGCAGAAGGACAGGCTTGATCTGCAGTGTCCTGGCAAGTCCTCAGTCTGTGAGATTGCCAGGAGCGCTGGAGTCCACCAACGCTGAAACGAGAGAAGAGCGACCCCTTTGCGTAATTCTCACTGAGATGCAGAACATCTCTGATCCGGGAGGGTTACTCACCTGATCCCATCTTCTCCCCTGCTCCTCTCCTCAGGTTTGCGATGAATATGGCGCCACCCATCTGCAAGGGTCCTGCTGATGATGTGGACTCCCTTGGAGGTGACCCTCTACAAAGTTTTTCTTCGAGGAGGTGGTCATAGGTGATGACAAGAGGGACAACGTCATTCAGGGTCGCCGCCTCCTGTTTGCAGGTGAGTTCAGCCTGCAGCCGTCCTCCCACGTCCTCCCACGAAGATGTCTACGAGGGCTGGTTAATTCCAGCAGGTCCCAGCAGCCAGTGTCTGAAACTCCATGGCGTACTCAGCTGCTGATCTACCACTGAGTACACCATGGAGTATGCTGCTGATCTGAAACCTGCCGATCTCCTGCCTCTGCTGTCCTGGAGCTGTCATCTGGACAGCCAGCAGGTTAGCCCAATCCATGCTGCTCACCTCGCTCCTTGTCAGATGCACATTTTGTGACGCTGGTGTCGGAAGGAGCGAGATGTAAATGGAGTGTTCTGGAGCATCCTTGTTCTCCATAACAAGCTCAGACTTGAGCAAAAATAAAAAATAAAAAATAGAAAAGCGCACAATAGCAAGCAGCAAGACTCAAGTCATCTATCAAACACAGTGTGACAGGTAGAGAAGCAGGTATGCAGTAGCAGTACAGCTCATTGTCCTGTAGGCTCAGCATTGTGCAGCACTGATGGCAAATACTTGCCGGCTTTAAATAGCAAACAAAAGAGGGTGCTATAGGATGTAGGTCAATGGTCAATAAGTGGGTGATTGGGACCGTGGCAGGTGTTTTGTGGCAAGTGAATGTGGCCTTCTAAATTTACAGAAAAAAACATCCATAGAGAGTGGAGCAAACACACCTCTTGAGATTAAGATGTGGTATGGGCCGCCTTTAAAACGCTGCCATACGCTGCCATACGGTTGTTTTCACCATTTCACCAGCCAAGTATGAGCGGAGCATTGCGTGAAGAGAACGCAAGTTACCATGGAATTCCTTTTTCAGTTGACTTTACGCATCCTGAAGACTATTTCATCTTTATTTACCAGATCGTATTTGCCACGTGCGCTTTTCTTCTAGCTGGATCTGTAACCATGGGTATTTTGAAAACAAGAGCTCTCCGAAATCAGAACAGATTTATTTTTATGGCAAACACAAGCATTAGCGACACACTAACGGGCCTCTCCGTTTATTATTTGTGTGTTTTTGATGTTCAAGAAGCATATCCATCCAGAAATGGAACATTTTTCATTTTAACATCTTTGCTTGGTGTAAATGTTTTAACATTTATGTTTGCTCAGTTTGACCGGTACTGTGCTGTATGTCACCCCTTCTTTTATAGCCGTTTTATTTCTAGCTCACTTGTAACTGGAGTTTGCGTGTATTGTTGGTTCCATGTTTACATACAAACACTTGCATTACAAATAGTCCCTGCTGCTGTGGCTGTTAAAGTATATGCGTTTAGCATTGCCTATTTTCAGATTGTAGTTGTGACCAAAATAATCATGAACATAAAATTATATGTAGTTGCTCGTAATCAACTAGCACGAGACGCACCAAGCCCAGAGAGGGAAAATAAGAGAGAATCCTTACGGATAATAATTTTAGTGGTTGCAGTTTTCTTAATTCTCTGGACTCCTGCGTTTGTCAACATTGTTGTAAAACAGGTGACCACATACGGCATATACTTCAGGAACGAGGCCACAAACATATTCGCATCAATGGCACGTTTTAACGCGATCAGCACGTCGGCGCTTTACATTTGGGCCAGTCCAGAATTACGCGAGGCTGTTTTGCACATCGGCTGGCACAAAGTTAGGCCTCAAATAACTAGGTACAATTTAAAATCGAATTCTAAATCTTGAACAAACTGGTCTCTCTCTCTCTCTCTCTCTCTCTCTCTCTCTCTCTCTCTCTCTCTCTGTGTATGTTCTTGTACTGAAATTGGAATGTGAGCTGGATGTGATTGCAACGTTTTGGAATTGATTTAAGGATTTCAGAGGAAAGGTCTTCTTCTCCTTTATGTTAATAATAATAATAATAATAATAATAATAATAATAATAATAATAATAATAATAATAATAGAATGCTTGTGGTCTATGAGATGTAGAAAATTGTTTTTTTTCCTCATAGCATTTTTTATTGAATAAAGAAAAAGAATTCTAATTATTCCAAAGAAAAGGTATATGATTATGTCAGACCTTAGAACCATAATGGACTAAAATGTATTAGTTACATCATATAACAATAGTTTTATAAAGTGCCAATTCTACAACTGCAAGATGTAATCTGAAAGTTTTAGGTTAGTTGAATCATACAATGTCAAATGTTTTCAGCTCTTTATCCAATATTAGGCACTGCATAAAGGAGCACACCATGTTCTAAAGTCCCATGTTGCTGAATGGACAAATGTGAAATACATTTTTTATTTTTTTTTTGGCTGAAATGTCATTAATTGGCATACTGCATTGTGACTCTCAACTATGAGCCTCTATTGATGACATATTACATTTAAATACATTAATATTAATATTGTTTCATAAAGCTAAAGGCCAGTCAATATCATGAGCAGTTTTTTATGTCCTTTACCTTTTGCTTAAATGGTTTGAAAAACATTCTCTGTGTACCACATGGTGGTGTTAGAGACCAAGTAAACTGAAGTGCAAACAAAAGCTGCATGTACTGAGAAGTGTAAGGAGAGTTGTGAACAACTATACAACTACTATGGGGGGCAGTGTTGTCTCAGTGGTTAAGGTACTTGACAAGTAATCTGAAGGTTGCCAGTCGCTTTGTAAGTCGCTTTGAACAAAAGAGTCAGCTAAATAACCTTAAATGTAAACTATAGAGTTAGACCACTTCATCAGATTTAAGATGTGGTAGTTTATTGGATAAAAAATGGACTAAAATATTTCCAAATATTTGGTTTCTTGTTCAACCAGACAACCAGAGATTGATCTCTGTGCTGTAAAACTCAGTTCCAAAATATACACATATTTTATATGACATTATTGTTCTGTTTCTCCCAGTATTGTTCTGTTTCCTCCAGTAATGTGTTCTGTATTTACTAGGACATGGTATTCACCCAAATAATTACTTTATCAACAAGAAAAATCTATGCTATAGATTACACACAACAACAATGCTTATCACTTTATCATAATTTTTTAAGTCAAAGCAATGGACATAAGAAGGAAGCAGAGACAATATGTTCTGTGACACTGATTTGATTTGAAACCAGTTTGGTTTGACTGCCAAGGGAAGATGATAGGAAAGCAGGTCTACCTTACGTACCTTAGGAATCCCAATTTTATTGCTTTTTTATCTTTGTTTTTAGGTAATTTTTACGCTGCCCTAGTTAACAGCTGTTGACAAATTAGGTAAGAGGAAAACACTGGTCTAATGAGCTCAGGCCTACTGTGATTCTCTGCTCTGAGACTTAATAATAGTAATCAAATGGGAAAGTTCTTGAGGTTTATTTATGTATGTGTCCTCTAGGCAGGGGCAGTCTTTGCATTAGGCAAAAGTTGGTAGTTTCCTAGGGGTTCCATGAGCCAAGGGACAAATACAGTTGAGATTTATGTGTTGGTGTCATATAATTTATGTATCAATATATCTTTAAAATGTTTTTTATATGATGCTGTTGCAGGTCTGTTTATTAATCTAGTAATCAGCACCCCTGATCAAGGTTGTAATGGTCTGTTCTGTGCATTTACATAATGATGCCACTGTGTCAATGTAGATGAGTGCAAGTAAGTAAAAAGTGATAATGTCAGTGTGATTAGAATTTACTTCAAAGTGAGGTATGAGATAAAGAGAAAAGGTTATGTAAGTGGAGTATAAAAATGTACAAAGAGGGACTGAAAGCAGAAAGTTTTTCATTGTACTACCAAAATTAATTACAATTTTTCATTGGATTTTTAGCATATGGGTTTAAGTGAGAGCCTAGATACAGGCTACAAAAATTGCATAAAATACACAAAACTGTAAATGTAAAACACAATAAGTAATCATTCAGTAATCATTCAATTGTCACTACTTTGTAAAAAGCAACAACTAGGGTATACGAACATTAATTGTGTTTATTTCATTTTGTTATTCACCCAATTTAAAGCAATAACAAGAAGTTGTTGAACATGTTTAATGGATCAGACATAATCTCATTGACTCTTAGAATCTTAGAATGATTCCAGGGAAATGTTTAGCCTAAGCAATAGAATTTTTGGAAGCAACACATTCATAGCTGTTTGTAATTTTAGCAAGCGAAAGTAGAAATGAAAATTAACAGAAATTGTGTATAACTTATTTATTAAACAATATGTTTTTGTATTAAAAATACTGATTTGTGAAGGCTTCTTTGCAGTTGGCTATGGGACCACAGCAGTCACATTAAAGTGTAAAGTGTAAAAGGACGAGTAAACTCAGGGGTTGCTAGAACAGGAGTGCTGCACAACAAAAATTTCACTGAGTCAAATGTATCTTGACAGGGTTGTGACCATTCAAAAGGGGTGGTGTCACGAAGCAAATTTGTGAGGGGTAAAACAACATCAGAGAAGTTCCTACAAAAGCAACGATAAAACCCTGCCATGCCCAAAAAGCGTCGGAGTTGTCTTTTCATCTCTGGGGGAGGAAAAGTCTTGATTGCTTGTACTTTGGCATCAAAGGGATGCATACTACCACAACCCACCAGTTTCCTCAAGTAGGCAACCTCACTCTTACCAAAATCACATTTTTAGCATTTAGATTAAGAACAAGGGTAGGCATCCAGTAGCTTCTTAAAAACAAGATCAAGCAACTGTACATGTTGTTCCCAAACGTTGGTATACACAATCACATCATTCAAATAGACTTCACAGTTAGGCACATCACCTAAAACCATAGTCATCAAATGCTGAAAGGTAGAAGGGACATTTTTAAGACCAAAAGGCATTACCATATATTGTAGGAAACAGTCAGGGGTAGCAAATGCCAAAATGTCAGATGCACGAGAGGTTAACGGAACTTGCCAATATCCCTTAAGTAAATCAAGCTTACTTACAAATCTAGCTGAACCAATCTTATCCACACAATCCTTCCCTAGGCATTGGGAAGGAATCAGAAACAGTAACTGCATTTATTTTACTGTAGTCAGTGCAGAAGCGGTATGTGCCATCTGGTTTTGGCACCAGAATGCATGGGGAACAACAGGGACTAACACTAGGGATCGCAAGATGATTTTCTAACAAATACTTGGTTTCTTGATTTAGCAATGTACATTTCTTGGGATTGGTATGATACGTGTGTCCTCTAATGAGTGAATGAGAACCAATATCAATGTCATGCTGAAGGAGAGTCGTACGAGTGGGAACGTCTGAAAATAATGTGGGGTATTTCTGAATGAGACTGGTGATGTCGACTTGGGCTGCTAAGGGCAAGTCAGACAACTTTTCAGGGAGATGTGTTAATGCTTCTGAGTTAGGCAGACGAGGACAAGGCAAACAGTTCTGACCTAAATGCAAATCATCCTGTTCTGGGGCATATTCAGTAGGGGTTACAACAACTGAAACAGAACTACAAGAAGGGGATCCCGAACCAGTATGCTTAGTGTGATCATGGTAGGGCTTCAACATGTTAATATGACACACACATGACTTTCATCGTCATTTTGGTGTAGCTATCACATAGTTGGTGGGAGACAATTTAGACAGGATCACATAGGGACCAAAAAATGTGCATTGAGAGAAGAACCAGTAATGAGGAGAAGAGTGAATACTTTCTCACCGACCTCAAATTGTCTCTCAACTGTCTTTTTGTCATATTTAATCGTCATGGTGGTCTGAGAAGAACACTGGTTCTTCTTGGCTATTTCTTGAACTGCCTGTTGCCTGTCATGAATCCTAGAAACAAAGTCACAGACAGACACTGCAGGGGCAGACACAGGGCCTGACAGCCACTTCTCATGTAAGACCTTAAGAGGTCCGCGAAAGAGCATTCACAGTGTCACAGATGGCAAATAACAAAAGTGGGACTCCCTCCCAATTTTTATCAGATTCCAAACAATACATCCTCAGCATATTCTTAAAGGTTTGATGGAACTGTTCCAAAGCACCCTGAGATTATGGGTGATAGGCACTGAATACTTGATGTTGTATGTTGAGCTCATGGGTAACCTGGGTGAATAGATTGGACATAAAATTTGTGCCTTGATCGGACTGGACACATTTGTGTATGCCAAATGTGGTACAGAACTTAATCAGTGCTTTGATCACAGCTTTAGGGAATGAAGAGGAATAGCTTCAGGATATCTCGTAACAGCACACATCAAGGTAAAAAGATAACGATTCCCTGAGCATGTCTGTGGCAAGGGTCCAACACAATCAACTAAAATTCTTTAAAAAGGTTCACCAACAATGGGGATGGGACACAGTGGAGTGGATGGAACAACCTGATTAGGTCTCCCAACTAATTGACAGGTATGGCAGGTACCACAGTACTTTACTACATCAGATCTAACTGATGGCCAGAAGAAATATTTTAAGATACACTGAGTGGTCTTTCTGACTCCTATATGACCAGAGAGAGGGTGATTGTGAGCTAGAGATAATACGTGGGAGCGATATGACAAAGGAACAACTATTTGAGTCACAGAATCACATTCTTGGTTAGTAGTGAACAGAGCCCATGTTCTCATTAAAACATGGTCCTGAATGAAATACTTACTTTGATATCCTGAGTGTTTAATTTTCCTATCAATCAGTTTTTAACAATGAGCTAGTGTCTCATCAGACCTCTGAGCAGCAATAAGATCTGACCTAGACATCAGGTCATGTGAAATGATCAAAACAGATACAATAGGGTTAGTATCACGAACAGTTTCAGAAACATCAGAATCATTAGAAGGATTGCTCATTAAAGTGTCTGATAGGGAAATGTTACCTAACTTGCGTGCCTGAACACGGGTCAACACACAGGCAGGGAACTGACTAAAATTATCAGGCTCAGAGTGAACAGGGTTTTCCACCACTTCGGGTATAGGGAACACAATACCACCAGCTATGTCATTCCCAAGTATAACGGAAACTCCACTCACTGGCAATTCAGAATGAACAGCCACTTTAATAATACCAGTGTAATTGTTTGAACATAAAAACATAGTGTGCAGTGGTAGCCTAAGTATGCCTAACTCAACGCCTTGAACTAGGACATCACTGCCACAATAGATCTTTTCTGAAAATGGCAACACACTGTTCAAAACCAGGGATACGGCCGCTCCAATATCTCTCAGACCTCTGATTTGTTGTTTCCTTTCATCAGATTCTGAGAGAGAAATATAACAATCATAAATTAAAGATCTAAAAACTGGCTCTATATCTGACAGTGGTAACAAAAGTAATGTACTCATAGCGTTTAGCTTTTTCAGCGCATCTGCGGCCAGTGCATTCTTGAGCTTAAGAGCAGGACAGTTAGCTATTATATGCTCGTGACAGTAAAAACATTCTCGTGTTTCTACTGGGGATATAGCTATAGTCGAGGGAGGTGTGTTCTTGAGTTTCTGCGATGGGGCTGGAGCATGACTGCAGGATACGGGGGGATTGAAAACAATTTTGTGGGTTAATAAAAATTCATCAGCTAAAGTAGCTGGGATTGTCAAAGTATAAGCTTTCTGTTCATTCAAGTACACAACCACATTTTCAGGAAGACATTGCTTGAATTCCTCTACAAGCATTAACTGTTTTAGTTCATCAAACATGGTAACACTATCTTTCAAATAACACAGTTTTTTCTCTTGCAAATTCAGTGAAGGTCTGGTTGGGGGTTTTTACTAGCCGTCTAAAGTTTTGTCTGTATGCCTCTGGCGCAAACTCATAGGCTCAGAGAACAGCAGCTTTAACAACTTCATAGTCTAAACTCTGTGCAAGAGTTAACAAGGAACACACTTCTTGTGCTTTGCCCACTAGTTTGCACTGTAGCATTAACAACTATAGGTCTTTAGGCTATCTCAGAGATGTCGCAATGCGCTCAAATATCGGAAAATAGGCGTCCACCTCATTTTCCCTGAAAATGGGCACAAGGCACAATTTGACAACTAGCATCAAAATTGTCAGCAGCGGGAGTAGAGTTGGTTGGGACCAAGGTTAATCGAGGAGAGCGTGGTTTAGGGACCGGAACAAATTCCTGCGATGGGCTGGCTGGTATAGGTGAGGCAAGCTTCCGAGGAAGAGGCACCGGCCTCTCGGGACCCATACTCATCCTCATCAGCGTCACCTCCTTGTCCGCCTCAATCTGTACAGCCCTAACACGCAATAGTTTGTCCTAAGTTTTTTTATCTCCAACTCCTTCAACTTCACCGCTAGCATAGGATCTACCCCAGGGAACAGAGACATACCGGGATCTATATGTAGACCAGCCTCAGAGTCATCAGCTGCCCCTGCCACCGGCGAACACTGAGCTGAGCCCATCGCAACACCCATCGGGCTGCCCCTCTCGAACAAAATCCCATCACGAACAAGACAGGACTCCGACTCTAAATGAATGTCCCTTTTAGGCGCAGTACGGGGAACTTCTACATTAAAGAAGTCAGCTATAAGCAAAAGGTCAATCTCACAGCATTTATCAAACTGTTCAAGCAATGGACAGATCGCAAACTCAAAACTTGCCATTGTAAAACTCAAACGCAATTCCAGCAACAAAAACACAGCACAAACACAACCACCCCACCCACAAGAAAAAAAACACCAACCAGACAAGCAAAAGCAAAGCAACACACCGACCAACAGAACAGACACAGGCCAGAAAAACAGTGGATGAGCCCCCAATTATTACAACCCCATCTAGGCTATGAGGCTGTAACAAGGAAAAGAAGTACAAATGGCTAATGTAATGGAAGTTGTGAAAAAGTGAGCAGCAACAAAACAAACAGAAGCACAAATGGAAGGTTTTTTTCAGTATATTTTACAGAGGTTATTATTCATAAACAAACAATTATGCTGGTGCAAATGTCTTCAGGAGTGACCCAAGCCAAAATAACAAACAAAACCCACACTAATTAAATAAAACTACACAGTAACTAATCCTAACAACACAAGAAACATGCAACAAACTTTCCTAACTCCCTAACACAAAAACAGAGACAAAACCCACACCCAACAAAAATGGCACTCCCTACCACCAGTGTTCAACACCAAAATACCAAACAAACAATATTTACACAATCTATATATATGTATATATATACACAGCTACTGAAGCAGGAGGGGCGAAGCCAAAGACGAAGTCCAAAAATGGGGAAAAACAAGGATAATACACAAAACATCATACAAATTTTCAATCACAGGAAAACAACACGGAGTCTCAATCAGGGTGGAAATCCTGGCAGTGGATCTGGAACACATACACACACACACACACACACACACACACACACACACACATACACACACACCCATCCATCTTTCTGTAACAGTCGCGTTGTTATTTTCGGTTTGTATCTGTCGTATTAATAAAGACCGGTTTGATTAGAGAAACTTGTCAAGGCATCCCACTCCTTCGACAGGACCATCACACAAGAAATGTAAAGTTCAAACAAAAATTGTATGCATTAAGATGTGTAAGTCTGAACAACAATCTATTTAATCATATTTAAATTGTGGTAATTTATTGGATAAAAAAATGGACTAAATAGTTCCAATACAGTAAAGCTTTTAACACATTTAGCAATAACGTTTAACTATACACAAAGAGATTGTGCTCTGCTCTGCAAATCTCCAAAATATTCCAAAATGTTCAAATACATAACATACAATTCCATTCATCAGTTTGCCTAACAGCATCTGAACATTACATCTTGTTGCATTAGCTTAGGTTTGGAAATTAAATTTCCAGGATGCTAAATCTCCAGGAGAAGATTATTGTTCTGTTTCCCCAATACAGCTTCATGTTCTGTATTTGCTAGGACATGGTAACCACCAAAAGCATCAGTTTTTCCACAAACAAACAATGCTATAGATTACATACAACACAAACCCTTATCACCTCATCCTTCTCTGGCAGTTTCCAAGTCATGGGCATAAGCAGGAAGCAGAGGCAAAATGTTAATCTGATTATCTACTGTGGAACATTTCACATGAAACTGAAACTCTACTGTTACACAAATCGGACGCATGTTGTTGCTCATTTTACTAATAAATACTATTAGTAATCCTGTGATGTTTCTAGTAATCCAGCCAGTTACTCAAGACACTGACAAATGTGCAGTGTAGCTGCATATTTCTCATTACCTGTGAAAGAAAGCTTTTTTTTCATTTTTGTATAGATGTACTAAACAAGATTAGAACTGGGCACAGCATGTAAATCAATATTATTTGGGACAATGGACCTGTTCCTAAAAATGTTTTCAATGATGGTACAACCCACAAGTAATTGGTTTACAGTGTATCTATTTTCCAAGTATGATTTGAGAGAGATATTTCTTTTTGATTTGAAATGTTTGACTGCAAAAGCAAAACAATATGAAAATAATATTAAAGCAACTCTACCTTGAGTGTGATTAGGTATCCTAATTTTGTGTTATTTTGCCTTTGTGTCTTTTATGTAATTTTTGGCTTGTCCTATTTAACACCTGTAGCCAAATTAGGTGAGGAAAAAAAACACTGGTCTAATGAGCTCGCCTAGACATTTCAGTCATTCACTGCACTGGAACTTGTAAATCAAATGAAAAACCTCTTGAGGTTGATATATGCATATGTGTCCTCTACATACATACATGTCACCCTAAGTAAGTTTAGTGATCTTTTTCATTTTATATGCAGATCAGGGTCATCTATGGAAATAGTCTAATAGTTCTGTGGACTAGAATAAAAAAGATCTAAAAGTTCTTTACACATTGTGTTGCATCTTCCACCACAAAGATTACATTACAGATATCTATACTGGAGTCTACTAAACAAAGGTTAACAGCACTGGCAGACTACAGAATAGAAGAAGTAGCCAATGAGTAAATTCCCTCTTCAACAAAGACCTACAAACATTTCCCTGACTGTAGGTCCACCCAGAGCTAAAACAGATCAGCAGTGGCAGAATATAAGAAAGAATAATCATACAACACCAGTACTCAGTGGTTAAGAGAACTTAAAGCATAGTACCAGTCTTCTGTTTTCTGCAACAGCTGGATATCTAACAATTGGCAGGGCATACATGTTTATGGTTTTGATCTTATTATTTGCTCTTGAGGACCTGACATACCTTGTGTAGGCACTTTGATGTACAAAAAACTCTGGATTGGTATTACCTGGGCCAATTCCTTGTGTCTAGGCCAAGTGAGATCTTGACCATAGATTTTGCAGTATTGGAGCCATCCCAGAATGGGTTAGAAAATGTCCTTGTAATGACTGATGTGTTATAATTCATGCCTGTGTTTAATAAATACACTTTGGCTAACTGCACTTATGACCAGTTGGCTTCTTCCTGTCTACCTCAATAGAAAAAAGGTTACAACTGATTATACTTATGTATTATTATGTTTAGTAGGCCTATGGAAAATCAGTACCAAGGAAAGTGAAGCCCCTCTATGTTAGCAAACTATTACTACACAGAGAAGGGATGCTCCTAAGGCCAAATATTTGTGAAATTCATACACAAACCCTGCTACTTGTGAATTTGTCCTGTTGTTAAATTAATTTGACCTCAAGCAACGACATCTTGTCAAACATACTTCATGTAGGACTCTCAGACCATTACAGTATTTTCTTCAAGTTCTTTATGGTCACTATTTTTAAAACTCCTAAGAAAACTGTTACAAAGTGCTACTTTACAGATGACTCTGTAATACATTTCTCTCATCTGTTTAGCTCACTACCTTTTATCAAGAAAAGGTAGTGAGCTACCTGGTAGACAGGTTGAAGACTGAATGAATGTATAAATACCATAGCACCTCTAACAACCAAACATAGGCACAATACTTCTAAAACACAATGGAAAAATTCAACATCATTAATTAGGTTAAAGAGAGACTGGAGAACAAACTAAGCTCACTGTCCACTTTGAAATTTGTAAAAAAAAATATGCAAACTGAATTCAACATGCAGATCAGAAATGTGAGGGCAGCCTACTTTTCAAATCTTATTGATAACCACCAAAATAATCCTAAATTCTTGTTTATTACAACTGACAAGTTAGTTAACCACTCACCTCATGTCTCATTAGAACATTCTAATGACATATGTGACCAATTTGCTGAGTTGCTGAATCTCTTTTAGGAATAGCATTATACAGGGTTTCCAATGGAATATTGGCCTACTCTATTAAGAATTTGGGGTTCATTCCCTCTTTTCCACCTCCTTTGAGGAGTGAGACTTGGTTTCTGTTTTATAAAGCTTGTTCATTCATTCTACTATATAATCAGTAATACCCTGTTCTTAAAATGACCACTCTAAATCAAAATAAACCATGACCATTCAGGTTGCTGAATTAATATTAGATGGGGATAGTGATATTCCAAGGGACATGATGAAGGCTGAGTTTTTTTCCCTTATATGGCTCCAACATGTGCCTCTCACTGGCTTTTCAATTCTGTTTGAATTCTGTGTCAAAAAAGAACCAGTATCTGTGGACTGGTTATTTGCATGCTTTGTGGACTCATTGTCAGGAAGGTTTGTTCACTGATAATCATGAGGGTCTAATCTCACTTAATAATTAGTGTGATATTTGTACTGTTCCTAGTGAACATTTTATTACATTTTATGTCCACACAAGAACCTTCAATTGTTCTGCGAGCCCAACCAATTGTGGAAGAATTATTTAAGTGGTGTGAATATTTGTCTGCTCTCCATGTATGTATTGTTCCTCTAGACAGGGAAATAATTCTGTTGATTGTACTTAAACCCCAAGAAGCTGCTGTGGTACTTGAGGAGAAGGGTGGTGACCCCTCCCACACTGCTCCTGGCAGGTAAGAGGAGAGCAGTGATCAGTAGTGCCATGACCCTTTGCAACAACCTTCCTTCTTTTCAGATTTGAATCCCCTTCCTTGGGGCCCTCTTCCTCCTCCAAATCCTAAGGCTCCACCTGCATACATGGGCCCTACTAGACAACCTAATGGTTGTTATTTTTCTGGCAACCGTGGTGTGCTTGTTTCTCTTACTATTTGAATGTGGTTAGATATAATAGCTGGGTGGGTCTTGGCACGGGTTGTTTTTTTAATATTAAGGACCTCTATTGCATTGTTGAATGTACCAATCCCACTGACCCCAATGGCATCATGGTTCTCCATCCTTCCCCAGTGCCCCTGTGTTAGGAGGCCCTGGAACCACTCTCAGCCCCACACAGCCATGTCCACTTGCACACACCCCAGATCTGACTCACCAGAGTTCTAGCACACACCTGATTCTCATTCTCCTCATTATTGACCCCCTTTATAAGCTTCCCTCCTCCACGTTCACAAGGCAAAGAATTGTTAACCCTATGTGGTGTACCAAGTGTTTCCAAATGTTGTATGTCTTCTTGGTTATTGACTCCTGCCTGCTTTTTAAACCTCGTCTCCTGCCTGACCCTTGGACACTCCCTGGACACTGCCAGGTGTTTCGATCCTGGACCAAACCGACCGCGCTTACCTGCCTGATTTCACAGATCTGTTTGATTTGTGAAAAAAAAACCCTCATGCAATTAGATCTTCTTCTCTGTGTGTATGTACAAATGTTACGCCATGCTGATGTCCAGACATATGCCCATTAGTATACTGATCTATGTGTCCAGACCCATGAGTGGTTTGGAAATGTTGCTGTTGTGACCTATATTGAAGTAACTAATGTTGTTCACAGTGCAGATGAGTATTTCGTGCAGTTATCTGATTACTTTACAAAGGTACATGGAGAATATGTTCTTAATAATCATGGCCCCAATGTAGATGACCCTATAATTCTGCATGCTGCTTGCAGTAATTTTCACAGTGTTCTCTCTCAAGTCTATCACACTAGCATCCCGTTTTCCAGCCTTTAGCTGACTTTTTTAGCCAGGGATTGCCTGCTCAGTCTGAGATCTCTCAGCACCAAGACACCAATTCAATGCCAGGTTGCAGCCATAGAACCTGCTTCTAATGCCCCAAAAGATAAGAACAATCACAAGGAGAGCAGTCTGCTCTTGGCATGTCTTGAAATACAGAACATTGGGCTTACAACTGGCCTCTAAAGGGCTCACCGTTTCCTTTATCTAGTACTTCAGACATCTATATTGCACCCGTCATTCCTAAATCCCCAGTCAGCTAGTTGTAAAGTTAAACATTCAAATATAAAATGAAGATGCAGAATTAGTTAAAGAGAATAGATGGTCCCGTCCTTTATTGCAGGTTAACTTTAACAAGCATTATTGAGGCACCCTCCGGAGAATGTCTAACAATCAATCAATGACACCACATTTTTATACATTGATCAGAAGTGATTATGTATTCACCCCACCGCTTTACATACTAGTGTTTGCATTTGCCACCATTACATCCAAACCATACATTTGTCAACATATGCAAACTGATATTCAACACCCACACCAGTTGGAACCCATTACCACCAAATCCCAAGAGTAGACTTCTCTTAACCTTGTCCTAAAGAAGATTGTTTTTCTAAATGGTTTTGAGCCTGGTGGAGAGGTCATATAGCTTACCCTGAGATCCACCAAAACCTAAAAGGATCCTTTGCTGAAGCCTGTGCACAAATCATTCTGAAAGGACAAACAATCTCTATACTCCTATGTTATATGCTATTAATATGTCTAATGCACTGTTAGGCCTCTTTTCCCTGTTAACACTCTTTTTATTACCTTACACCCTAACCTGATTGATATTTATCATGGGGTACAGATTTATGCTATGCTTAATTCATCGTGGGCATGGCCTGTTATGGAAACTAAAGTATGGGGCCTAAAATCTAAACCTAGGAGGAGACTGGATAAAATCCCCATAGGCTAGGCTCCCTGTCCTTCTGGTCCATTTACTCACCTCCAAATGGTTACACAATAAAACGAATTTCAATAGTTACATGTTCTGGTGTGCAAATTGTCTTAATGGATAGAGGCCCTTCACACACGGAAGGCAACAAAAGTTGTCCAAATTCTAGTACATCAAGTTAGGTTGAAAGTGTTGATGATTCATACGCAAGTATCCTGAGCTAAGGCTTTCAATTAAGAAGTCATATTCACATAAGCTACTCCTTTGCTGAACCCAGGTGATGGAGATACTATAGCACACAAAAGTAGATAAGATGGGAATTTTCCCTACTTATATAACAATATAAAGAGGATTTTCACTTCTCTGGGGAATGACTGGGCATAAAGCTTTAACCAATTTTATTTAATCCTATGTAAAACAGTTTCATAGTGATCTTCTGGATGGCAGTATCTTTCTACTTATTGATGTAAACAAAATAGGAATCTTGTTAAACTAACAAAAGGCTAAACATTATCATAAAACATTAGCAATGGCCCTTAGTGAGATAGATGGTTTTGTGTGTGCTACCAATTTTAGCACCATGGTTGACTTCCATGTATATTATGTTGAATGTGAGACTATTGTTTAAAAAATCATGGGCCTAATCTCCCCCTTTCACACATTTTGTTTATCCATTAATCCCTTATCTGATCCCGTTTTTCTGTCTGACTGGATTCCCTCTGGAGGAATCTTTACTAAACTCCTGTTCTTTTTGTTTATTGGACTCTTATTTATGATCTTGGTATGGATTTTTAACAAGATTTTCTTGCGTCCTAATTAACAGAACCACATATTATTTCATGTACTACATTTTGTGAAATGTATTTCATCCTTTGTCAGAATCGACTATTGTCTAGTTTGAATATCATTAGTTCATGTGTAATCGTGTATGTTCATAGTGATCAAAATGAGGGATGGGTGTATGGCAATTTGATTTTGCATGATTTATTTTATATGTACTGATATTTTTATGTGTAAGTAGTTTAATATAAAATTATGTGCCTTTTAAAAGTCATTGCCTGTAACTTTCCACAAGGCCTATTCTCATTCCCATAAAATGCTCATAGAGATGTCTTCATAGCTCATCTTGTACCTTGGTTGCTAGGGTGACCACCCTAGCTCCATCCTGTTTTGAAAACATTTTTTGTCTGCCCTTGACTATAAGATTTCTGTGCAACAAAGCAATGTTCACTCTCGACTCTCCCTCTGTCTCTCTCCCTATTAGAAAGAAATACCAAGGCATTGTATTCTTTATAAATAAGTTAATGTTTCAGATATTGTTACTTGTCTCAGTGCACCTTTCAGTTCCATTCATCTTTATTTCATTGAAATTGCCTGTTGGATTTTTGTGTTTTATTTTTTAGTTTGTATTTTCATTGTTTGATTTGTATTTCTAGTGGGCTATTGTTCACCTGCTTTTTTTCTTTTCTTTTTTTGTTAGCTGTGTGTGTGTGTGTGTGTGTGTGTGTGTGTGTGTGTGTGTGTGTGTGTGTGAGTGGGTGGGTGAGAGAGAGTTTTAATGTTTATGCTCAGTTATAGTTGAATTATTGTAGTATTCCTCTCTAATATACGGTGCAGTGTTGGGGTGGATGGAAAGTAATGTGCTAGTGTCCATCCTGGCTGGAAAGAGATAAGTGGTCTTTGTATGCTATTAAGTTTTGGCTACCTAGTAGGTGGTAGATTGCCCCCCCACCCCAAGTTTCTGTTAACTTTGACATGTGGGACTAAGGCTGGATGGAGGGCTGATACAACCCATATTTTGCTATCTGCACTGCGCCATACTGCACACCTTCACCCAGAACTGGATAACTGCACAACTGCACAATTGTATAACATCATACACATTATCTTACACAACCATTTTTTCTGCTATTTGCAATGCGCCATATTGTATGGCAGAATATTGTACTGCGCCATATTGCACTGTCATATTGCACACCTTCACGCTGAGCTGGAAATTGTAAAAATTGTAAAACTGTAAAACTATGTGGTCTGAGGGCAGAGCTGTAGGCAGGGATAGCCTGCAAACAGGAGGTGACTCCGTTAAATGAGTGCATTTAGCGATCACGAACAATCGCCTACTATAAGAAAGACGTCATCACCTGGAGCGGAGAATACCCCATCAGGAGATTACCCCACCGAGAGGACTGGCGGATACACCAGAGCAACCCATGGGTGTGGCTGGGGTCTGTCGTAACCCTAGAGAGTGGAGGAAGAACAACCGTCCCATGAGTTACTCCCCCACTAGATCCATATGTAAAATCCCGGTTAAAGTGTATCACCAGGGCCCTATCCAACCTGCCACAGCACTTGTCAAGTCAGGAGCAGCAGGGAACATGATGGACTGAGAGTTTGTAAGGAGACTGCGGATAAGAGCGATTCCTTTGCCCACCCCTCTAAGAGTTCAAGCGCTGGATGGAATACCGGTGGGATCAGGTTACATAACTAACGTCACACCTTGTGTAGTACTAAAAACGCCCGAGGAACACTTTGAGCTCATTGCTTTTTAGCTTCTTTCTTCCCTTTCCCACCCACTCATGTTAGGTTTACCCTGGCTAAGGGTGCACAGCCCTCACAAACGATGGTCCGAGAGCTGTATCATTAAGTGTGCGGTTTCCTGCAAAGGAAAATGCCTTCGTCCCTGGGCAGTGCCTCTCCAGTCGACGACCATCAAGAGCCCAGAAGTGGACAAAGGGCTCCCCAAGAGTATAGCAACCTGGTGCTGACGTTTAGTCCTTTGAAGGCCTTCCAGCTCCCTCCTCACCATGAATGGGACTGTGCCATCATGCTAAAGGAGGGTGCAGTTCCTCCTAGGTGTAGGATCTACCCTGTATCCCTGGAAGAGGAGCGGATAATGGGGCAACATATAAAGGATGTTTTGCAGCAGGGCTACATTTATCCCTCCACCTCTCCAGCTTTGGCCAGTATCTTCTTTGTGAAGAAGAAGGATGGGGGACTAACACCCTGCGTGGACTACTGGGGCTTTAATGAACTATTAATACCATACACTTACCCTCTACCCTTAGTACCCAATGCACTAGACTAGTTAAGGGGAGCTTCCTAGGGTGCGTTATCCACAAGGGCAGCGTGCACATGCAACCCGGTAAGGTGGAGGCAGTGAAGGATTGTCCCAACCTGCAGACGCGGCAGGAACTACAACGTTTCCTGGTGTTTGCAAATTTTTTATCAGAGGTTTATCAGATCCTTCAGCACCCTAGCCCAGCCTCTCACAGACTTACTCTGGGGACAGGCCAAGAGGTTAAGATGGAACCCTGAGGCGTTTGAGTAACTCAAAACTGCTTTCTCGACCGCTCCAGTTTTGCAGCAACTGGATCCTGAGAGGCCGTTTGTGGTAGAGGTGGATGCGTCGGACGTGGGGGTAGGCGCGGTTTTGTCTCAAAACAGAGGAAAGGTAGGACAGCTCAAACCCATCGCCTATTTCTCTAAGAAACTGAGCCCCACAGAGAGGAACTATGGGGTAGGATATAATGAGCTCCTGGCCACGAAACTCGCATTGGAAGAATGGAGACAGTGGCTAGAAGGAGCGCGACACCCCTTCACGGTCATAACAGACCATAAGAACATGGAGTATCTCCAGACCACCAAGAGACAGAATTTGAGACAAGCCTGTTGGTCACTCTTTTTTTCCAGATTCCAGTTTTGAGTCACCTATAGACCTTGAGAGAGGACTGTCTAGGCAGATGGCTGCTCTCATGGCAGCATAATACGGAGGCACAATCAACCAGTCTGGAGCCGGTTCTCTCCTCCTCACGTTTTTGGCAATGCTATAGTGGGACCTCGATCGGGAGATTGAAGCAGCTAACCCATATCCACTATGTCCTCCTAACCGTCTCTTTGTGCCTTCCTGACACCACGACACCCACATAATGTGGGCGCACACCTTGGTGGGAACGGGACATCCGGGATCCACACACATGGCACAACTCCTGAGTGCGCGTTACTGGTGGCCCGCATGCATAAAGAGATAGTGAAGTATGTGGCATTGTGTGCGGAGTGTGCCCGCAGTAAAACACCACGTGCCCCACCTGAAGGTAAGCTGCTACCCTTACCAACTCCTCTACGTCCTTGGTCGCACATAACAATAGTTTTCGTTACAGACCTGCCCATCTCTGATGAGAACACAGCAATACTGGTGATTACAGATCGATTTTCAAAAATGGTAAGATTTGTTCTGTTGAAAGGGCTAACTATGGCCTGGGAGACGGCTGACCAGCCCTTCTGTCAAATATTTCGGCAATTCGGGTCGCAGGAAGACATTGTCTCAGACAGGGGTCCACAATTCTCTTCCAGAGTGTGGAAGGAACTGCTGGGAAAATTTAACATCACGATCAGCCTCATGTCGGGATACCATCCACAGGCTAATGGGCAAGTTGAAACAGTGAATCAAGAACTGGGTAAGTTCTTATGCTTGTATAGCAACATCCAGAGACCTGGAGTGCATATCTCCCCTGGGCTGAGTATGCCCAAAATTCACTTCATCATGCGGGCATGGGAATGACACCATTTGAATGTGTTTTAGGGTATCAGCCACCACTTTATCCCTGGAATCCGACCAGCCGGCCATGGAAGAATGGTGTCAACGCAGTGAGCAAGTTTGGGAGGAAGCGCATCAGAAACTATGTAAGGCAATCAACAATTCTTAAAGAAAGGCAGATAAGAGATGCAGGGAGACCCCTCGATATGAGCCGGGGCAAAAGGAGTGGGTCTCCACAAGAGACGGCCGTTCAACCATGAGAGGGAGGTGCAGGGCCGTTCCACACTAATCAGGAGCAATTGGCAACATCTGTTTGCCTGGCTACTTAAGCACACAAACTCTGAGGCAAGTCTTTATTCCAGAGTTCTGGCAAAATACTCTCTCAAGCTTCTTTTTTTTCCTCTTGCTTATTGTGAGTCCTTCTTTTTTCAAGGTGAATTTGCCTTCTCTGAAAAGGGAAAAAAGAGTTTTTGATTTCTGGTTGTCTCTTTACTGTGAGCAGTCAAGTGTTTTTAAAGATTCTATAAATGTTAGATGTGAGATTAAAGGAAATTAATACATTATGCATATGTCATGGGTTTGCGAAAACAAAAACAAGCCCTGGGCATAATAGTGGCAGCATTGTGCTTTGTAAAACCATGCTTCAAGAAGCAAACTTGAAATTTTACAAACTCTTTTCAACTCCCACTTATTTTGTTTACTTATTTCATTTTTCGCTTATTTCGCAATGGCCAGAAAAACAAGAAAGGGTGTTTTGTATAAACGATGACATATCAAGCTGTAGGACTGAATTAAATAAAAATTTTGCTTGTTTCGATGCTGTTGCTAAACACGGTTTCTTCCCATAACCATAGTGGATGGAAACAGGACTTAATTCACTTTTTTTTTCTGCCAAAATTTTGTAAATACACATAATATTTGCGATACATTTGAATGGTAACCCGGCTTATGACCTGATCGTTTTAAAAATGTCAGTAGCCTGATTTCCATCCAAACATTTCATGAAGCCGTGATTAAGGGCACCATCGAAACATGCAAAATGGAAAGATTTACCTTGGTCTTATGACTTGATACTTCATTTATTAGAAAATCTTTTCCATCACTCTTTTTTTCAGCTTTTGGCTTTAGTGATATTCTGACTTTTCCATGTCATACAAGTGTACAAATCTTTTTGTGATATACAGGTAAGTTTTTTTTTGTTTTTGGTTTTTTTTTTTCAAATTTTTGGCTTTTTCCATTCAGGATTTTTTTACATTTTGAAAATTTGGAAAACCCACTAGTGTATCGTATCATTTAAGATTATAAAATAAATTTGTACCCAAGATAAATTATATAGCAAAATTAACAAGCTGTAGCCTGCATATTATGTTCTCATTGCTTGCTACATTACTGAATAACATGTCAAATGAAAACACTGTTATTTTAAAATAAAGACTTACCAATTTATCATCCCCATTGCCTCCAGTAAACATTAGACTACTGACAAATCCGAAGCTGTACTGAGCCCAATTAAAAATAAATCAGCAGTAAAATGTCCATTACAAACTCTTATACTGGATGTCTCTTTAATCCCAGAAAAAAATGAGCCATATTGATTTGAGCTAATTTTCTGGAATAAGATATAGAGGGTAAACATTTGCTTGTAGGTTATCTAAAAACTTAGCATTTATATGTTTGTACCATGTCTACTACTCAAGGACAGTGATGCAGAGTGCAGGAAGGTCAGTTAATTTCACAGTTCATGAATATACAATAGAGTCAATTAGTGCTGTCTATGACGTCTAAGATCACACCAAATAAAATGTCACTCCTAAACAGTGGTTAGGGGGCAGTATATAGAGATGTCATTTTATTTACAAGTTATTTTATGCACTCTGCAGTGCCTAATAAATGTTGGATTGAAGCAGAAGTATGAAGATAATAACATACTTCCTGTTGATGTAACATTTTGAGTAGGGTGGAAAAATACTGTGCAGAAAAAAACAGGGGAAAAAATCTTAATCTTAGAAAAAAAAATCATTTACTTTATAACATTTACAAGATTTACTTAATATTTTGATGTCAGTTACATTCTATTAAAAATATTTAATTAAGTTAAGTAAATATAATTTATTTAAATAGTTTAAGTAGATATAACAAACATAAGTAACACTTATTTTCTTAGGGCATTATCATTATTATAACTATAGGCATTATGGGCATTATGATTGTTTCTTCACGCCCAATGCATCCTACACACAATATTGCTACAAAGTCTTCTTAAAACAAGAGACTAATAAATCTCTAACATTTTGCTGCAAATATTAAAGGACCACTCATCCCCTACCTATACATCTATGCTGACCTTCGATCCCAATCTGTTGTTGAAAATAAAATATCTGTAGGTGTCAACCAGCTATGGTCCATGATATTTACTGGTCTGATTGTAGTCCTCCTCTTTCTTCTGATGGAATAAATGTGTCTTCCCACACCTCACCATCAGTCCACCTGCAGAAGGAGGTGTGCACTGTTCTGGTGATGAGGTGACTCATTATAGAGTCTGATAGCAATGGATAAGAATGATCTAAAATAATGATCCTTTTATATTTGACATCTTATCCTGTGTATAATAACAACTGTAAATGCCTTTCCACATTTTTCTTAAAATGTGGATTGGAGATTACAACAGTGATACTTGTGGTCATCTTAAGCTCTGGGATGGTGTTTACATATCTATGTAGGCCAATCGTATGCATGCCAAAGTGATAATGCTTTGGGACACTTTAAAAAAGGTTATGAGATGTGAAACTATTTATAAATGTAAACAGCTAACACATTATAATAATGTACACCATTTCTTGCAAACTGCCTTGACATGTTTCATTAGGTGACAAGCATCAATGTAAGTTGGTAACTGAGCAACCCTTCATGGTGGCTTTTCCTGTGACAATTCTAAGTACAAATTATGTTCAAATTGCAACTGAAAAATGTGTGCTATGCCTTGTAGAAAGACCGCTTACCCATGATAATGATAATCATTGTGGGATGCAGAGATTTTCCACACAGTTGTTTGGGATATGTTTGAAATGAAGCAAGAAAATATTTTACAGATGCTGTAGTGTGGTCACTGGTAACAGAGGTCCCATCTGGAAAAGGAAGGTATCCTTTCTGGGGGTTGTGCACAACAAGATCATAGATATAAAAAGGGACCTTCATTTGATTACTTTCACTTCATTATGCTGCTAGTTGCATCAAGATACACAATGTTTTCTTAGCATTGATTATGAAAGACTTCCACACTCCTTTCTGACCAGAGCACAATACCTCTGGGATGAATTATCACTTCTGCAGCATATCCAATGGAGAATTTTTTTTCTCTGCCATTATGCTGAGACTGACAACTGAGTGACATCTAATTTTTCTCCCAAAACTCCATGACACTTTAAGAGAGGGCTTTGGACACATCCTGGTTTCCAGAATAAATCACTTCACAGTTTTCAAGTTTTTCCAAATAAAGATCCCTTGGGAGCTTGGTTTCTAGATTTTTACTTATGCATTACTTGTTATCTGCTCTAATGTACTGCTGCAACAGTTTTTTTTTTCTGCAGTGTCTAGTAAACCCACAATGTAATTCCACTGTAGCCTTCAAATTAGATTCACTTGGTAGAACTTCTTTGCAAGTTATTGAACAGTTACTAAATGTACTAAATGCCTTTGCACTTGAACAATGGTGCCTAGATGCAAAGATACAATGTGGGTAAATTGAATGGATGCCTTTAGCAAGAACATTTGTTTAAGCCCAATAAAGTTCCTTTTTCATTGTTTTTTCCTTAAACCATTACATTTTTCTTGAGATATATATATAAAAAAACCAGATGTGAACATAATTCCAGTTTGTTTGGATCTAAGTGCCATTGTTCTTTGAAATTTGCAACATATATAATGTATATTATTAGTTCTTTGTATTTTCTTCCTGAAAACTATTATTCATAGATTTATTTAGAATTAACTAAAATTTCTTTGTAATTTGTAGTAATGTGAAGTGTATTACTGAATTTATAGGCAAGAATTTAAAAACCAATAAATGATTCTTGGATAATCAATTTTAACTTATCTGCTCAGAAGAATTTCTGGTTTCAGAAAATTGATAGTCTTCAACTCCAAATATAAATGAAGCCAAATTAATGCTTGTAAGTTTTCACTTGTACAAGGAACTGTATCTAGTCTGTCTTTGTCACTCTTCCTCCAGAGACCTCTATGTCTTTTCCAACATAACAGAAAATGTTTTATAATAAGCTGACATTAGCAAATTGATTAGCATTAGCAAAATGTATATGGCCCAGTTCTAATCTTTGTTCCTTTGTTCCACACTCTCCTCCTGTTATCTGCACAAACATGTTTTTCGCTTTATGTGCAGACAACTATATATGATGTGAAAACATACCATGTTGTTTTATGTGCATTGACTCCTGTATCTAACAGTATCCTAATTCAATGGTACCTAGGACTCTGATATACTGTACTGGCTACTTTGCATTCTATGAGTAGCTGGCAAAGCACTTTTGTAAATTGCTGTGGATAAGAGTATCTGGTAAATGCCATAAATGTAATGTAATCATTCTTTTCTATGGACCAGGATAATGGTAGAAGACTTGAAATGTTTAAGAACAGAGTAAAGTGCAATTGACATAGATGTCTGAAGATGTCTGTGAAAATGTGTTAATTGATCAATGCAATGTTTTAGGTTGGATGGTGAAACTAAATTTGGACCTTTTGTCTCCTGAAGAGCCTGTGCTGAGCAGGGAGCTGATAGTGGTGGGGAGGTGGCTATGACATTGATAGTGTAAAGCAGAAGGATGTCCTTTTCATTCTCATATCTGCTGTAAAACTCATTCAGATTACTGGTGAGTTGACAGCCATTGAGTTATCTCTTGGAGGACTTTCCACACTGAAGTTGAGTCGCTAGCAACTGCAACTTTTTACCTTCTGAGTTTCTCCTTTGCTGCCTTAATACCTTTCTCCAGCCTGTATTTGCATCTCTTTATAAAGAATTGTCCTCACTCCTGAATACTGCCTCTTTTTCCTTATGAAGCTGTCTGAGGTCAGCTGAAAACCATGATTACACACTGCAGGAATGCAGCCATCTTCACAGAAGCTGATATATCATAGCAACGGTGTATTCGTTTAGTCAGTGGCATCTCTGAAAGAAGTCCAGCAAAGCAACCTCAATTAATTAAATCTTTAAATGATTAAAACTCACAGAAAATTACCCCCCTTTTCAAAACTGTAACACCATTGTGTCTTGGGTTCTAATTAGTTTTTCCTGATCGAAACACCACAACATATCATGTGAATGCAGTACTCAAATTTCACTTTGAAAAAAAATGCAATCCATCTATGGTTTATTCCATTTACTCACCATTTAATTGTTCTGGTCTCTCCACAATCAACTTGTTACTCCATTTAATGTCTGAGCCTGATGTCTTTGGAGTAAGAATGAGCGAGGCAGGCTGGTGCAGTCCAAACTCCTTTATATTTTCCTTTATGTTTAGCAACAAAATATAAAAACCCAAACAATAAAACATGAAAAATACTGAATATGTTTTCAGTATTTCAAGTCTTCTTTTCAGTAACATACTTTCTCACAGCAATCGATTGCGCTCTCTCTCTCTCTCTCTCTCTCTCTCTCTCTCTCTCTCTCTCTCTCTCTCTCTCTCTCACTGAAAGAGAAATGGACGTTTAAGTAGGCAATCCACAACAACATGCAGGTTCACCCAATTCTAATTATCTGACTATTCAGGTGGGTTGTCTCTCCATCCTGAAAACTATGCTTGACCTTGCTGTAAATGGATTGAAAAATGCTGACAAAAGAAAACAATGTCAGTGTTTTGATTAAATACATTTGCAGAACCACAGAATGATATAAACACAGCAGACGCAGACATTTGTCACTGCTCACACTAACTCATGTTTGAATCGTCAGTGCCAGACACTTTATGAAGGCTAGATACTATAACCCATCTAACAAGCCACTGCCAGTGGAACAGTAGAACTTTCAAATGAAGAATTCTGTACTCATTACATCTAAAGGACAAGTTGCTATTTATGTTACACATTGAATCATATGACCAATACGCATGTACTGTTATGAACAAATAACAAGCAGTCTATCTGAAATGTTACATTTCACAGTTTTTTTTTTAAGTATTATGTTTTGCTTGTGTGAGTTTTTATGTCTTTTAAATTGTTTTGGCTATGGTGCAGATTTATCTAAAATAATTTGTGCTTTAAATGAATGAAGGAATTGAATTTATTTCATAAACAAAGTGCAACCAAAGTAATCATATTTATTAAGTCTTCTGACTTTAGGAACAGAAGACCAATGAATTAAGCAAAGACACCTATTGAGGTAAATGGATGTTTAAAAAACTGCCATTGACCAACTGAGCCTATTTTTGCCCTCATCAGTCAAGCATGAACATAGCACTGAATGTAGAAAACATAAGTGTCTGTGGCATTCCTCTTATCGTTGATTTAACTCATCATACGAAACTACAAAATTTTATATGAAAGCACTATGTGAACCGAGCTGCATAGTGTCAAAATATTTTTTATCCAATCTTTATCTAATGTTGCTTGTCAGCCTCAGCTATGAGCATCTATTGATGACTTGTATTACAATTAAAATGACTTAATATAATTTTGTGAACTTAAATGCCAGCAGATCTTATGACCAGGTTTTGATGTTTGTAATCATTTGTTTAAATGGAATATTAGGATTCCCTTTGCACCACATGGTGGTGTTAGAGACAAGAAAAAGAGAAATGCAGACAAGTGCTGTATTGAAAAGTCTTGAATCTAAGTCATGAAAAACCCAGTTTTGGCAGTTTGTTACACAAAGACCTGATAAAAATAGTTCCAATACACTAAAACCTTTAAAGCCTCTAGAGGTGCTATTCAACCATGCTCCTCACAATCTCTATCCTCCAGAGCTCAGTTCCAATTTAGCACATGTAATCCTGCTAATCAGTGTGCTCAGAAGCATCTGATCATTACAATATGGTATGTTAGCTTAGGTTTGGAAAACAAATTTAAGGTGGAGGAAGATCAACTGAGTGCTTAAGGGAAGGGCTAGATCCTCACTCTGGGCTAGGACTGGTCTACTTGGCCCAGGGGTGTTTCACTAAATCCTAGTGGATTATCCAAGGCATCAAAATGAGGGCAACACCCAAGTAACTGCTCATCATTACTCTCTTCTCCCACCTCAACTTTCACCCATTATGATATCACCCATCAGTAGAACTGCATGTAAGCACACAGAAAGTCAAATACATCGGCAAAAGGTGTTGAAAGGCCACTGTGAATTTTAAGGTTAAGGTAAGTCAATTTTTACTTGGTCATTGTGTAATCTAGTTTTTCTTATCCTATTTTATAATAATTTTAAAATTTATTTTATATAGTGTCATTTGAATGAGAGCTGGACAACTGCACCTTTTGTTAAATTCCATTAGAGCTTGATTACGTCTGTCTATACATAACAGAGGAATAAGTGCAGACGAATAAGTGCCATCTAATTTAAAATTGAAAACTTGAGCCAAACATGAATAATATTCTGCATATTCATGATTTGCATTTTCATTGTTTAACTATGCATTACAACAGCCTAATTATGACATCCCTTTCCTTTGCAATAATATATAGATTTAGTAATGATAATGAACATTTATTTTCTTATCACTGAAATTGTAATATAATCAACATAACAGTTTAGATGTTTTATTTAAGTATTGCATTCACCATTGTGTCTTCTTCTATCTTGGTTTTACCCCCTGCTCCATCATGTAGCTCTGGTTATTGTCCAGGAGTGTAAAAATACCTCAGCTAATCTGCTTAAGGTGTCCTCATGGGAATAGCCTTTCCTGTGTCCCTGTTCCTTTCCCTATACCTTGCTGACCGTCTCCCACACCTCAGACCCACTGCCCCAGATGCAAAGCATCATAACTGCTATCAACATTAATGTATACTGGGACAAAATAACAAAATGGCCATCTTAAAAGTGACATTCACCAAGACCAAACGGAACATACTTGCCCAAGCTCTGTGGGTGCTGAACTGGGTTTCTGTGATCACAGGCCTCACCCTTTTCAGCCTGGGCCTATTTTTGAAAGTGGAGATCCAAAAGAGGCAAGAGGTCATGACCAATGAGATCCACATGGTGCCCAACATGCTGATTGGTGTGGGACTAGCCACCTGCAGCATCAACTTCCTGGGTGGAAAGATCTGCTATGACTGCATGGACACCACCGCTTTCCTGCATTGGAAGCTTCTAATGCTGCCTTACATCATATGTACTTTTTTCTTCACCCTTTACATCCTGGTTGGGGCTTTGATGTGCTACGCAATGCGCAGTGATCTGGAAGAGTCCCTGCTCCTGGGTCTGTGGGACGCCATGTGCTACTACAAAGACACAGACATACCAGGCTGCTGTTACATCAAGCACAGCATTGACCTGCTGCAAATGCAGTTCCAGTGTTGTGGCAATGGTGGCTTCAGAGACTGGTTCCACATCCAGTGGGTCAGTCACTGCTATTTAGACATGTCCATCAGTAATGTTGTGGAGTAAGTAGAACTGATTCCCATGTTTATTAGAGCTCAGAGCAAGACTGCTAAACCATACTCAGTTGGAACTCACTACTTTTGTTCTTATGGGTCATAAATTCACACAAAACAAAATTAAGTCAGTCAACCTTTATCCTCCACAATCATACATTTAGAGGCAAGTTTTCTTAGCTATTCTGAGCACATATCTACATTTGATTCATTTTCTAAAGCTGTATGCCAGAACCAGACATACATGCTTTACTGTAGATATTTCTAACAATCTCAGCAGATGATCACCTGTTGTCTTCTTCCTATATTCCTCCCTGTCAGTCAGCTGCAAAGTAATGTGGAGGGGAAGTACCTTACAGATGCAGTGCCCTTCACTTGTTGTAACGTGCACTTTCCGAGGCCCTGCATCCAGCACCAAATTACCAATAGCTCTGCTCACTATAACTACAACTATCATGGCGCAGAACTTAACCTGAACCAGAAGGGATGCAGACAGGCCTTGCTGCAGTATTACACCCAGATTATGCAGTTTGTTGGCCTCATTGTGCTCATCATGTGGCTCTTTGAGGTATGCAATCTACCAGTTATTCATAGTTCATTCAGGGATTTGCTGCATGACAAGCCTTTAGATGACGGAGCAAAACATTTGTTGCCTAACTCATTATTCTTCCTTTAAATACCTCTTTAAGATGCAGGAAACCATTAAAAAAAGTATAGACATGTTAAAATGCTTTTATTGTAGGTAAGCTACTTTTATCTTAGATATAGATGTTATGTCTCACTTTTCAACAGTTTACCACATAGTCTAAAAAAATATTTGCTGTGTATGAAATAATATTTTGTCTCTGGATGTAATTTTTTTAGATGTCCTCTGGAATGGGTTAGACTAAAACATTAATCTCCTCCTGTAGCCTCTCTTGCTACTATTTCTCCTTTCTTACACTTCAATCTTCTCTCCCTTCTGATCTGTGCTTAACCTGCAGCTCTCTGTGCTAACGTGCATGCACTTCCTGCAGACCTCCATAGAAAACGTGTTGAGGTTAGGAGACTCTGAGTCTGAGTCTGACGGATGGCTTCTGAAAAATAGCATTTCTGAAACAGTGCAGCACAACTTCAACATTATCAAGAACTTGGGCAAATGCTACCAGGTGGATGATGACCCCAATATTGATGTGTCATCCACCAGCCGGCAAACACAAGAGGCCTGTACACTCGCCAAGTCCCGGTGAGCAGCTAGCTTCAAAGAGAAGGAAACCCAAACCTTTGGGCAACATTAAACCAGGCAATTAAGCAGAGACACCCTTAGAACTGCGCTGTGCAGTGCAGGCTTAAGTTAATGATGCTTCACTACTACTGTGCATGAAGATAGACAAAGTCTAAAATGTCGTTTGTGATCATGTGAACCTGTTGGTGTTTCAGTAAAGTGGAGGGGAAATAATCTCAGTTTAAAAGTCACAGAGTGCCATACAAAAATGCTTGCAAGATGGTTCAGACAAGCCATGAAGAGAGGAATATGACTGAAAGCATCATTGTGTATCCAACACACATATGTACAACTTCAGCTGTCTTTTGTGTCACACCATACTAAATGTGACTGTATTACTCTAGGAGATTAGATACATTGTAATTATATTTAAACAAAGCTGGAAATATTGAGATAATATGATATATCATAATATGATATATCAAATGATTTCTAATTTGGTAGATACAGACATGCCAGCAACAATAGACCTCCTGAAGACCTCTAATTGTACATTGGTGCACGGCTTGAATGGTGCTATTTCTGCAGTTTTATTTAACGGCATTAGATAACATTGTTCTTCATAATATTCAGCCAGAGTGGACCTTCTATCTTTTCATTTTTTAAAGTAGACCTGAGTGAAGTAGACACTAGAGAACATTAATATTGCTAATACTATTCCACTCTGAAAATGTTGCATCTGTCCTAAGAAAAGCTCATAGCTTATTGTTATATCTAGACAGTTTCAGCATATCAGCACAGACTGAAAGCTAATAATTCCCTTCATATATGCAGGTTTTACTGGAAAATTTCATTTGTCAAAACAGTGCAAATTTATCATAGTATTCTTAATAATTTTAGAGAAACAAACTATTTGGTCAGTAAGACTCAGTTTTTATGAACCCATAGCATCTGAACATGCAATCTTATGAAACAGTAATTTTAGTTGTTACAGAAATTACAGAGTAAAAATAGATTCCAATACTGATTTATTTACTTGCAAGTTCTGCATCATATTATTGGCATTATGATGCCATACCATATCTGTTACTTTTATAGCACCAGCAAACTGGGAGTGAAATGCTGGCAAACAGTATAAAACAAGCGGATATGTAGATAGATATGTAGATACTCAAACATACAGACAGACAGATAGATTAACAGACAGACAGATATTTTCCCACCGAGCTTTATCTTAGTATTGTCAGTGGCTGGTGGCTGACTTCCACACAACTGTTCACAGAAATTAATCCTTGAAGTATGGAGACTGCTACTTATAACTATTATCAGCCTATGGTCATCATTTAGTACTTTTTACCAGAAAGCAGAAAGCCATACCAGTCAGTGGTCCAACATTCCGTTTATGCCTAATGTATGTTCCAAAGTAAAGTCACACAAAAGGAGTCAGCACAAGGACCCTGGCCTACATCACATTTATTGCAAAAATTGCAATAAGTCATTTTTTCCCAGTGATTCACATTATGAAACAGGTATTATACTGTCACCAAGTAGCCTGGATGTATCAGATTCTGTACTAAATCAATTTTCAACATGGCCCCCTCCTTGTTGAAGACCTGATCTATGGAGCATAAACTGGTTCATTCAGGTACTACAAAGGAATCTGATTCATCATCTCTTGTGAGCTGCACTTTACAGAAAAAAATTTAAAAAGCACTTACATAAATATTGTTTGCTACTTTATGGTGATAAAAATGACTGCTCGCTCCTTTAAGATGTAAAAGTGTTTGGCTAATGTATACCATTGCCTAGGCATAGCTGTGTGCAAATTTCAATCAAGTAGGTAGGTCTAATCTAAAATTTATTTTTAGGTTAATTTACACACTACGGCTTGAACACACCACAAATGTGTTTATTTCGTTCTTTTTTATGAAAGTGTCTTAATTTAATCAGATTTCCTGGCTCAGTGGAGGGCTGTAAGTAATACGCGTAAAGGTTAACAAGAATAGACTGCGTTCTGGTACGACTCACGCATTTGCGCTACTTGCGTAGCTTGGTTTATTATTGACGTGAAACGCCAGAACGGCGTCGAATTCCTCTCTTTCGGATTGCAGTCATTTCCAGTCTAATGTTTCCTTATCATTACATTAATATAAACTGGAATTCGGTTATCCTGTCCTAGAGATTAACTGTAAGTAGCATGTGATTTGTTTTCTTATTAAGCAACATAATAAATCTTCAAGTCAAGCGTAAGTTTAAGAATCTACATTTCACTATTGCCGGATGACACTTGCCAGGCCTGTCGTAATTACATCACAATTTTTAATCATGGAGTGTAATTGAATTAATTCGTCTTAATAATAGACTAATAGCATACGCAGTGAACATCCAATACAAATCACGTCCTACCCAGAAATAATACTTATAACGGGATGCGTTTGGTAGGGCAGACATAATGTCGAGGCTGTCATTATGTAAGCATGTACAGGAGGTATTTTAAGGGAATAATGATTCGCCAATACTGAATCTTCGTCGATCTGCGTAGAAAAACGAGTTACGTATAACGGTAGCCGTACGCGGTTAAAGGAAAAATGTCCTTCTATAGTTGTATTTAATATATATTTTTCCTTTTCCCTTATTATATTATTTCCGTATTTTTACAAGAAGTGCTTTCGGACGTTGTCAGTAAAATTCAAGTTTGAAAATCGGTAAAATTCAAGTTTGTTCGCGTTTGCCCTTTGGTTTTGTAAACAGTGAGATATCTGATTAGCTAAGGTTCTCCGGGCAACGTTTAACAACGTTATCACGACCAACATTCCACATTTCTTTTCTAAATTTACGTTTATGCGGTCTAAATTTGATTAGGTTACATTGGTTATCCTACTTGGTATATGTAACTCCTTTTCAAGTTACTTTTTGGTATTAGCCAACTAACTATATAGTTACCTGTTCACTTGTAGCGTCATGTCTGTCTCTCTGTGTGTGGTGATCGAAGAGAAAGTTAACCTAGTTAAGAATAAGGATAACACTTAACTGCGCTCAAGAAGACAAATACAACCATTTTCTGAAATGCAGCCTAGACCTATCTAATATTCGTAGATTTAAGATATTGAATCGTCAACAATGATCTTGTAGGCCTAATAGCAGAAATTACCGAATAAATTAGTCCTTTGCAAAGCAAATGTTACATTTAAGAATAATAATAATGCTGTACGTTGCCTTTAATTGGTTTATAACTGAAGTGACGTTCAAATTAATTTGGAGAATGACACCAGTGTTATGGCTCTGTCCTCTAGAATTTGGGATTTCAAGGGACACTGACTAGGGAACTATCATCTTTCTTTTAACTGTATTAAATGACTCATGAATGAATCACAAGACACTCTGAACTCACTGTATTCTAACAACATATTTTAACATTTTTATCACCTTTTCTGGTCACAGGAGTAATGGAGATGGGTTTCTTTTCAATCATCATCAGTGCAGTCCTCCTTGCTGCTAGTATTCAGGGCCAGATGCAAAACACTTTCGTCCAGGAGCTGGCTGGCCAGAACTTGGACTTTGCCACAGGGCTGTACCGCAAAATCGCCAGTGGCAGTGATGACAATGTGGTTGTCTCCCCTTTGTCGGCAACCCTGGGCCTGGCCTCCTTGGCAGAGGGAGCCATGGAGGGCACACGCAAACAGCTGCTTCAGATCCTAGGCCTGACCTCCATGGAGCGGGACAGCGAGCCACACCGCATCCCCATGCTGCTCCAGCAGCTACGGGAGGAGGTAGCCCAGCGCCTGGCCACAGGCCTTTTGATCAGCCAGCAGGTGCAGACCAGCTCCAGCTTCGGCAGCCAGGTGAAGAAGTTCTATGGCACAGATGTGCGCGGAGTTGATTTCACCAATGCTCAGGCTGCTAAAAGGGACATCAATGAATATGTGTCAGGTGTCACTGGGAGCAAGGTCAGAGAGGTAGTCAACACCGTGGATCCTCAGAACCAGCTCATGCTTATCAATGTGGCATACTTTACAGGTGGGAGAAAGATCTTAAGAATTTCTAAAACCAAAATATAAAAGCTTACATATAAAACTCACAAACAAACTACTCATGCATGGCTATTGCATAAGAAAATAATCTACATGTAAGGTCTCCTTACTTCTTCCTTACCAGGACAGTGGAAGTTTCCATTCAATGCCAACTTCACTCAGGAAGAGCGATTCTATGTTGATAAGTACCACATTGTCTTGGCACCTATGATGATCCACTCAGGCAAGCACTATCTGGCCTATGACCCAGAGCTGAAAGTGGGCATCCTGAAGCTACCCTGCACAGACAACACAGCTATGCTACTCCTTCTGCCAGATGAAGATGTCGATTACACCTTTATTGATGAGGCTTTGACAAGGGAAGTATTCCTCAGATGGGTTTCTAAGCTGAAGAAAACGTAAGTCTGTGCTAGTTCAGATAAGACACATTTTTGACACTGAATTGTCAATCTATGAATCTGAATCTAAACAGAACTATTTTACTTACCCTATTTTTATATATATTTATATATATATATTTATATATATATATATATAAACACTCTCACCAGGAAGTTAGAGGTTCAGTTGCCCAGATTCTCTGTGGAGCGGTCTTTCTCTTTGAAGCAGAGCCTGCCCAGTCTGGGCATTACCACCATCTTTGAGAGCAGTGCGGATCTGTCTGGCATCAGTGAAAGCCCCAACCTGAAAGTCACTGAGGTATTTTTTTTTTTTTTAACAATTCCCAAGGGTGGAAGCAGAGGGGGTGGAGCAGAAGAGTGAGCAGACAGTGAGGCATTGGTCTGGTATTGAGTAACTCTGTTACTGAAAACATCACCTGTCATTTGTTTATTGCATCCATATTTTGTTTTTACCTGCATTTTCTTCAGGGACCACACAAAGAAACAGCTAATAGAGATTCTTGTTTAAGGATATTACTCCATCATCTGTTATTGTTAAAATGTTGCTGTTATTTCAGTTTTTTTTTTTAAATGTGGGAACAAACATGAAACAATGGATTTTAATTTTCTGTTGTTACATATGAATGTAATCACATATAGACATACGATAGGAGAGAACACCAGCAGCAAACCATCTGTTTTGCAAAAGAGAAGTGAGCTATATAGGTACACTATGTTATGGTTCTGGCAGGAACAGCATGCACTGACAAATTTCCTCCTGGTTCTCAGGCAGTGCACAAGGCCTTGGTGGTTGTGGATGAGAGAGGGGACTCAGATGCCCTGTCCTTCAACAGCCTGTTTGCAGACCCTCTTCCTCCGAGGCTCACTTTCAATCGGCCCTTCCTCTTCCTTGTCTACCACGAGGACACAAAAAACCTACTGCACATGGGCCGGGTGGTGGACCCCACTAAGAAGTAGACCCATTATGAGAAATTAGTATAGTGCTGCTTGTGTTTTGTCATCCAAGATAGCTACAGCTTGACATAATATAGGAGTATTGTGTTGTCTAAAACATATTCAGTGCATTAGGGCTAGAATAATTTGAAACACACCGTAAAAAAAGGGAATTTTTTTTTTTTAATTGTAAAATAATTCTGCTAATGCTGTAATATTTAAACACTTAACTGCATGCTGTTTTAATGATAATTGGTTGTCCCTCAATTCCTGTAATTCCCCTAGCATAACTATGTTTAAGGATCTGGTTCACTTGTATTATACATGCGCCTATACCACAAAGTTATTCAAAGGTTTACAAGTATTTGTACAAAATGTCTTCAAAAAGTGACATGTTCAACATGAGCTTTATTGATTGGGTTCTGAAGGGTTGGCATGAATCACTCAGGTGCTAAGATGCACCAGGCACAAACTCTTTGATGGGACAGAGAGTCCCAGCACTCTTAAAGATGGCGCTCAATTCATAAAAATACATACTGCATCTTTTTTTTCACAGCTGGTTGGAAAATATAAAACGAAGATTTTGCAAAGCATGCTATAATACAAGAAACAAAAAAATTGAACCAATAAATTAAATACATCACTCTGCTTCCTTGACTCTGGTTACTTTTGTTTGTTTTTTTTGACAAATGGTGCAAGAATAAGGCAGAGATGGATCAGTTTGCTTTCATTCATGTAAGGAGAATCCTAGTGCCCCTTTCCTCCTCCATGGGAGCTTAGTTGTTCCACTACAGAGGAGGAACGAGGGCTAGCCCCAGCATCCGCCGGATGACGCGTCTCCAGGGTGTACACCAACAGCCATCGGCTCCTTCTCCATGTTCTGTGCCCGGGGAAGTGGACTACTGCACAATGGGCAAGCTTGCCAAAGTCCTTGGAACTGAGTGGCTGTCACTCCCTCCCAGACTGCATGCCAAATGAATTGGATTTCCTTTGTCTAATGGGCAGACAAAATGGGGGGAGCAGGAGAAGGATGTAGCATTAACATTTACTAGCAGAGGAATCTAAAATGCAAAATTCCTACTGTTTGTATTTGTGAAAACTTTTACATTTTGTCCCCTCAGAGTCTTTGAACCACTGTACATATTATTCTTTATTAACCAAAAAAACACATGACAACCACTTTATTAGAAACACTTAATAGGTGTACAGTTACAGACTAGAAGCCTATATGTTGCCTATGTTTTGACCAGATGGACCATTAGAGATGTAATAAACTCAAAGAAATAATAATAATAATAATAATAATATTAGTAATAATAATAATAATAATAATAATAATAATAAAAAGAATCATTCTGGGGCTCTAAGACTTCCCGTGTCCCTTGGATGGTCAGACGTACATGGTGAGTTTCCTGGACTGTATGTCTTTGCTGCCATTGCTGCTCGTGTTGCTGCGGATAAGGACGGGCATGGAGGAGGTAGAGGGAGTTGGGGACAACGAGGAGGACGAAGAGGCCACGTTGAAGTGGTGTGGTCGCAGGGTGTCGTCTAAGCAAGAAATTCCAACACATGGAAAATGAACAGAAATGAGGAGATCCCTTTAGAAGGGCAGAATGAATAGGAGCTTCTTAGAAGAAATTTTTAAGCCTTATTTATAATCCCACATTTTTATGATTTTCAGATAAAGCACCTTTTTATATGTAGGAGCTATAAATGAAGAAAGAACAGTTGCCCATAGTTACCATTAATTGGTATTATGGAGCTCTTTCCTGATCCAGGACAACTTCCTGACTCTTTGACTTTTCTGAAGAACACATATTGTTTGTTAAAAGAGGAACATAAAGCAAGGCTTGATACTGTTCATTCCTGAAATAAGAAAAAAATTCTAATGCAGGACATCTTGCCCTTCAGTGACACAGTGGGTTCATTTCAGTGGTTCAGCAAAACACTTGAGGCTGCCCAGCAAGTAAACAATGCAGCAAATAAACTCAGAGGTTTTATATGTAAATATGAAATTGTTGTTAGAGAAATGAGATGAGGAAATCTGAAGGAATAAGATTAAAGTGTTCAGCATCACAACATAATATGTAAAACTGTTACTGCCATGATGAAACACCCAAGTTTGCTCTGTTATCACGGCAGGATATTTTCTCTTAACTAAGTAATTTGTTAACTTATAGTAATTTATACTCTTTAAATTTAATCACTGTATTTATTACAATGTATACCTCATACACTGCATCATCACAGACAGGAGTAATTTTTAAAAATAATTTCTGAATGCAATTCCATACTTACAGGGTTTTGTCGGAGTTTGCCATTTTGGGAGTGCTGGGGTGACTACTAAGTGAGCGGCTTCGGGCCAGTTTCGCTCTTCGCATCTCCTTACCTGAAAACACCACTGGCATTAAAACAACCAAACTGTTCCAATTCTCCATTTTGCCTCATATGTCTCAAACAAGAACCCTTCCGCACACAACTAACCAGCAGATGTGGACAACGTGGCCCCAGATGTAGATCCTGACATGCCTTTGCTACCAGAAAGGCTTGTTTTGCTGTCTCTTCCTGCAACAAACATCAGGGCCACACTACCATTTAGTAGAAGTGAGTGTGCATCACTGATGAAGATGAACATAAATTGCAGAAAAATATTGTACAGTAGATGAACTTAGATCTGATCCCGGGGGTCAAAACACTACTCAGTTTAATATCTCCCCTCCCTTTAGTGTGGCTCAGGGTGGAGGCAGCAAACTGTGCAATGCTGTGCCATAGAGCTGGGTGACAGTGCTGGGCAGTGCCTGAAAGGTGGGCCTGCATAGTGCACTCTTACGCTTCTTATCCGCATGCTTCTCCCCGGCCAGTTTAGCCTCGCTCTGCTGCCGTTCCAACAGCTCCTGTTAAAAAATAAATAGAATCACAGCTGACATTTGACAATGCTGATTATAATGTGCTTAGAAGTGACTTTAGAAAGATGCTATGTTTTTTTGGAACTTCATTTGGTTTTATTGTTATATAAATATAAAGGGCTGTATTTAAATTGAAATACACTACTTCCATGCTGTGCATGAATACAACCTCAGGAACCCTCTGAATATTACAAAAAGACAACAAAAGTCCTTTGTAATTTATGACTTATTATTTAAAAAAAAAAAAAAAGAATATTGACTATTCTCTGATAAATAAACTGAATATCGAGACTATTCTCTGTCCTGGCTCCTAGATGGTGAAATGAACTTCCTCTTGTTGTCCAGACAGCAGAGTCCCTTCCAGTCTTCAAACACAGACTGAAGAACCATCCATTTGTGAAATATTAAAAATGACCACTAACTCTGCTCCTATAATGACTAACGGAAACTAGTAGTTATTGTAGGGTATTGTTTATTACACTGATGTTGACTAACAAACTCTAGTACTTACTGTTTTTGTATTTTGTACTTCTAGGCATCAGTATTGATCCCTGTATTTCTACAATATCCTAGATCATTGGTATATTGGACCTACTCTACTGGTTAGTATGTATTCTATAACTAAATGACAAAGCACTTTTGTAAGTTGCTCTGGATAAGAGCATCTGCTACATGCCATAAATGTAAATGTAAATATAAAAACACCTAGCTTTGCAGCATGTTTATCCTTCAAAGTGATAATGGAGGCACAAATAAATTCAACCTCTTTTCCCCCTTGCAATGTTCGACTACAATTTGGTGCAACTAGCTATCCTATACTGATTGACAGAGATGATCTCTCACCATTTCAAGTAGCAAGTTTTCCTCCTTCTCTTTCTTTTGGTCCAGCAAGTCTCTTTCATGCCTTTTATGATACTGCATAAGGGAAAAGGGCTCTGAGATCTCAAACCCAGCCATTAGAGCCTCATCATATAACAGTCAAATACTATTTGCAAGCAGAAACCTTAGCGTAGATACAATTCATACCGGTTCGGTGATGTCCATTTTGTCCAACTCCAAGACTGTCTGAGGAAAAAAGGGAATTCTTTTTAAAAATGATTCTTTCTATGATTCTATGTTTCTTTTAAAGGAATTCTAGTCGATGTCATCCCTCACCTTGCGCACCGTGGCCACGACATCTTTGTCTTTCTCACGGCAAAGCAGTTTTCTGACACAGAACTCCAGCTGCTGCAGCAGGTGTTTGTCAGCTGGCAGCCTGATGGTGGACCTCAGCCTGGGCAGCATGTGGCACAGCTTATACCTGCCGAAAGCACAGGCAGGGCTCTTACTGTCTGCTCCAGAGCAGGGGCACAGCGGCATGGGTCTTGGGGCATGTGACTCATTACAGAAACACAGCAAGCAGAAGTCAAGGGGTACTGTGTGTGAATGGGGAGGGTGAGGCTATGGCAGTCACCTGACATTGGCCACGGGGTCACTGACGAGCTCTAGTGCCTGAATGAGGAAGTACTTGCAGAAGTAGGATTTGGAGAAGAGGTCTATAGCAATCTCACACAGGTCCAGAAACCGTAACCTGTTCCAGTAGCTTCTACCTTGAGCAAGTTCTTAAGAATATAAGAAGAAACACAAAGAAGAAAAAACAAACTATACAAAATCAATCAGTATTTTGAAAAAAATTGAGAATAAATGCAAAAGTTTTTGCAATTTTTTGAGAATAAATGCAAAGAAATAATAAAGCTAAAATAATAACTAATATCGTGAGGTTTTCATTATCCAGTCAAATCTCAATGAATAAAATCAAATTTGCAGTAGTCCCACTCAAAAATATGTTATTTATGGAAAACACATTGTGATTTCTGCATCTCATTGACTTTAGTTGTTTGTGGTAAGTGAAATTGTGATGTGCATTAGTCTGGGTGATGCCTCACTCACCCTGTGTTATTTTGCTGATGATCTCCTGCCGCTGCTCCTGCTTGCGATTGTAGCGCAAGAACATACACAATGTCCGGGCTGCTTCCCTCTGGACCGGCAGAACGCTCTAGGAAGACAAAAACAAGTTGGGTCAAGATATGTGCATTGGGCATACACGTGTGTGGGGGGGAGAGACACACGCTCCTTACGTTTGTAGTAATGATTCCAAACATTCTCTGGAGGAAGCGGAAGTAGATCTGGTCCCCAGTGATGACACGCGGCAGGCAGGAGTAACGCTGCAGGAGCTTCTCATGGACACGCCAGCGTAGAGAAGATGCCGCCTTTTGCTCCGCCGCCACCAGTGCAGGCACTAACTCGGGCACATTCACCTGCTGCAGGAGGAAGAGAGCATGTCAACTGACAGTTTTGAGTGCTTTCAGCTTCATGGAAACTACACAATGAAGTCAGGAGGAAAAACTGTGAAACTGAGCTGTAAACTGGGCAATGCTAAAGCACAACAGAAGCTTTTTCAAAGACTAAAAGAACACAGGACACAAAAACTATGGCCTATGGCCAGCAGAGGGAGCTACTATTAGCCCCGTCCTTCCTATCCAGCACACACACGCACACACACAGGACCTTGCTCTCAGGTCCTGTGCCCTCCCCTCTGGATGTTGCCAGCTCCAAAGTATCCTGGAGATGATTGAGCAGGGCATCAAGAACCTGTCAAAAAACAGTGATAGATAATCAAGAAACAAGCAGTCAACTGGAGCAAGGAGCCTTACCACTCATACCACTGACTATACCTTTAAGGGAAAACATGGTTTTGGCCTCTGAGCTGAGGTAATTGCAAAAAGCAGTTATTTAGGCATTCCACTTAGCAGCATGTCTTTAGCATCACACCAGCACAGCATGCTATATTAGTACCAGTACAGCATTCTAACAGGTCCCATCTTTTCTGTGGGAACATTAATCAATTCCAACAGCTCCCGCTGAGTGATCTGTGAGAACAACATGTGGTCACAGAGCTTGAAAAATAGGTCTCTCTGCCACATACCATGTGATTATGTAAACACAAGTAATGGAAAGAAACTAAATCAGTTAACTGTAATTAATTAGTTCAATTGTTAGACGTGTATAAATCAAACTTAATTATCAGCTGTGCAGCTCTCTCATTGGTCGATCAGATTTAGCAGTGGCATTATTTCACTCTTTATACTTGGACTTGCAATAATGGCAATACAACAGGCTGCACATTGTTTATTGTTCAGCCATTTATTCAGACCGAGCAGTGATTGTGGCAATTGATTGAAGTTTGGAGACAATAGTTATTTTGTTGATAATACAAAATATATTTATGACAGGATTCAAAATGTTTTATAATGACAGAAATTATTTAATAAAGAAAATAAAGTTCATTGCCACATTTAATGCCCTATAGAAAAGCCTCCCTTAAATTTCAGAAATAATCATGAATAAACATTTTCTTCTGGGGAAAAAGGCACAAAGCCACCCACCAACCCATTTTAAATACCATCCCTCCAACCCACCCAATTACCTATGTTTTAAACTCAATTTCATAGCTATAGGATCAATGTAAATAAAGGTTAATAAAGAAGGTTTTTAATTTACATTGGTACGTATAAACCATTTCTTCAGGACAAAAAAAAGCTCACCTCAATAAACAACTAGTGCCACTAAGCACTGACTTTGTTAGGGTGTTCTGTATGCATGGCAGAGAGCTGAATGCTAATACGTTGTGTGACTAACATCTCTCGAGGGATCAGGACAGAACAAACAATAGCAAGCTCCTAACGTCATCTACAGAGAAGTAGTGTATTCACTCTTCCCACACAAGCACAGTGGTCTGCAACACACACACACACACACACGCACACGCACACGCACACACACACACACACAGTTGCAGGCAGGTTTACTGTATATCCTCCTAGTAGAGTTCACTGATTAAATGTTTTACTGGTTACCACTAACTTGGGCAAGGACTGACCAGACAAGGAAATCCATAATCTAATAACACAAATAAGGAAGAAAACTAACCTGCTCACTCAAACCTATCCAGCAAAATCTATTTCAGGCAAGGCCAATCCTCTCTGTGAAAGAGAGGAATCAGCTGTCTGCCATGTTGCGAGGAGAGACTGTCCCGAGTGCTCAGTAGGGGAAGTGTCACCGAATGTCACACATGCCCATACCAAGGGAAAGAGAGCAGTGAATTGCACACCACAGTGGCAGACACTCGATCAGACACACATCCACCCACATGTACACAGTGCAAGCAGAAGCATGCATCTTCTTCAGAGACGGACACACAGACACACCAAAATGCATTTGCATGCACAGATAAACACTCATATAACACTAACACGCTCTCACACAGGTCCCACCTCTAATGAATCATCCTGCAGTAAGATGATCAGCTCTTTGTGTACATAATGCACATTTGGACCCAGCAGTTTAACTACCTGTAACACAAAAAGGCATAAAGAATGTAATATGCAATCTCAACCTCAGGACAGAGTAACCTCAAAACCTATGGTCACAAATGACATCTGACTACATAAGGTAATAATAACACCACCTTAAAAAACCACACACACACACACACACACACACACACACACACACACACACACACACACACACACACACACACACACACACACACACACACACACACACACACACACACACACACACACTAAAAACCCCACAAGGTAATAACTGTTTCAACTCAATAATGAATTTGCTGTGTCTGCAAGCACATAAACATGCTGCAACCTAAATCACTCCTTCCTCCTAATTGCCTATTCAGCGTTTTCAACCTTCACATTGCAATGTAATCTACTAAACTGCAGGTATTCTAAGTAGAATATGTTAAGGATGAGTGCGTGTAAGTCTAGAACTGCTCGGTTTTTGAACTGGCTTCTGTACTCATACAGGAGAGGAATCAACCACAATCCTCATACAGGTGTGAGACCAATGCCGAAAAGGAGAGAGATACCAAGCTCATACCTCATGGAAGCCTTCGGCAGCTGTCCGCCGAACTGAGATTTCAGGGTCATGACACAGGCTTGAGAAGGTCCGGTACAGTTCAGACAGGAAGTGGTTTGGGTCAGCAAATAACATCATGGCCTGTTGAGAGTGTGAGGCGGGCATGAGAAGACAGCAACAGAACTGTTAGAGACTTTTTTATTGTCATCAAAACTGGATATTGCAGGATTTGTCAAACAGATCTAAATGTAAGACCTAATGTAAATGTAAGATCTAATAATGAATTACAAGAGGGAAGGACTTCATTGGATTTAATATGAAATCATAATGGAAATCATAAAAGGGGACAGCACCTTTAAAACATAAAACTACTTTAGACAGCTTTTGGCTTTTGTCTATAAAGTAAAAAATGTTGTCTGTGATGGTGTGATAAAACATGGGGCTATAATAATTGAGGCTGTCATAACACCATTGTGGTCATATTCAGGAGTGCTTAACAAATACTTGTTGAATATTAAAATTTTATAACATTGTACAATGCATATTTAGATATACAGTCTTATAGAGACCTAAATACTTCAATGCTTTTATAGGTCTAAAAATAATCTATTTCTTAGCTCTCATAATCAGCAGTTATGAAACTGACTGAAACTACTTTAACTTTACAGACAGCCATCATTAAGTATAACTTTCAGCCGCATTCTCTGTAAAGCAATCCCAGGAAGCACTAACATATGCAGAGTGGCCAATCGCTATTTATATCAGGTGCAGAAAGCGGATGAGCGCTCCAGCAAAGGCAGATGGCGCAGTTACAGGTTTCATTTTCACCAACAAGCTCACAGATCAAAGAGCTGTCACAGGAGATTGCTGTACTCTCTCTCTCCAGATTTTCACAGAGCATCACACTGATCCCTGAGTGCGACACGAAGGTGCTCCACGGATCAGAGCTAGCCAGTAGGACTAAAAAGTGCTAAAAATATTCTGAAATTGAACATAACCTTTTAAAGCATTTATTCAGTTCTTATCTTTCCATTCCTGTTTTGTTTTGTACTTACAGATGCAAAACATGACCATAGTCTCATGCTGATAATTATATTTTGGGTAAAAAAAAATAAAAAAATAAAAAAAAGTGCTTAAGATCCAAGTGCTTAGGCTGATTGGAGAAGGTGGCTGCAGTGCAGTCAGTCACTCACAGGGAAGTTGTAGGCGCAGTTTGTGCGCACCAGCGCGTACTTGTTCTCCAGCTCTAGTGGGTAGGGCTGGCTCTCACAGTGGCCATTCTCATGCTGCAGTCCCAGGCAGCACAACTTCTTATAGAACTCCAGAAACCATAGGTGCTGTTCGTCTGTGAAAGACGCTGCATTGCATGAAGAAGAATGCATCAGTGGGCAGAAAGGAGCACAGACTCAGGTAAACTAGTCAGGGGGTCTGTGCATTCAAAAACAGGACGGTTTATCCATTATCTGTCCATTCATCCACCCATACATATCCGTATACATTATAAAAGTCAGTCAAATACCCAAACATGCATTCACCACCAACTATGATAACAGCTAGATAGTCATCTAAAACTTAAAACTGATATGCCTTCTACAAGAAAGCCACTTAATAGAAATCAGACCAACACGGTGTGCTGAGCACTCAGACCAAGGGACACACCCACCTAGCACCGTCCTCATTCTCTCCCTATACTTGCTGTAAACACAAAATAAAATCAGCAGAGTTCAGTCACATATTCTAAGCCCATTATAATTCTATAACAGAGGGGTGTACCCATCCTGATAAAATCAGATTTAAACAGTTCCACTACTGTAGACTATGAAGTACATTGTGATAAATATCACCATTAGCACAACTACTGCAAATGTATATGGCCCACACATTGACAACCCTTTCTTTTTACAGTTTCTTTATACACCCCTCCAATTTTTTCTGACTCAATTATAATTGGTGGCAATTTTAATACAATACAACAAATATAAGACAAAACGACAAATATAAGCACCACAAGCAATGGAAACCCAACCAATAAAATAAAAAGGTTGTTTTTAGAAAAATAAAACACTTATGTAGCACTAATCATGAAGAAAAACAGGAAAACAAAAAAGATTTGTTAAATCATACCAATAGAAATCTTGTCTGCACTACTCAAAAACAAAACCCCACAAGCGAACTTAAATTAGACATCTCACTAGCCACCTGCATTTAAAGTGATCAGAACCATTATTGTAATAACCAAGCTCAAATAGAGTAGATCCAAAGAACCATACAGCTTAGTGGTACTCCTGTGAACCCTTTAAGCCTTTCTATATTTCTGCATAAATTTGACCCAAACCTTCATCAGATTATCTACATTTAGGACTCGTGTGACCAAAACAAAAAAAAAAACAAAAACAAAAAAACAAATTAGACAAATATTAGACCATTTATTTATTGAGGAAAATGATCCGATATTATACATCTGAGTGGCAAAAGCATGTGAACCTTTGCTTTCAGTACCTAGTTCGACATACTTGTGCAACAATAAACTGCAACTAAAGTTTTGCCGGTAATGGTTGATTATTCCTGCACATCATCTTGGAGGAATTGGAGCCCTCTGTACAAAACTGCTACATCTCAGTTATGTTGGTGGGTTTCCAATCATGAAATGCTTCCTTCAGGTCCTTCCACAACATTTCTATGGGATTAAGGTCAGGACTTTGACTAGGCCATTCCAAAACCCTAACTTTATTCTTCTTTAATCATTCTGTGGTAGAATGACTTGCGGTTGTTGTCTTGCTGCATGACCCATGTTCTCTTGAGATTCAGCTCATGGACAGATTGCCCAATATTCTCCTTTAGAATTTGCTGGTATAACTCAGATTTGGTCGTTCCATCAATGATGGCAAGCCATCGTGGCCCAGATGCAGAAAAATAGGCCCAAACCATGAGACTACCACTGTGTTTCACAAAAGGCATGAGGTTTTCATCCTGGAATGCAGCATTTCTCCAAACCCAACGCTTCTCATGTAAACCAAAAAGACCCATTTTGGTCTCATCTTTCCACAAAGCATTGTTCCAGTAGCCTTTTGGCTTGTGTGATCAAACTGCAGATAGGCAGCAATGTCCTTTTAAGAGAGCAGCAGTTTTCTCCTTGCAATCCTGCAATGCACACCCTGTTTAGTGTTCTCCTGATGGTGGACACGAACATCAACCTTAAGCAATATGAGAAAGGCTTTTAGTTGTTTAGAGATTACTTTTTGTTCCTTTGTGACCTCACTGACTTTTAAAGGCCTTGCTCTTGACATGATCTTTGTTGGTCGACCACACGCAGGGAGAGTAATAATGGTCTTGAATTTCCTCCATTTGTACACAAACTGAACATAGCCTGTTGTAGCCCAAACTCTTTAGATATGGTTTTGTAAATTTTTTCAACCTGATCAGCATCAACAACTCTTCTGAGGTCCCCAGAAATCTCCTTTGTTCAGGCCATGAGACACTTCCACAAACATGTGTTCTGAAAATTAGACTCTGCTAGAGCCCACTTATTTATATATAACAGCGTGCCCACACACACCTGATTGTCATCCCATTGATTGACAACACCTGACCAAATTATCAAATCACAAATATGTAATATTGGATAATTTCCTCGATAAATAAGTGACAGTCTAATATTTTTGTCTTGTGAAGTTTTAGGTCAAATATATGCAGAAATATAAAAACATCTAAAGGGTTCATAAACTTTCAAGCACCACTCTATAAATCAAAATTCAGCCCCTCCCCTTACAATTTAAAACATTCTTGAACTTGCACACACACACACACACACATGTACCATGTATTATCTTCTTTACAAGCTATTATTAGTAGTACCACCTGCTTTTAGGTATACTGATTAAGCATGTATATGTACATACATATTGATCAGTTTATTTACTACAGTTCTACCAGTGATATTACTGTTTTTTGGGATTTTCCCCCCCCCCATAGTGATATACATGTTCTCCCGCTACATAGGATACCTGGGATGATTTGTTAACTAGTCCTTGGGCTGCTGGAGGGAAGCTGAAAAATAAGCAGCCGCATCCGACCACAGTGGCTGGCTTTGTACAGAGGCTAGTGTTTGCCAAGACAAGTATTCAGATTGTGCATTTAGCACTGCTTGTGATAATGAGTGAACTAACACATACATATAGGTCATGTATTTATGATCAGTGCCCATTTATTATCAGATTAAATAGATAATGTGAACCAAACACTACCTGATGTTCTTGTGCATGAAAACTGAATGTACATTGTATGCACAATTATGCATAATTTTCAACTCCAACCTGTATAAACTTTTTGGAATTAAGCACATCAAGTGATGTGTATTTGTGTAATGAGGGAGATGATCAACATGCTACATCAAGGTGTGCATAATCATTAGGCAGCTTCTTTTCATCAGGCAAAATGGGACAAGAGAGAGATTTAACTGACTTCAGTCAAAAATTGTAAAAAAAAAAAAAAAAAAAAAAAAAAAAAAAAAAGTTTCAGTGGGACGCAGCACTCTTAAAATTGCTGAGATATTGGGGTGTGAGCATAGAACCAAACATTTTGTTGCAAGACGTCAACAGGGTTTCAAGAAACATGTTGAGAAAACAATACAAAATAACCCCCCAAACAAATTAATATGCAAAGACAAAGACATACCTAGATTGCCCAGAAATACAAGGTTTAATACTCAGACATTGGCAAGGTGAGAAAGGCTGAAACCAACCACCACTGAACAAGACACAAGGTGAAACATCAAGACTGGGCCAAGAAACATCTTAAGACTATGAAGATGAGAGTGACTCTTGACAGACCAGATGGATAGGTCTGTGGCTGGATCAGTAACAGGTACAGAGCTCCACTTTATCTCAGACACCAACAAGGTGGAGGGTGTGGTACTGCTATGGGCTGGTATTATTAAAAGATGAGCTAGACAGACCTTTCTGGGTTGAAGATGGACTCAACTCCCAAACCTACTGCCAGTTTTTAGAAGACACTTTCTCCAAGCAGTGCTACAGAAAAAAGTCTGCATCCTTCAAGAAGACCAATGATTTTTATGCAGGACAAATGCACCATCACATGCATCAAAGTACTCCACTGCACGGCTAGCCAGTAAAGGCCTTAAATGGGCCCCTTTCCACACCTGACAAACCCTATTGAGAACTCGTGGGCCTTTCTTAAATAGGAGATTTGTAGTGAATGAAAACAGTACAGCTCCCTGAACAGTGTCTGGGAGGCTGTGGTTGCTGCTGCACAAAAAGCTGATTGTCCACAGATTAAGAAAGTGACACCCCATTCATGAAGGCTTATGACAGTTATTGAGAAGGATGGCTATATTGATCACCATTTTTTAAAAATAAAATAAGTCAAATGTTTATGCAAATTCAGTTGTTTATTATTCACTTTAACAAATGAAAATAAACAAGTGAGATGGGAATTTCCATTTAGTTGCATAATATTGCACACTAATAGTTGCCCAATAATTATGCACATTCTCCAAAGCCAAAACTTTCATTTTGTTCAATAATAAAATGAATCCTCAAAAATACAACTTACCCAATTGTGCAGTGTAATCATAACAGTCTACAGTCCAATTGAACTGACTGATTTGCATTAGCAGCAAAGAAACTAAGTTTACAAGCCTCAAAGCCAGAGATTCTGTAGAACAGTAACACTAACATTCACTGCTTAAGTAAATACAATTTCTCTGTAATTCACCTGCTTTTAATCAACATCACTAGTTGATAAAACGTTTAAAATAAACAATTATTAATGTTTAAATTTAGTGTCTTTTCCAATTGAAAGCAAGGTACATTTTTCCATTTGTGGGCATTGATCTCAAGCATGTACAACTAATTCACCCACCAGACAGACCGTGGCACATCTTGCCATACTGGTAGGACAGGGAGGCCAGCACGGCTTCATCGGCTTTGAAACACTTCTCACAGAATGTCTTCACCAGGGGAAATATAACACGCGTCCTGTCGTCTGTGGAGAAAGGGTGAGAGGACAGAGGGCTGTGTGAGACTGATGTGTGGTCTCCTCTCTGGTCAGCACACAAACTGTCACTGCTTGTCCGTTGTGGTGCCTGGTGACTTGGTGGGCCTGCCGCACGGCTCCAGAAGTCCAGAAGAAGAATCACATGCGGGGCAGCAGTGGCTGGAGGCGTGGCCAGAACAAGGACTGTAAATGAACATCTAAAAGAACATTCTGGGGAACCATAGTTACAAGTAAATGTGTGAACATGAGTTAAGACCAGGTACAATAATGGACATTGTACCTGCTCACTGGACCAGTGTGGTAGAATGTGTTAAGGGGGTCTGAAGGCTGCTTAATACCAGTATTATGGGTTCCAACTCAACATCTCCACTACTATCTCTGCATTTGCCTAGCTGCAAAAAGTGATTCCAACACTTATTCCTCAAAGAAAGGAAGAAAGAGGGCTTTTCTGCAAGACTGACCTTGTTTGTGAATGAAATGAAGCATTACACCATATGGTGTAGATAAACACATTGAGTATTGTCCACATTATACTCCAACACAAGTGAAAAAGCTTTGTATTCCATGCCCCAAAAACAAAAACAAACAAACAAAACCACACCACACCTGGATTATAAAACAAAATGGTATACTCAGCTTACCACTGTCAAACATTTCCAGGAGGTTGATGATGGTGTCAAAGGCTGCCAGTCTCACAGTGCTTCCCTCATCTTGAGCAAGCTCTACCAGCTCTGGTAGCACCACAACCTTTGTGTGGTCCATACTGGTGCATAGGAACAAAGAGAAAGACATACCACACTAAACATTCTGCACCTGTGGAACACACCAATATAGCCACTCAGTAAGTCAATCCTATGCTTGGTCACCCATGCAATGATGAACATGATTGTCTTAACATGCGCCCTCCCATTCAAATGAAGGTAGGATAGGCTAGTTTTTGTAAGCTGGCAGACAGAGGTTATTCTGGCCTAGTGGGACTAAAATGAGGCGAGTCTCATAGTATGACAATGCCTTGTAAGCATGCAGTCAGTCTGCATCTAGTATTTGCACACCTGAAGCAAACCATTTACAGCTGAGTGATTTTATTTTGAATATCAAAGAACCACTATTCACAATTTTTTTCCCTCTCTCTCGGCTTCTAACAGATGAACTAGCTAGCCTTGTCTGAGTTATTGTGGGAAAACGCATGTTTGATAGATATAGATATATAGATATAGATCTATCTATCTATCCATATCTCCATATCTCCACACACACACGAAAATTTCTATCCATCCATCCATCATGTGACTGGAATACTTATACATAAGGCATGTCCAGGAACTGAAGCTGACCAATAATGCCACTGGCCTTCATTTGTTAAAAATAATAAAGAAAAAGAAAAAATAAAACCATAGCAGCTCATTGAAAACATTAGAACAGGACTATTTCAGGCAGGGAGTGGAGGGTTTGGGCAAGTTCCTGTGCTGTAATGAGGCCATTCAGACCCAAGGAAGACCCAACTCTCTTTTTACCCAATTCCCCTGGCGATGCTCTCCAGCTGGCGACACATGCAGGAGCGCACCTCGTACTCCACGTCCTGACACAACGACCTGACCACAGGCAGCAGGTCCTTCTTCACTCTGTGGGGTGGGGCACAGCAAACAGGAATTTATTGCTTGCGGGACACTGCACATCATAACTTGTATAGATATTAAGGTAATGGTCACTTTAAATGTGTTGTTTTGCCCGTCACCAGGCTGAACCAAGGTTTTTTTTTTTATCCATCTATCAAAAGTGGTAAAACTGACATTTGCATAAGTGCTAGTAAATATGTTCAAGTGTCTTCTCTCAACCTATGATGCTCTGAAGCACTTTTGAATAAGTGTCTAATAAGTGCATGAGAACATGCTTCCATTTTCTGCTGCCAACAGTCTGAAAGATGCACTTGAATCAATTCTGCGTGCCACTTAATCATTACTAAATTATTTTTAGTTATTACAATTATAGTTCATTGCTGGACAGTGATTTTTCTACAGAGAACAATCCAGCTATTTATAACTTTACTGCATACTAGTACTTACTGTATGTGTGGAACATGAAGAGGTTCCTAGATATGAGATGTCAAGAATGGTGGAAATGTGCCAACATATTTTCCAAATAGGCAGAAAACAGAAACTTTGACAAACTCACACTGATGACTCAAACTTGGCAGCAGCCTTCCCCAGGATGCGACAGCTGGCCAGACGGGCTGCGACAGACTGGGAAAGCTGAGCCTTTGATACCAGTGGACTCAGGATCTGCAAACACAATCAGGTCACAGCAGATGAAGAGAAGTTTAACCTGCTTTCTCCCACTTATTTCCTACACCACAGACCAGTACATAAATAAACAATGGGAAAATTGGAAAAGATTGCATTACCTCCTGTCTGATAGTTTCTTTTGGTAGAGCATCAATAGCTGATAACAGAGTCTCTAGCCAAGCGCTGCTGACCACTATTATAAATATGGAAAAACAAAACATGGAACTAGTGGAAAATCCAGGTTCCATTTCAGTTAAACAGCAGTGAATGCATTGCTAGCAGATGCATACATGTGAAAGAAATGGTGGAAAGCTGGATGCAATCCAAATGATCTCTAAATGTGAGACAAAAAGCATTTGAATTCCAATAATAATGTCCTCTAAATGTTTATTCTTTCAGGTTTGATAAAGTTCCTCCATTACTGATTCAGGATTAGAAATGGGCCTTTGGCCATCACAGAGGTCCAGTTTCACTCAAAAGGTGCTGACCTCCATCCCTGTGGTCTAGGTTGAGAAGAACTATCTGCAGGATGGAGTGGGTGTGCGTCTGGATGAGGACAATGTCATCCTGGAGGACAGTCAAGAAAGAACCGGCTGCAGCAAGCTGCATGTCCGCCCCAGCTACGTGTAGCACCTCCTGCAGAGCGTTGGGAAAGGGAAAAGCTCTGGACAATCATTTGGCAAACATAGCGCAGCAGTGCGGTACAGCCTGATCTGAGGGCTGAGGAGAGGGAGGTGGAGCAGAATTTGACCCACCCTGACTTTTGGCACCACCCTGCGGAAGGTCTCTGCTGGGTTCTGGCGCACCAGGCTTGGCAGGTTGACGATGACGCTGGCTCGCTGCACATCCTGACCGGAGCTGGCGAAGACACAAGTCAACAACACAGCTCAGCACATTCAATTTTCACATTTCTCTAAACCTCAGAGTCCATGAGAGTTACAAACAAGGCATCTTCTATCACCAGGTTTACATTAGTAACTCAGTGCATTCCTTTTCATCAGTTTAAAAGCCAAATGATCACCATACATCTAGAAATAGCAGCAATGCTTCTTTAAAAACATGATTACTGTTCTTCATAAAGTTGCAAGAAAACATTCTTTTAATACATTTTAAAGTATAAATAAATAAATAAAATGTAGCTGTGGGGTCTTTTTGTGACCTCTTGGATGAGTTGTTGCTGCACTCTTGGAGTAATTTTGGTCGGCCAGCCACGCCTGGAAAGTTCACCACTGTTCCATGTTTTCACCATTTGTGGATAATGGCCCTCACTGTGGTTTGCTGGAGTCACAACGCTTTAGAAATGGCTTTTCCAGACTGATAGATCTCAGCTACTTTGTATCTCATTTGTTCCTGAATTTCTTTGGATCGCAGCATGCCATCTAGCTTTTGAGGATCTTTTAGTCTACTTCACTTTGTCAGGCAGGTCCTATTTAAGTGATTTCTTGATTGAGAACAGGTGTGGCAGTTATCAGGCCTGGATGTGGCTAGAGAAATTGAACTCAGCTTTCCAAAGATGTGATAAACTACAGTTAATTTATGTTTTAACAGGGGAGGCAATCACTTTTTCACACAGGGCCATGTAGGTTTGGATTGTTTTTTTCTCTTAATAATAAGAATCTTCATTTAAAAACTGCATTTTGTGTTTACTTGTGTTATCTTTGTCTAATATTTAAATTTGTTTAATGATCTGAAACATTTAAGTGTGACAAACATGCAAAAAAATAAGGAATCAGTAAGGGGGCAAACACTTTTTCACACCACTGTACACTTTCAGACTCAGTCCTCGATGTTCAGTTTCAGCCCTCTATGCTGTCCCTCAGCTTTTAGTAGACTCATGGGGAGACAGAGGACATTTGATTGCCAGCTAAGTGAATTACCTCCCTTGCATCAAGTGCTACTGAATTATTCTTGTGGTTTGCCTCTATGGAGCACTGAACAATCAAACCAATGATTTCGGGTGCATTATTTTGAAAGTTCCCCCATGTGTCTAAATGCCAGCTGTCCACATCTATCGTTGATGGATGTAAACAATTGCAACTATAAGAACAATCTTTTTTTTGGTTTGGTGCAGTGACGAAGTAAGTCAAAGTTCAATGGAGTGATATGGCTATAGTGTTATAGGGTTATAGGGTTTTTGTTTCATTTTGTTTTTTGAGTTTTTACATCTTTAAACAGCCTTCCTTCCTTCCCCAGAAGAGATCATTGTCTCTCAGTCCCCCATGGGCTGCTGCTCTAAATAATGAACCATAAACAGGTATTCATTACTTTTTCAGAAGTGGGCTGTCCTCCAGTGGCTTTTGTTGGCAGCGGATTACTTAATAACTACGAAAAAGCCCTGTCCGCTGCCAAGATGAAGGTAATGCGGTCAGGGTTGATGCACCTCTTGAATATGCACAATAACATTCAGCACCTTGGAATTGGCTCTGCCTATGGACTCGCTGACTGAGGCACTATGAAGGGTACAGAGCAGCTGGTATCTACAAGCAGAGGAGGAACTTAATCAACTAAAGACCAGGTGATGAGAGTTCTAGTAACATGATGCAAAGCCCCAGGATGCACATGAATGTTCAGGCCAGACCTCATCTGGAGGTCAGGCAGAAAGTAAAAAGAACCACAAATGCATTTGTAATTAGATTTGAATAGCCAATGAAGTATGCAAAGCAGACTTGGGTTTCACAATAACACAAAGTCTGCTCAGCTAGGCCTTACAAAGCTAAACTTTTGCTTAGGCTGAACTGAGTAGGACTTGCACTGTGGTGAGAAAGGTGCATATCTTAAAGCTCTCTCATGCTGAGCTCCTTCAAGTGAGACTCCAGCAATCAAATTGAGTAATAAGGGCTTTTTTTTCCTACACCAAAGGACATCAGGCCCATTGGCTTAATGTATTTCACCATTGTATGAATGTGAACAAGAAGTCTCAAGCTCATTTGCTACATTTACAGATTTACTTTCATAAAAACTTTTTCCACAGAATTATATATTATGGAGACACAATAGAACATATTCATATTTCTTTTGTTTTTTTCAGTTCCATAAAACAACCAAAGGTCTTTCGTTAGGTCACTTGTCACAGATGTTCAGATTTAACAGAAATGTCAAATCCTAAATATATATAAAACTCAGTCAGAAACAATATATGAACATTCTGACATAAGCAGGGAGATAGATAAAATACGTTAATATTCTGATGTAGGCAATTTACTTAGAAATGAACATAGAATAATATATCATACTTGCTTTATAAATGTCCATATACTCATAACTTTGCAGCAGCTTAATTCTTAGATCAGAAATGAGAGATACTACAGAAAATGAGAGATACTAGCAATAATATAAAAAACATAATATCCTTTAAGTGCATTAACAGAAGCCTCTTCAACAGTCTACAGTCAAAAAGTCATCCATTTGCTATTTTCACCAAAGAAGTATCACATTCATATAATTGTAATCCTAATGACAGACTCCCTCCTCAACTGTGCATCCTTTCAACTGATCATCCACAACTTCCCAAGCACTCTCCTTGCTATCATCTCACAGATTTGCCACCAGCCTGCTTTTAAGCACCAAGTAACAGCCAACAGGGACAATTAAATTGTGCTCAGAACTAGTTTGCTGCCCAAGGGAACCGAGGTATGGAATGACTCTGGCACTTAATTAGTTCAGAGAAGGAGTATTATGTAGGATTTGTAGGTTAAAGAGGGACACACAGACTAAGAATGACACCCTCAAACAGTGGGTATGAGGAACCTGCATAAACAAAACCTATTCTGACAGCTGCAGTCTACATTCAAGTAAAAACCTGCAAAAAACGTAAAATCCAATTTCCATCCAACCACTGGTCTGTGAACCAACAACCAAAACAGAGTAGTGTCATTTTTGGTTTTCAGTATAATTTACATCTAGTCAGTCTATCTACATGTTTTTTCAAAGCATCAATATAGCTGCACTAGAAAAAAAGTGTGCTCCTACTACATAATTTCTGAACTGGAAGACTGGAGATGTTAAAAACCTGTATTAACACAAAGGTGTTCAACAAGGTTCTCTCATCTTACATGGAAACTATTAGCATGAATCACATGCTGTGTGAGTGAGTATATGAGATGATGCTCCTACAATACTAGTTCTATGGAAATGTAATAAAAGTATCTCACAATCTCCCCAGTAATCAGAGTCAGTGTATACAATGTTATTACACTCAAATCCTCCATCAGGTAGCGCGGATGTTGTACCTGCGCATCTAAGTGTCAGTAACACATAGGTTTAGAAGTGGGTTCACAGACTAGCACAGTCTTGCCAGAAACATCAGTGAAAGGTCACTTACTAGGTGAATTCCTAAGGTGTCTGTACAATGGGGATGAGACAGCCTGCCTTGACCTGCTGAGCCAAAGGTGTTGGCAGGAGGTGATGGGGCTATGAAGTATTCAACTGAACCCAAATCCAGCTTTGTTCTAGCTAGTTTTTACTGTCCACTCTGGCACCAAACAAGTATTAAGTGGAACGAAGGTTGACGGGTCAAAACTGAAATAGACTATCCGGAATAAGTAATGTAATGCTAGCCATGATCAAGAAAGAGTACAGTGAAACCACCAATCAATCAAACATTCAGATATTAAGATGCTGTATCTGAGACTGTTTGGAAATAGTGAAAATAAATTAACCAAAACAATTTTTTTCTGGTTATGTTTGTTCAGTGTTTGCCATTCTCTTTACCTGAGGAGGTAGACTGCACGCTCTATGTCATTCAGATCTTCATCTACGGTTAACTTGTCAATCTCTTCTGCAGTCTGAAAAATCACGTGCCCGTGGACGGGCGGGCGGGCGCGCGCGCGCGCGCACACACACACACACACACACACACACACACACACACACAATCATAATTCAAATCATACATAATCATAACCCAGCAGTTAAACAGCAAGGGTTTATTTTTTCTACAAAAGCTGAAAATGAAATTTGAGGGATTTCAAACATGGGCAACGATGCATCAAATAATCCATGCGCACATGTAGACTATCACGATATTTCGCGCCAAAATAAATCTATGCTAATAGGAATATGCATATGAAATAAATAGACGGACGACGAACGATTCTATTACTGCTTAAAATGACTCAGACAAACGTGTGAGGGGGTTTGCAGCGAGGCAGCGTGCGAAGCACGATGAACTGCGTGGGAAGAAAAGTGAGGGGGACGGGAGCCATGTGGGTGACGAGTCTATTACTTCAGGGCTTCTCTCATTAGCCGAATGTTTTTGGAACCTCCCTACAAAAAATAGGAGGAATAGAAAACACCCGCCCCCGTGTACGCAAAATTTCTTTCATGCAGTACGTGGTAAAAATACTCGACTAAAAAGGGATGAGAGTAACTTAATACTAATTGTGGTGCTGGGTGGTTTCTTAAGCCGCTCAAACACAAAAGAAAATTAAACAGAAAATATTTACAGCACACTGGTCGTACGAAATGAAAACCTGAAACCATGACGAGAAAAGAATATCCAGTCAAAATGGGTACGCGGTCACTGTCCACGCTAGAAATCCTCGCTATGGCAGATATTACCGCAGTGGAGTAAAGAGAGGAGGCGCGGCAGTGATGCGGACAGCTGACAGAAACTGCGTCACTCAGTAAAGCGATGTGGGCAACCCCCATCCAAGCTAATAGCCGTGTCTAGCCTCCTCCGTGTACCGATTACAACAGAAGTAACTCCTCACATACCGTGCTTCTGAATGAGCACTCTTGAGTCTTAAATGAAGCTTAACCTAGCAAATTCTAAATGAATTTAAGCCATCAGAAAAACCCACCTTTTCACCATTAACGAATCACTCTTACAGCACACAAAGTTACTGTAGTAAAATGTTTACTCAGGTGTTCCTTCAAGTTAACCATCCATTTAAAACAAAACAGAGCATGTGTAGGTGGCATGCCATCAAATAAATGCTATTATCACGCGTTTTGTCTTAGAGTGGGATAATTCTTCCGAAATAATTCTGCCAATTCCGTAAATCCCATGAAAGATGGAAAGGTAAGAAATATGAAAACAGAATCCTCTGTACTAAGAAAGTGCACGAATACCTTCAGGCTCCTGCGTATCGGTCTCTCGATGAATGTAAGATCTTGTAGGTCATCTATCTGTCCAAACAGACTGGACTGACTCAGAGTCATTTTGCCGATAAACATCTGTTCTCCGTTTCTTCTTAATGGAAATGGTGGACGCAATTTTACAGCTCTGTCATTTTGGTTTCTTAACTGTGAACGATGATTTCTTTGATAGGAAGAGCTGTTCCTCCCACGACAAAAAAACCTCCTTCAGGTTACAAAGACTTAAGTAGCTAGCTATAACTAATTTATTGGGTGGTAGAGATATTCATTTGTTTCAGAAGCTTCTAATCATACCCATTCTCAAAAACGAATAGGCACCAGTATTCGCAAACCTCGCAACACATAGCTGGGATTCCTGGAAATAAGTAATTTTGAACTTGGTAAGGAATATTGTTGACTGCATCAAAGCGTGCCTTCCCATTGCCGCATCTGTCAAATACCTGGAATGACTAGAGGCAAAGCGTCGCTGGCTATCTGGACCAAATATCCTTGCCTAACAGCAAGCTATATAATTACTGATAAATGAATCAACAGCTACCTACCTAATAGCTAGTCTTTTCTATTTGAAATATAACTTATGCTCACAAGATCTCCGAGATAAAAGTAACATGTTAAAGTTAAATTCCATTGCGAGCTAGGTTGCGTTCATCGGGTGTAGCTACCAACGACCAGACTAAACATTCCTTGCGTCTGCAAACCGTAGTCGAGCTGCCCTAGGTAACTAGTTAGCGTTAGCTAACCTAGCTAGCTAGCATAACTAGGTGACTAGCTAGCTAACTGCTACGTGAATTCGGTTAGTTAGTTAGCTACCTAACTTAGCCAGGTATCTAGCTAGCTATATATCTAGCGTTGGCTGTGTAACCTTGATCAGTAAGATGAAAATTAAACTGTCGAACCAGCTAATCCTAACTAGCTACAGGCGAACGATATCGCCATCCAATTAGACAAAAAATCCATATTATTATATATACAGCGAATCTAATATCCAAATAGTGAACAGGATTTCGAATATGATGCTAACTTACAAATGTCTTAGCTAGCTATTTAATAAGAGGACTGGCCAATGTTATCAGTAACACAGGCTGGCTAGCAGAACAATCCACTCGACTCAGCTACATACCACGCAAACGCACTGCACCAACTAAACCGGTTTCCATGGAGACCCCATGCCAGAGTAGTTTAGAGCAGTTGGAACGTCAGTATGATCGCCTGAAGTTCGTCATCATTATAAAGCAGAGCCCAGTGATTTACGGATTTATTTGATCAAAAAAGAATCGTGAAAACAATATCTAAAACGGGAAAGTTTTTTATTTTTGATATTGAACTTAAATAAATAAGTGCATAATATGCCTATAATGTAATTAATAAATATCTAAAATCTTCTATTTAAAATTAAATGTTATTATAATGTTTCTACGGTGGGCTGCACTTTGCATTTGTAGATAAGGCACTGAAGGCAACTGAGCTGTGTCAACAGCCTGTTGATACAGTTCTATAGCCTACTGTAAGGAGTATAGCTACGTATCTCAAGTTTCACATGCACTTGGGCAAGCTAGGTAAATTCAAGTTGGTAAATGCCTTCAACTTATATTGTGTAATTCTGCCACCTAGTGTCTGCATATGTTTGTCGCTCTGGTTAATGTGGTAAAAAAAACATTTCGGTATGTGTCACCCGGAATTTTGGGTATTTTGTCACGTTGTACTTTCGTTGGTTTCATGTAAAAATGACTAAAATGGACAAGGCTTATTATTCAGACATATAAACCTTACAGTAAGTGACATTAAAGAAATTAGTTTGACACTTCTAAGGGGACGATGTTTATTAAAAGCCTTTAGGAAATCCCTCCCCTTCTCCTTATGTGTGTCAGATGGCATGTTATGTAAATATACACCATGTTTTGCTTATTGGTCCTCTGTGGCCAAGCAGAACTAACAAACAGGATTTTACTCGTTTACCATAAATGTCATTCTTGTAACTTTAAACATGAATGACTTATTGTGAATAACATTTTAATATTATTTGTCCTTTAGTTCTTGTCTTTATTGGATGGTAAATGCATATGCGTTTTTTAAATTGCTGCTTAAAACTTAGTGTCAGGAGTGCGAACTTGAGAACGTCATAGCTTTGAAAGTGGACTGCTCTGTTCACCACCCTGCTCAGTCTCTGAGTGTCACTGAAACCTTCAGACAAATATTCCATAAACATCTGTGCAGGTTCCTGGTGTACAGGAACATTGAACCTTATTCAGAGGTAAAAGCCTGAACCATGACTGACTCATAAAGAGCAAACAAGTCAAGCACGGGCATAAGTCCACATTTTCTGAAAATTTAAAGTTGAAAACCTCAAGTGTCATCTAAGAAGGTAGGACATTTTTACCTGTTATGACACTGTTATTCTTAGTTATGTTTCTAAGTGCAAACCCAAGCATAGTTTGAAGCGTTTGGATATCACAAAAGGGGTATGGAAAAAAACAAAATATATGTTTTAAATGATCAGTATTATCAATGAAACACTTATGGTTATTAATCACTGTTTCTAACAAAGCTGTTTGTATAAATGGAAGACTGGCTACAGGATGACCACTGTCAAATTTGTTTGTTGCTTTAATATAATCTTATTAATTTACCGATTTAGTCTAAAAAGGTTTGTGTTTTAAGAGAAAGTGCTATTAAGATATACATTGAAAAACCCATGAGATCCCAGATTAAAATGATAAAATATATAAATTCAGTATTTATAAAGAATAATAAATCCTTTGACATACTTTACTTATGTATGTCCACTGTATGACATAGGGTAAGTATCAACTTATTCTGCTCTAACTCCTTTTAAATCTTGTCAATATAATATGTGACATTTTCCCTTAGTGTATTTCTTCTACTTCATCTGGAGCGCTTTGTTTTGACCAGTGATACATGTACCTCCATAGCTGCTGCAATAGGAACTGTCGACCCTTGTACACACAATGTATTTCGGATGACCAACTTGGGGACAGGTTGTGTATCAAACTGTGCCTGCAGGACCATGAGTGTTGCTGAGCACAGTCTGCACCGGAGAGGTTCAGAACAAACGCTGATGCAACTGTCAGTGGAGCAGAGCCAAGAGAATGCTGAGACATCCTATGTTTCAGTGGACTTCCCAGGTTCGCCCACGAGCTCTCTCTGGCATACACCTGCACCTCAAGGCATACTCCTTAACACCTCTCCTGCTGCTGGCAGGAGGTAAGAGCTGCAACTCGGCAACACGTGTGTAAGACAGGGTCATTTCTAGAATTTACACTTACATTTGTGTAATCATTCAAATTATGGCAGGTAATAGAGAGGCAATTTATACATGTTCCTTATTATTATTATTATTCTATTGCAGACACAATATCTTTATATATATAAAAATATATATATATAAAAATAAAGTGTGTGTGTGTGTGTGTGTGTGTGTGTGTGTGTGTGTGTGTGTGTGTGTGTGTACCCAAATAGAGATAACTTATACTGAGTCAACAGGTACAGTTATCAGTTACAGTGAGGGGATACCCATTTGACCATAAGCTCAAACTCAGGCACCTGTTCTGTTTTGCCATGAGAAATGTTTATGACCATGACAGTTTATGGTTTATATAGGCAACTACAGTGCATATCATGAGTGAGTGAGTTGTAATATGAAGGCTAAACCACACCACACTTATTTTTAGCTCTGTCTTTATGCTTGCCAACAAATTGTATACCAGCAAGAAAGAAGAAAGGAAGCAAGCAAACACAAAATATAGTTATTGAATGATTTCTTAACAGGTTGACAGGAAACTATAGCAATGAGAAGCACTGTGTCACATGGCAAGTACTCGATGGCTTCCGAACAGTCTCTTTTGGGCCTGCTGAGTAGGTATCTGTTTAAGGAAAATACTTACAGCTTTGTTAATCAGTTTTTTTTTTGTTGTTGTTGTTGTTGTTCCTTTGCTTTCACTATCTATGACACAAGGCTTATAAAAATATTTGACATTTGCTAATATTTGTTATTTTCTGATTGAAGGGAGTGAAAAAATAATAATGGGGGGGGGTGTTAAGAACTAATTGTTTATTTTTTAATGTGTTTTATTAAATCCCATGCCCTTTATTTGTATTTATTTGTATTATACAATTTATGTCACTTTTAAATGAAGATTAAATGATCTTACTTTAAGATCTCAACAACTCAGTCCATAACAATGTAAACATGTGATTGATCAGTTTGTGCTTGGAGTGAGACCTCTCATGTACAGGGATGAGGACGAACTGCTCACAGCAATATGGAATGGTGATGTGCAGAAAGTGAGGGAAATTGTGACCTCTGAGGAAATGCCCATAAGCCTTATGAGACTCAACAAGGATGGCTGGACACCAGTGCATGAGGCTGCCTATTATGGTCAGACTGACTGCTTAAAGCTATTGCTTTCAGGCAAGAGGCAACTTGTAACATAAAAAATGAAATAGTTTAACTAAAAAATAGGTGTAGGTAATATCAACAGTGAGACTGTTGGTTTCATTACAAGCCAGGCATTTTCTTGCACTGAATCAAATAATTGCAAGACACTAAAAAGTCAGGGTTTACAGCAGGTCAAACCTTACTCATGGTTGGTAACCACTGATAAAAACTTTCTCAGTTCTTCAGTGAAAATACATTATATTCTCACAGAACTCAAAATGACTGAAATTGAGAATATAACCCAAGTGACCCAAGGAAAGCTATTACTGGCAAAAATATCTTCCATAGTCTAGTGATAGTATGTCTCTATTTGTCATCATTTCAGCTGTTCCAACTATGATTAACACCCGAACCAATAAAGACCAGACACCTCTTATTCTGTCCGTATCGAAGGGACACTTAGTTTGTGTGAAATATCTTTTGGAGAAAGAGGCAGACCCCAAAATCCCCACCAAGACCAATGAGACACCTTTATATGAAGGTAACCTTGATGAGTTATGGAACATTCATGTCTGTTACAGAACACATAGGGTTTGAAATTAAGTGGAGCATGACTGAATGTATACTCTTTGTTTCAACCACCCAGCTTGTGCAACAAACAATGATCAGATGGTGCTGCTCCTATTGAGGAATGGAGCAGATGTCAATCAGAAATGTTTGGATAGATGGACTGCACTTCATGAGTCAGTGTTACAAAACAATCTGGAAATTTGTGAGATTCTAGTTGCATATGGTGCCCAAGTGACCTCTTCCAACATCTTTGGAGTCAGCCCTCTATTCCTGGCAGCCCAGTATGGATTTGTTGAAGCCGTTCAGCTCCTGGTGAAAAATGGTTTGGCACATTGTTTGGTTTATTTAGCAACAGTAAAGCTTTTGAGTTCATTGTGTATTTGGACAGAGTGCTGTGTGTGTGTGTGTGTGTGTGTGTGTGTGTGTGTGTTTGTGTGTGTGTGTGTGTGAGTGTGTGTGTGTGTGTGTGTGTGTGTGTGTGTGTGTGTGTGTGTGTGTGTGCATGTACACGCATGTGTTCTTATAAAGGTGCTGACATTAACAGTGAAGCAATAGATGGAGCTACAGCTTTGTATGAAGCCTGCAAGAATGGCTACTATGAGACTGTAGAGTTTCTTCTGTCTTGTGGTGCTGACGCGAACAGGCCTGGGAAGGATGGACTTTTACCTCTTCATATTGCTGCAAAGCATGGACATGACGGGTAGACATGCACAAACATAATGATTAGTGACTCACCTGGCTTATCTGCTATGCTCAGAAAATGTTCTAGACTTTGTTTATTTTATTTACACCAGTGGGGCCAAAGTCTGCTTCTGGAGAGACAGAGATCAGCACACTTTGACGATTTCCCCTGTCAGACACATCTGATTCAAAGCATCATTTAATGGCCAGGTTTAGTAGGTGTGACTGAGCAAGCAAATCAGCAAACTGTGCTGAACTGTAGCCCTCCAGGATCAGAGCTGGATACTCCTTCTTTACATCATCTCATATCGTATCCTCATTCTGACACAGGATAATATCCATGCTGATCATGGGAACCAGCAGGACCAAAATCTGGTTCAGTGGCATCAGTCCTCTCCACCTCGCAGCTGAAAACAATGAGGATGAGGCTTTGGACCTCCTTATCCGAGCCGGCTTTGATGTCAACACCCCCCTCGCCCCTGACCACTCTTGTATGTACGAGGACCGCCGTACCACAGCTCTCTACTTCACTGTTGCTAATGGCAACATAGAGAGCGCATCCATGCTTCTGCTGGCTGGTGCTAACCCCAACTTGGATGTTTTCAATCCTCTGCTGCTGGCTGTGAGACAGGGTCACTTAAAGATGGCCACCTTGCTTATGGAGCACGGAGCCAATGTCAATGCCTCTATCCCCACACACCCCACCACCTTTCCAGCCTGTGTGATGCTAAGCGTGGGCAACCTGGCTATGCTAAAACGCTTGATGCACTACGGAGTGGATGCCAGTGCATGCTTTTGGTGTAAATATGGATTAAAGCAGCATCTAAATAATGACACTACACACAGTTGTCGTGAGCTACAATACAGTCCAGAGATGGCTACAAACTCCTGTTTGCAGGTGGGAAAGATTGATGCTCCTGAGGAGATAATTAAATTGTCGTCAAGCATTTTAGTTTTGATATGATTGATGAGCCCTTCTGTATTTGTCTTTTGCACTGACAGTTCTGTGAGATGGTCTCACATCCCTCAGTGTATCGCTGGGCAGGATCTACCATAGATTTGCTGCTGGATTATGTAGGTCATGTGACACTCTGTTCCAGACTCATTGAATACCTGGAAAGGTATGAGGAATGGACATATATAAAAGAGAAGTCAAGTAAGTATGTTTAAGATGACTATATCTGCATGCACAAATTCCTGCCTTGCCCTATAACTCCAAACCCACACCATAATATGAGTACAGTTATCATTAACACCTTATATTGTCTTCAGTACTACCCCAACATCTAATGCAGCTCTGCAGAATAAGGATTCGCCAGCTACTAGGAAGGGAACGACTGAAATCTATCAGCACACTGGACCTTCCAGGACGACTAATTAAATACCTGAACCATGAGCAAGAAGATGTGCTTTAAGTACATCTCTGTGGGATAATAAAACCTCTAAATAATGATCAATGGATAGTGTAAATAATGTGATACGTAATTGCTTTAGAACAGCTGTTCTTATATGTTTATAAATCTTTTTAACACAATTTTACCCCATTTACACTTACCAAACATTATCAGTGCAACATCATGGTTATTGCTCACAGGTATGTTATTTTTAAATTACATGGACCCTAGACTATATCATTAACATTATAGTTTTAATCAATAGGAGTGTAATACATTATAATGTAGAAGGAGAGAAGGAAAGAGTAGTTTGAAATCTGTTAGCATGTTTGTGCACAAAAGGTCCATGTTAATTCTGAAATAAACTTTTTAAGGGAAATTCAAAACTTAAAAAAATTCCCCATGAAATAGTGTTGAAATGTAACTGATCACAACAATCTATTAATTTTAATGCAGTCTTCACATTAACATTCATATTTACTACAATCAAGATTTACAAAGTGATATTCTGGATTAGGATGTGGATTGATGTATATTGATTGATATATATTGATTGATGTGTACTGATTGATTTATATTGATCTCTGTCTCTGGATTCCCCTACCACAGCCTGACCCAGACTCTATATGTCTCTATATGTCTGTCTCCTCAGTTCATTTATACCATCTATCTATTTTGTTTACTTCTGCATTCTTGTCTTTTATTTATACTGTTTTGTATTCATTATTGTTGGTTTTGTATTTAATTTGTGTTTTCTTTGAAGTATATTTGCTTATTGAAATATATCAATCAAATGTACTATTATTATTATTACTTCTGTTTATTATTATTATTATTATTATTATTATTATTATTATTATTATTATTATTATAAACGTATACGTTTTACATCCTACCATACACATGCTATACATTCTAAGGGACCCTACCTATAACACCATTATTGTGGTACCTGTGTTCTGTGATGATGTCTAGGAGATTGGTCAACAATTATTACCTTACCAGCATATACAGGGACAGGGGCAAAATTCAAAGGATAGAAACAAGCACAATAAAGGTGGCTGCAGCAACTAGAAGTATACACCATTTCAATGTCTATTACAGGGGGGCAGTCAACTCAGCCTGGTCAGGTAAACTCCGCATCTTCTTTCTCCAAATATTTCCATTGCCCTAAACCTGGCCTGGTTTGTATAAACCACAGCCTTCATTAGATCATTTAACAGGCAGCCAATATAGCTCAGTTACAGACATTCAATTCACTGTCCCTGCAAGTTTTGGCCAGAATGTGAAAGTCCAAGACAGCTGCTTGCAATAATGCTTAGAGACTTTACAGTGTAAGAAATCTAAAAAAAAAAAAAAATCATTTTGAAGTAAAACCACCTAGAACAAAATTTGTTTTAAAGATGATTTTTCATTATGGCTTATTTCTCAACCATTCAGAATATCTTGTGGTCTGTTTCCATGTTTGATAAAATCTTTCCTGTATGACAAAATTGCCTTATAGCAGCATTAAACAAAAGTACTAGCTGGCAAAACTGCTTGAATGATATATTTTTCCTCTTCTTCTTCTTTTTGAACGATCTATATCATATGTTAAAGATGCTAGATGCTTGTAGCTAGAACTGGATTTTTTCAAGCGTGAGTACACCAATCAAATACAATTTTTAAGGTTGTTTTAAAGGTATTACACTTCAAAGTGCAACACATTGAAGCACTTTGAAAAGACCTCACCAGAGAACACCTTTTTGCTGTTTGATTATTCCTGCCTGCACACTAAATACTGCTAGAATATCTGTAGTTTACCCCACAGGATCCGTCCTGCTCATCTTGCTGGTCATGCCTCTGATATCTAGGCCAGACATGCTTTAATCTGTCACATGCAACCAAAGAAATTATATCTGTGAGGTCACAAGTTTGTTTACACCATGAAATCAAGACCTCTTACCACAGCACTTAAAGAATTGTTGCAAAGCACTGTAGTGTACTCAAGGAGAAGACTGCATAGAGAGCAGAGCTTTTAAGGACTCTCTACACAATTATACTACTTAGTAAGGTAGGTAGGCAATTTAAATGCATTAGTATTTAGTGTAAAGGCCTAAACAATACTTCCTGTAGATTCAGTACTGAAAAAATAATAATTTCTCAATCTTTGGAAAACATCTAAACATGTACACAGGTGTACTCTTCAAGCCTCCAAATTAGTACCTGAGAATGATGTTTAGTTTTTGTGATGCAGCATAGTTTTTGTTTGTATGCTAGATATGAAAAAACTTTTCTGATTGCATGTATTGTCTGCTCTGTATGATAACATTGTCATAGACGTACAAGAAGGAAACAGGTAGCTGCTGGGGTGAAAAAAACTATAGTAACTGCAATTTACTTTGATTAAAGATGTAGAAATAGTAAAATTTGTAATGTAATAAACAAGAGCGCCAGAGAAACAAGACATTTAGGACAAAGTTCTTTCCAAAACAGACTAAACAAAGTGCTTCATAATCTCTAAGAGGTCTAGAACTTTAGAAGCTTCACACTTCCTATAGTCTACACATTACCTATAATGCCATTATTTTGGTACCTATCTACAGCACAAGTTACTGTTATGACCCTACCATGTGCTCCATGGCAATTACCAACTTGTTTTGTTTTTACTGTTTTTACTGTTTATATATCAGTTCCATTTTCTAACCATTTGTATGACTATGTATGTGACAAATAAACCAAACTTGAACTTGAACATTTGCTTTTTGTGTTCATGCAGCACAGTGCATGAGCATGCGAATTAGGATATCATGTTCCTCAGTGGTTCTCCTTCTCCAGGTGCACTATGGCAGCAGCCAGGGTATCGGTGCCTGGTCTGCACACAACGGCTGTGGACACAAAAGACTACAGTGCTTACACAAACATGTCTGAGGAGGAACTCCTGCAAGTGGCTATAGAGTTAAGCCTAGCTGAGGCCAAGCCAACAATGTGGCAGAATCGGTACATCCGCTCACACACACAGCCCCCACCTGCTCAATATCCCAGTGTCCAGCGCCGACAGAATCTCCCTCCCCCTGCTGACCCTCCTGCTAACTCACCGGTCAACCTTTCTGCAAACCCTCCCAGGTTATTTTCCACATGAAAAGTCATGCACTGTAACACAACAACCAATTTTCTATAAGTGCACATATTTATTTGGTATTTAATGAAGCCATCCTATCCGTATTTATTGTGTGATTAAATCATCAAACTTACAGTGAAAAGGAATGCACAAAAATCGACAGAGATGTTCATAACCATTACTTCAGCAAGGACAAGAATGAAGTGATTGCTTGGACAAGACAAAATGGATACCTGCAGGTTACTGTAGAGCCCATGAAGTGAGGCTTCATGCTAGCAGACAAGTCTCTCAAAAATATTTTCAATTTCTATTGAAAGGGGCAACTGTATAGCTATCTTGTTAAGCATCGAAGAAATTATTTGCATCAATATTAAATTAACGTTCATTTTCCATGTGTATTTTGAGAAGTTTTGTTTTTGAGTACTTTTGTTTCATTTTTTATTTTGTCTTTCAGGAATTTAGACCCTTTTCTTTCATCTATCTGGAAAGGGGATGCCAAAGCTTTAAGAAAGATAGTACAGGAGAAATCTATAAATCTGACTGAAGATAATAAAGATGGGTGGATACCCCTGCATGAGTGTGCTTACTATGGCCATGTTGAGTGCTTGAAGGTATTGTTAGAAGGTAAGGAATCAATTACAGATCACATTTACAATCAACTACTGCAAGATGTCAATCTATGACCATCTGATTCATGTTCTGTGACATGCAGCCAAACCAGAGACCATCAACAATCGCACTCTCAGGAATCAGACTCCCCTTCTTCTGGCTGTGGGCCGCAAACATTTAGCTTGCGTCCAGTACCTGTTGGAGAAGGGTGCAGATCCTAACCTTGCAAACAGCCAATGGGAAACTCCATTATACAAAGGCAAATATGTGTTAATAAAACATATTCACAATAATGTATTTGTCTGAATATAAACAACTGCAGTGGGTATTCCTTGTCTAGCTTTTGTTCCAACATATTGGGTGTTTTCACAGCTTGTGAAAAAGGGTTTGAAGAGGCTGTCGGGCTTCTGTTAAGGTACGGCGCAACAGCAACCAAGTCCTGTGTGCAAGGTGGAACCCCACTACATGAAGCTGTGATCAACAAAAACCTGCAAGTCTGCAAAATGCTACTGCAGTCAGGGGCAAAGCTGATGTCTAGAAACATTTATGGCATTGACTCTCTGTTTACAGCAGCCCAGTGTGGTGCAACTGAAGTGCTTAGCTTCCTACTTATGAAAGGTACGTACTAATAAAAAAAACCACATATCAGAAAACTACTTAAACAAGGAATCGATGAAAACCATTTGACTCAACAAAAACTTGAAGGAACCCACTGCCCAGTTTTTTGCCATTTTCTCTAGGAGCGGATGTCAACACCCAGGCTAATGATGGTGCCTCAGCCTTGTTTGAAGCATGTAAAAATGGTCATGAGGAAGTTGTAGGGATTCTCCTGTCAAAGAGGGCTGATGTTAACAAATCCAACAAAGCTGGACTGCTTCCTATTCATGTTGCTGCTAAAAATGGACATGATGGGTCAGTGCTATGGGTTTATGTGTCCATAAAATGACTGTAAAATATAATCAGGTTGCATCTTTTGGAAAAATGTATTCATCTGGCTTCCATTCTCAGGATTGTTGCCATGCTGATACCAAGAACTAGCAGGGCAAAGATAAGACACTGTGGGATCAGTCCTCTCCATCTAGCAGCAGAGCGCAACAGAGATGACATTCTAGAGACTCTGATAAATGCTGGCATGGATGTCAACTTCATCCTGTCAGATAACTGGTCAAAAATGTATGAGGACCGTCGCAGTACTGCCCTTTACTTTGCTGTGGTCAACAGTAACAATGAGGCAGCTGCTATGCTCTTGGAGGCCGGTGCCAACCCAAATCTAGATATCTTCAACCCCTTGCTTGTGGCTGTGAGAAAGAGTTGTTTGGAGATGGTCAAGTTGCTGGTCAAGCATGGTGCTAACGTTAATGCTGTTCTCCCAACACACCCCACCACCTTTCCAGCTGCTTTGATTTTTTGCACAGAATACATGCCAATGCTTAAGTACCTGATGGACAATGGTTGTGATGCCCTGTCATGTTTTAAGTGTAATTATGGCAGCAAAACTCATCCATCCCTCAAACCCCAGAGAAATGGAAGAGAGGGGCAATATTATATCAGTGATGAACATTCAGAAGATTGTATACAGGTAAAGTAATGCAAGTGACCTTTCTATTGTTTATAGCTAAGTCCCATATTGAATATTGTCTTAGTATTTCTGTGAATCCAACAGTTCTGTGAGTTGGTCTCTAACCCCAAGACAAGTTTATGGGTGGGACCCATCATAGATGTGTTGCTGGATTATGTGGGTCATGTAAAACTCTGTTCCCGAGTCATTGAGCACCTGGATGGTTACAGTGACTGGGCCATCATCAAAGAGAAATCAAGTTAGTTTACATCCTGTTATTTCTTATTTTCTATCTAATTGACTAATATGAACTTTAAAGAACCATACACTTTGTTGTGTGCGCAGTGCCTCCCCGGCCTTTGATGCATCTCTGCCGGCTAAAGATTCGTCAGCAAATGGGCATAAACAGACTGAGGCGCATCAACACTCTCCCTCTACCTGAAAGACTGATCAAGTTCTTAAGTCATAGGCGAGAATATTTTGGTGACATTCTGTGAAGGGAAAGCCAGAAATGATGTCAAAAATACAAAATAGTCTTTGTCTTCCTTATTGTTGCTATTTAGCAATAACAAAACATGCTTTTTTCTGTTTATATACTGAATGAAAGTGGTTTTGTTAAAAACATAATCAATTACACTCACCACCAACCTTTTTTTCAGAAATGTTAATTAATTAGAAGCGCCTTATAGGTGTGTAGTTGTACATATACCATTTTAGCTAAGCAATTATCTTGCACAGTTTGTATTGTCCTGTATTTTCCTCCAGTTTGTATTGTTGTAAGGAAGGTGTGGTGAATGTAAACATGCATGATTCAGTTCTGTGATATTACTACAAATTAGGCAATCAACTTTTCTTCAAATCCAATAACCAATGTTTTCTTTATCCTAAAAATACCAAGACGATTCCTTACCACCTAATTTTTTTCTCTCTACTTAACATTTGATCTTGATGGTAGTCCTCTTATGGAGATAGATGATACTTCTCAGATAGAGATCACCTTGAATGTGAAGTAAAATTATGCAAGGAACACTTAAAAATGGGAATCTGATAACAGCACTTCATTGTAGAGGAAACTGCTCATATAAATATGTATAGATTGTACAGTTAACCATGAAATAGTTTTAAAATATTGGGAATGTATATTATTATTATTTGTGTAATACTGCACTGCATTCTGATTATAATTATATTTTATTGAACTCCTCTCATTTGATTGCTATAGAGAGTAAAGTACAAATAAATGAACAATGTCTCAATATTTGTGGCGCAAAAATATTTGAGGAACCATGAAAAGCAAAAACTAAAATAATTTCAAAAAGACTTCAAGAACAATTTCATAAAAAGGATGTTCTTAATTCAAGGATAGAAGCATGTCATGAAACAATAACTTTTTTAAGTGGTTTTGATTGTTGTTAGGTATTCCTTGTATTTCTCATTTTGTTCCTTTGTCTTTTATGTGTTTGCCCTTCAGAATTATTACATGAAAACAATGCATATGGAAGGCTGAAGGGGTTTCTTAGAACCAGTGTTAGAAGCATCTGCCTGACATTAAACTGCACTTTAATTGTTATAAGATCCAATGTATGTACATATTAACCAATACAGAATATTCATAAACTCTAATGTGCCTGTCATCTCTATTACAATGTTCTGGCAGCTGTGTTTTGCAACTCAAGAAGTGGCTCAGCCAAGAAAACACAGCTTCTGGAAAAATCTTTTAGAGATCCATTACATTGCCCTCTCAATGACATCCCTGAAATCTGAGCTGTTTGATCACAGGGGGTGCACAGTACATATTCCAAAGGAATGGGAATTGCATGAAGATTAATGCTTTACTCTCCTGTGAAACAGCAAGTGTTTACTTGTAACTAAATATCCATGTGAGATTTGTACATTTGAGTGTATTCCTTAAGGCCCCAGGAAAGCAGATCTGTTGATTTCACAGGGGCCATGTGTTTTTGTTTTTTTGTTTGTTTTTTGTTTTTTTACTGTGGTCTGGATGTCCACTAATTGTGCACTCACCATGTGATATCTGTATCATAATTTAACACAGTCAGCTGACCAATACCCATGATGAAATAAAGTTTTATTCCACTATTGTTTTTTTGTCACTGCTTTTGAAAAATTTAAGTTCTATTGGAAAGTTTAACAAGTTCACTTCATTCTATCTATTCTATACACAGTTGCTCATTAATCATTTAGTCTAATGACTGTACCAAAGGGCTGACCAAATTCTTCTACAAAACCAAGCAGTCAGAATTTGCTACCAAGGTAATAAAAATGGCAACAACTCAAGGTTCCTTTGATTTCAATGAAATGAAAGAAATAGAAAGCAAAGGAGTTAGAGCTGCATCAACAAATGAGTTCATTGCAGTCCCTTCACAAGTTGTAGCATGATATGTTTGTCTATAAATAAGAAGTAAATATTTACACCATGGCATTTCACATCTCACTTGTCTTGTAACTTTGGCTCTTCTGTAACTAGACACAATGAAAGCAGCCGAACAATTGCTTTAGCCTCCAAATTCTCACACTCCTGGTGACCTGCTGTGGGATTTCCAATTGATGAACTTCACAGTTGTGCTGGTCCCTGCAGCCCCACGTATTCTAAGCCACCACTCTCTCAAGAGCAACCCGAGCTAAGAGGCTGGCATTCTACACTCAACAGGTCAAGTGCACCTCCTAGAAGTGTGCTATAAACAGTGGGAGACAGCACAGAAACAAGGGCCTCTTTTGGCAGAGGAGAACTTCTAACCTTTTCTGTTTAAAATTGAAACATTTAAAAAGAGGTAAGTGTCTTTTGTACATACTTTGGTTTAGTCTGCTTTCATATGAGGTTGTTTTCATTCATTAAAAGGAAAGACTTAGAGAGGATAGCTCATTAACTCAGACTGTTATGAATCCTTTACTTTGTTTCAATAGTGACATTTTAAACAATGTTTAAAGGCTGTTAATATGAACTTGAATGAACTCCTTACAAGTAAGCCAGAGTTTTGCATCACCTGAAAGATTCAGTGATTGTTTTTGCTAGATCATTTGCTTTCCTATTCCTGCATTTATCCCTGTAATTCTGCAATGTTCATGGTATAGTTTGCATAGTATTTTACAAAAAGGAGGGACATAGATAGGCCACCACTGAGATATGCAGCCATGGAGTTGTTAGGTGCACAATTCTATTTATATATTAAAGAGATATGTGTGTGCTCACTTGACCTTGGCACCTTTTCAACAAGACAGCTGGGCCAGACACAACATCCAACGTGTGACTTACAAAACACATTTCAACATCACTGTGACCTGTTGCCCTTCAGATGGCTGCATGTGCACCTCCCACAACAAATGGATTTATCAAAAATGGTTAAACTCACATCTGGTAGAATGGTGGTGCAGAAGGTACACATAGTTTTCTAGATGCCATATCTGGGCCAGATGTTCCAGCTATCATCTGTGTTGAAATCTTTGCTGAATATTTATGTGCGCTGGCTACATTATCTGTTTAGGTCTAAAACTTTCCATTTTGAATCTCCATAATGATTGATTTGCTGGGACCTGTGATAGAGTGAAAGCCATGTCATTGCCATGTGTTCTTACTGTGCAGAAGGTGTTGACGCAATGGGATGCTGTGCAGCCGAGGGCATCAGTCAGCTGATGGAGACAGAACTGAGTCATTCTTCTCCATGCTGTCTTAAGACAAAGCACAAGTGCTAGTTTGACAGGATGCAGCTGGTTTTGTTAGCCACAGGATGAGCATTTGTTAGCCGACGTCCTGCTGGGCTGGAAGTCTTTCATTAAGGCAGACCTAGAATCTTGCAAGATAAAAAACATTACAGCATTAAAACTGTAAACTCTGCTTTTGCTTCCAGTGTTCAGTTAAAATGTGACTATACATTTATATTATCAACAATGGATAAATGGTATGTCTTGCCAGGTGTTCTTTTAGGACACAGGATCCTATTATGGCAGCTGCCAGTGTGTCTGTACCAGGTTCCACAGGCCCCACCTTCAGCTATGATGACTACTGTCTCTACGGCAACCTATCTGATGATGAGCTCATGCAGTTGGCAATCGAGCGCAGCCTTGCTGAGTCACATGGCATCTCTTCTGAGGCTGAAAACACAAAGACCTCCACGGTGCCAAGCAGGCCAGCTCCAGGTGTTACATCCCCAACTCAGCCATCACAACGCTCTCAGCAGCTGCCACGAGCCCCCACACCACCCCCATGCCCTCCTAACCCACCCAGGTACAGCAGGTAAGAGTACACTTTCACACAATTGAGTTATCATTAAATCTTGCTTCATAAATTTAGTCACTAAATATGATTGGTGGAAGCCATAGAAAATATACAATTTACCTATGAGATCTCTCAGATGTTAAACTATATGAAAACATCAGTATATGAAAAACAACTATTTAACTGTCAGTACAGTATGTAAGAATCAACAATAATTTGATGACTTTTTCTCATGTAGATTTATGGCAGAGAAATGGTACATTTAAAAACATAAAATACTGAAGAGTTTTAATTCAAAACAAATATAAGCTTATTTGAACTAGAACTTTGCCACTATGAAGTGTTTACCTATTGCAGTTCACACTTATCCACTAAATGCCAACTAGCAGAGAGAGGTATCACTTACAGACACCCGATACCTGTTCCACATACTGGGCCCCAGGCATCCACGCGTATTGCACCTGTCCTAATACATTCTGGGTAACAGACTCTGACCTACCAATGCAAAATAGTCATTAAGATAAAGTACAGCTGTAGCAGTCCATAAAGTTCACATGCCAACAAGTAGAAAATAGAAGCACAACATTTTCCTCTGTGCCTGATCCACTTATTGATAATTCTATTGTCCTTAGCATTCCATGATATTCCAACTGATTTAATTATAATGTTGCTATGGCACATTCTTGCTGCAATAAAATTAAGACAAATTCCACTGACAAGACTCATATTCACCTTCAGCTTGGGAATTAGATCTGACATTTAAATGTGACTTTACAATCTGACTTTACAAATGTGTCATTACAATAACAACAACAAAGTCATAACAAGACTTTTTAATGGGGATGTAAAGCTTCAAAGTGATAGCTCCTTAAGGTATCACTGTAAAACACATCATTTATCAGCAGAAACACTAACTGGACTTTATTTGTAAATGTAGCAGTAGCATGCCATCTGATAGGCTCCAGCAACAAACACCAAGAAAGGTAAAAAAACGAAGACATTTGGCCCATAGATGTGTTCTCAGCAAAAATCAGACACCATTATTCATAGGAAACTGTATTATTAACATGATTTCAGTGACTTTGACTGGTCTTTTATCATTAAACATTTTTGCTATAGTGAACCTCTGTGCTACAAAATTCTGATAAAGTATATACTTTTCTTTTTATAGAGACAATGATAATCAACAGGCTGGTACCATAGTTAGTCACTTTATTACAGGCAATGGCAGAAGAATGGTGGCATATCGTAGATATGATGGTACACTGGTTGAAATCAAACCTGAAACTGAGGAGTAAGTATAATATAGTATAACATTAAAAGGGTAATATTTTTCCATTACACGGTGCAACTCCTACTATTAATTACAATGTAATATACGGAGCAAAAAGGCATAACCACTCATGGTTTTTATAAAATGAAAATCAGAGTGTCAGTACATACAATGTAAGCACAAAGTCAGTACAGAGTTTACACTGTTACTCTTAAACATTTTTAGTATGATATATTGTAAATAATAATATAGTTACACTGTAACAGTGGTAATGTAAAGTATTTTGAAAAAAAAAAAGGTTGTTTTGTCTTATCTTGCCCTGGATCTGATATAATTTTCTGACAGATTAGTGGATCCTCTTTTGAAGGCTATTTGGAATGGAGATATGAAATCTGTGAGACAAATCATCAAAAAGGCAGACTGCAACATTCTTATACCAAACCAATATGGATGGATTCCGCTTCATGAGGCTGCATACTATGGCCAAGATCAATGTATTCAAATACTCATCAGAGGTAGGGTGAAAACATTGTCTACTCAATATTCTGTTTAGGCCTTTATCCTGTCATATTTTATCTGTGCACCTCTTGTTAAAGTACAACCTGGGATGATTAACAAACGCACATTGAAGGATGAGACAGCTCTTCTCCTGGCTGTGTCCAGAGAGAATGTGAGATGTGTGGAATGCCTTCTTGAGAGTGGTGCAGACCCGGACATTGCAAACAAGGACAAAGAGACACCTCTCTATAAAGGTACCAGTAGACAACTTTGGCTCAGGCTTGTTTGTCTTACATGTCTCTTGCCACATGGACTGTATCTTAGTGACCTGGCTTCCTGCATCCCCAGCTTGTGAGAAGGAGAATGCAGCAATTGTTGCCATGCTACTAAATCACAGAGCTACTGTCAACAAGAATTGCATTCAAGGTTGGACAGCACTCCATGAAGCTGTGTGTCGGAATAATGTGGAGATCTGTGAGATGTTGGTGAAGGCAGGAGCTAAAATCAGCATACCCAACATATATGGCATCACACCCATCTTTGTGGCAGCCCAAAGTGGGAAGCTGGATTCACTTCGGTTCCTCTTGAAAAATGGTATTTGGAAAAAGCATTTCCATTCGGATGACAATGATGATTTCATTAATCTGATTTATGCTGTAGTAGCACACTGAGTTATAAAATGTATCTCACAACTGGTAGTAATGAAATTCACAGTACTGAAAGTCTGTGTCTGTATTTCTTTGTAATATTAGGAGCAGATATCAATAGCCAGGCAGCAGATGGAGCCACAGCACTGTATGAAGCCTGTAAGAATGGTCATGTGCCGATTGTGGAGTTTCTTCTATCTCAAAATGCAGATGCCAACAAGCCAGGCAAAAATGGACTATTGCCAATACACATTGCTGCTCAGCGAGGAAATGATAGGTAAGCACCAGTCATGTGGACACACTGCACACTTTTACAATTTCTTTCTAGCACAGAATTAAAATCCCTCTTATGCTTTCTGCCAGTCTGCCTGCAGTAACTGGTATTCTCTGACTACAACAGAAAAAAGAATCCAGAACCATTTAAATTAATTATATATTAGCTAATTTGTTCATTACAGATTTGGTAACATGATCATCATAAAAATTAAAATGATTATGCTACTTCAGTAGTATATCTATCCCTTATTTTAAAGTTCTTCTGAGGAAGAACATCAGTCACTGGTTACTGTACTGTACAGCTTATCTTATACTTGAGGGAGCAGTGTTGCTGATACTTAGCCGTATCTGGAATGTAATTGCTGCTTTTTAAATAACTGTTTTAGAACAAAGTGAGATTTGTATGCATTTTAAATACACCATCCCATTTCTGGTACTTTTAACTCTGTAAAAAATAGATTTAGAGGTCCTAAAAAACCTGTAAATAAAAATGACATGCTTTAGTGCATCTCACAATCTTTCGGTTTCCAGCAATGACCTCCTTACTTATGGCTGTTCCCATAAAAGTGACAAGGCTGTTAAGTAAGTCTTGGTGGCTATTAAATATTGTCTGGTAGTTATGTAACTGCAAGTGGGTGCTCAGTTAACATGTAACATGTAACATGTAATCTTAACACAAGCTAAAATGTATTTTGCATAGAGTAATTTTTTTTTTTTATTTCCCAAACCTCTTGCCCTAACCATGCACATTCATTTATTCTGTCAATAGTGTTGTCACCTGTATCAAAAATCATTCGAATATTTATTGTATGCAGAACATGGGGCTTTCTTAACAAATGTAAATAAAAAAAATAATAATGCATATATACTTTCTTTCACTGGCATGCAGCCTACATCCTTTTTCTGATTTAAACACAACTTCAGTGTATTTGATTAGTAAAACTGTCCATTAACCATTTCATCTAATCTGATCCCATTAAATTCTAACACAGCATGGTGGCATTGCCAATGTGTTGCACAGCTCTGACTTAAATCTGTCCCTCAACTCTACATATAGAATCGTGTCCATGCTGATTTCCGCCACCAGTAAGGCACGGGTGAGGCGCAGTGGCATCAGCCCACTGCACCTGGCTGCAGAGCGCAACCGAGATGAAGTCCTGGAGCTCCTGATCGTCGCTGGCTTTGACGTCAATGCCACACTGTCCGAGGACCGACGAAATATGTACGAGGACCGCCGCAGCACTGCTCTATACTTTTCTGTCATCAATAACAATGTGGAGGCCACCACCATGCTCCTGGAGGCTGGCGCCAACCCCAACCTGGACACCTTTAGCCCCTTGCTTGTGGCCTTGAGGCAGGGGTGCATGCGGACAGTGACCTTGCTGGTGGAGCACAGGGCGAACGTCAATGCCTACATCCCCACACACCCCACTACCTTCCCTGCTACCGTTATGTTCTGTATGAAGTACCTCCCAATGCTTAAGTACCTGATGGACAACGGCTGCGATGCTCTGTCGTGTTTTGACTGTGTGTATGGCTGCAACCCACATCCCCCTCTAAAAACAACTCGCAGAGTCAGAGATGACATCAGGGATGAGCCAACGGAGAAGACCTGTGTGCAGGTGCATGTCTTAAAAAATAGCACCATCTTAAAATGTGCTTTCTGTTTCTCATAGTTACAGCTTGGTATTAAGTTTTATTGTCTTTTTTAGTTCTGTGAGGTGATCTCCACTGACACTTACAATCACTGGGCGGGACCCATTATAGATGTGCTGCTGGATTATGTTGGTGATGTGAAACTTTGTGCCAGGCTCATGGAACACTTGGACGACTATGATGACTGGGCTTGCATAAAAGAAAAAGCAAGTAGGTAAAACAGACCTAACCCTCAACTCATTTGTTACTTTTAATAGCAAACTCACCACTTTAATCTGCATCTCTGGAAAATAGTATGGTGTGCACTTTTACAAATGGGCTAGAAGAAACTGGTGTATGCAGTTATTCGTTTCCATTGCTCTGTGATCATTCATTTTAAGTCAGCAAGCATCCATTTGTTAAGTCACTGTAAGTAAAAGCACTGAACTCATCTCTCCGTCTTTATTTTGATTCTGTTTCAGTGCCTCCACGGCCACTGCTGCAGCTCTGCAGACTGAAGATCCGCCATCTGGTTGGAACACACAGGCTGAAGAAAATGAAAAAGTTACCCATCCCTGGACGATTGATCAAATACTTAAATCATGAGGAACGCTGTGAAGATTTATGAGCCTGTCTGGGTGTGCAACCTATCTGGGTGTGTACAGCTGGTTTGGGTGTGTGTGTGTATATATATATATATATATATATATATATATATATATATATATATATATATAAATGTTATGTGTATATGTAGAGTATGTTTGCTTGCAGTTGGGGATAATAGACCAGGGGGCCATGTTGTAATGAAGTAATTATTGTAATGAAGGCATTCTTGCTAGGGTTAGGGTTAGGATTTCTTCCAGTGTTACAGTCTTCTATGATAGGTTTTTATTAGTGGTTTTATTAGGTAGTTATGCTTAAATTATTACTGTAGTCACTGTAAATGAGGTGCTTAATATTATTTTATAAAATAATTAATTGGCTAACAAAATTACTGTAGATTATTCTTCAACTGAAACAAATATTCAATAAAAATCTTAAAAAGCAAAAGTGTTATGCTTTTTTAAATTATTTTATGCATGTCACCATGAAATCATCAAATTTGCAAATTGTAATTGTCTAAAAGACCTGCTTCACTGATTAAGACGCAAGAGCTGAATGAGTGTCACAGAACGCTCGCCTCCGCGAGTCATGTGGTTTGGCCCGCCACGTGAAATGGGAGGATCTGTGTTTGTGGCCACGCCTGCACACACCTGAACCTCGTCTTGTCTATATATATGAACCCTCGTCAAAGTGTGCAGGATGTTGGTTATTGTTAAGGTAGCGTACGTATGTAAGTCAGTCGTCATGGTTGTGTAGACAGTCTGTGTTAAACGTTCACACTGTGTAGTACTGTTCAGATGTGTTTACGTTAACTGTTTTGTTCAGTGTGAATGCCCTGTTAAATGTTATTAAATGTCCCAAAGTAGAGGGAGTCTGCGCGTCCTGCGCCACACCCTTCGGCACTCGGGTCGCACGTTACAGTGAGATTACTTGAGGATTTCTTTGCCTTAGAGAATAGCTAGCCAGGATTAATTTTCTCAGAATCTTACTGTTGGATAAGATTTGATGACTTAAGGCAGTTTTTTGTTCAAAGTCCAAAAACGAAGCCATCACTTTATCCTCCCTTTGCTACATTATTGACTACTCTCACCATTTCTTTGCAGTATCATAGATCAGCTCCAGACAACAAGCAGCAAATATCTGTCTGAAAATTCAAAAAGAATGACAAAGTATCTTTAAAGGACAAAGCAGCCAAATTTTCCATAACAGACATCTTAGGTGACAGACCACTCTCAACCCACCTTTCTGTGCAGATATCCTTAGAGCTCATGGAGGAAAACCATATAAACAAGTATATAAATCAATCCTTTAATTGCTCATGCATGTCTTCTGATCTATTGTGTCATTTGCTTTTATGACTTACGGGGGTGTTACCAAGGCTGTCAAAGGAACACTGTAGAAATGATTCTTAAAGAGCAATGTTTTAACCTCTAACATAAACATAACCTCTGGTGATGTTTATGTTGACAATATTGATCCTTTGTTATTTTCAAATGTCTCAAATCAAAGACTCTAGGTTCTTTGATCAGATACCACACACAGGCTTTGTGTACTCTTGAAGTATAGTACATACTTTAATGTTAGTGTGTCTGACATACTAACATTTTGTGACGTTCATACTGTAGAAGTTTGTTACAGCATCGTAAAATTAAAGCAAATCAAACTACAATTGTGTATGCCTTGTAATACTGTAGAACACAGTATTGCTGCATGAGGAAAAGTTCATCGCAAACAAGACGCTAGGGAAAAAGTCGGGGCTAAGAAATACGAAAGCTCGGAGAAGTACAAAGGACCGTAACTATACGACGGGGTTTAAATACATGAACTTAACAAGGTAGAAATGAGGGACAGGTGTAAGCAATCAAACGAGGGGCAGAGAAAACGAAACCATGGAACTTAAAAAAAACACAAGACAGGGAAAATACGGAACACGGAAGCTGGGAGGGACTGATCATGACAGTTTCTAAAAGGTTGAATAACATCACACTATTTTAGATGCTGTGAAGCAACCATAACAGCTGAAGCATTGGGTAATACAAATGTTAATATTCCATGTCATAGAATTCACACATTACATTTCATGAAACACTATGCAAGGATGGAGCAGGCTCTCGAGTCTCAAAAGGGAAACATAAAAATTTAAACCTGAAAGATTAATGACACTTACTGTCATAACCATAACATATCAAGACACATGATGGTTATGTTGTCCTAGCACTCAGTTTGAGCCCATGTTGTAACAGAACTTTCAAGAATGATATGGCATAATTTACTCTGAGGTCATGAGCTCACTACGACACTCTAGAGAGTTGCAGTGTTGAGCACAGTATCTGTGTCAACTATATTTGATACATCTTCAAGCAGCTGAGAGGGATTATTCTTACACTGGCAAAATGAGAATCTTGAGTACAAAAATAGAGTGCTACTGTAATTGATATTTAGAATAGCAATGGCAGGTACTGCAAATTGAACACAATATGTAATTTTTAAAAATGCTGAGTAATTATTCACAGAAGCACATTTTCTTTTTTCAAGTATCAGCAGTGCCAACAATTCATCATCCTATAATCAAATTTCAGCTTGAATTGACTACACTTTTATAGTCATACCCTTATACTGAATCTACATCATGAACATTTTGTTTTTGTTGTTGATGCTTCATAAAATCAAACTAAAACCTTTAATAACTCACCTGAGTTTTTATTAAAAGAAATAAATACAATATACAGTGATAATATACTTGTGGAACAAGAGTATGGAAATCTGTAAGATTTTACTAAAAGCAGGAACTACCATTTACCATGTATGGCATCTTTTGGCAGGTCAAGTCAGAAATGTAAAGGCATTCAAATTCACATTAAGGGTCTATACAGTATGAGTTTGCAGTAAATATGATAATGAAAATTCCCACTGTGGCAAGAGTGTTAGCCCTGTAAATTCAGCTAAACAATATAAGAATAGTGTTAATGATAACCAAGAAACCAGTGTAGTCACACTTCTTCAATATTCACATATACAGAATAAAGTATATGAATGCAGTACATGTATACAACTATGGATTTTACCTCTGTTTTCCATCTCAGCAGACTGGTATTTTATTTTTTGGTATTTTATGTTGTATTTTTAGTTTTAATATACAAACCTAAATCTCCCTGTCCCAGGATTATGTGCAGTGCCAAAAATCAGTGCATCATTAGCCCCCTCCACCTGGCAGCTGGAAGCCATGAAGCCAAATTCCTGGGCTGCGTCAGACCTCATCTAGTCTAGACTGCGTCAGACCTTGACTGGTGGCTTAGAAGCTAGACTTTCTATAGACACCATGGCTTCTTGTGGAGAAAAGGGCCAGTAGGTGAGCTCCCATCCCAAAGGTCACAATTCCATTTGTAGACACTGTCATGCTCTGTATGACCTGCCTACACCTTGGAGAAACAGGAGCTCACTGGATTCTAGCATGCTACCGTGATAGGATGCCACCTGTGCAACAAGTCCAGTTGTGAAATTTCCTCACTACTAAATATTCCAAAGTCAACTGTCAGTGGTATTATAACAAAGTGGAATTGACTGGGAATGACAGCAACTCAGCCATGATGTGGTAGGCCATGTAAAATGGCGGGGTCATCGGATGCTGAGGTGCATAGTGCGCAGAGGTCACCAACTTTCTGCAGAGTCAATCGCTACAGACCTCCAAACTTCATGTGGCCTTCAGATTAGCTCAAGAACAGTGAGCAGAGCGCATCATGGAATGGGTTTCCATGGCAGAACAGCTGCATCCAAGCCTTACATCACCAAGCACAATCCAAAGCGTCAGATGCAGTGGTGTTCTCTGGCATGAGGAATCACACTTCTGCGTCTGGCAATCCGATGGAAAAGCCTGGGTTTGGCCATTGCCAGGAGAACGGTAATTGTCTGACTGCATTGATCCAAATGTAAAATTTAGTGAAGGGGGATTATGGTGTGGGGTTGTTTTTCAGGAGTTGGGCTCAGCCCCTTAGTTCCAGTGAAAGGAATTGTTAATGCTTTAGCATACCAAGTGATTTTGGACAATTTCATGCTCCCAGCTTTGTGGGAACAGCTTGGGGATGGTTCCTTCCTGTTCCAACATGGCTGCGCACCAGTGCACAAAGCAAGGTCTATAAAGACATGGATGAGTGAGTTTGGTATGGAAGAACTTGGCTGGCCTGCACAGAGGTCGGATGAAGTAGAGCGGAGACTGCGAGCCAGGTCTTCTCATCCAATATCAGTGTCTGACCTCACAAATGTGCTTCTGGAAGAATGGTAAAAAATTCCCATAAACACACTCCTAAACCTTGTGGAAAGCCTTCCCAGAAGAGTTGAAGCTGTTACAGCTGCAAAGGGTGGGCTGACATCATATTAAACCCTATGGATTAAGATTAGGATGTCACTCAAGTTCATATGCGTGTGGAGGCAGATATAGTATACCTAATAGGGCAACATAGCAACATAGTATACCTAATAGAGCTCTCAGAACAGCAACAAACTCCACTAGTTGAAAAGTCACACTAATGCACCAAGCATAATGAACCTTTAATGAAAAAATACAAAACAAACAAACAATAAATAGCGTGGCAAAAAAGAAGTAAAGCAAAAAAAATAAAAAACTGCAGTGGAATGGAATGATTCTGATAAAAACACTACAATAATAGGGAGTGTTGAAAAAAAAATCAAAAGAATCTCTCCTCAGATAGTACACCTACTGTAGTACTGCACTCAGTTCAATACTGCACTTATCCCACAACTGCACAAACCTTGCTTAGGACAAATAGCCTATGCACAACATATTGTACTACCCACCTATACCATGCATGCTACAGACAATTACAACACTTCATAAATGGGGACCCAAACACCAAGAGTTCAATCCAGTAAAACAAAGCACCAAGTGGTTACATACTTCAATGCACAACTTTCATATCAACCATGCCCCTCCTTTCCTCTCTATTTTCCCAGTCCACAACTTCAGTTAAGGAAACAGACTTTTCTTCCTTTTCCTAAACTTCTACCTTGGGTCATAATGCTTTGCCTGTCTTGGCGCTACAACAGCAGTATCCTGACTACACATGCCAATTATGCCAATTATCCCTCTTCCCAGTGTTAGCTGGCTCCCTGTACCCTAGCTGCCTCTGGGTCTCAGCGCCCCACATCTCACATTAAGATGAATGTTCTCCTTAATTGTTTGTTTTAATTTCAATGTCTTTCACTCTGTCTGCCCACATTTTCTTTTGTGTCCATATATAACCCTAATTCTGGGTTAATTTGCAGTGGTACCCTACATTAGGAATGTGTGTTGGATCTTCAAGTAGTTTAGCTTTTCCCAATTTTTTATATGATTACTTTGCAACTAATATACACAACATTGCTCTCTGGCTTTATTCTCCAAATATCGGGTGGTGTAAATTTATATTCCTTTCCTGCTTCTCATCTTCAATTTGTGTTTCAACTTCATTGTCTCTTCTTATATCACCTTCTCATTTATCTACTTATATCTACTTTGATAATTGTCAGTATCACAGAATGTTTCATTTTACAGTAGCATACACCTTGACTCCAATATAGGAATCAACTATTCAAACCCGCAACATTACATTTACAAGCTGAGAGGAGATGAGCATCTGTACTTTAGGGGATTTCTAGGATGGTGCTTTTTGGTGGTTTTGCCTGAATATCTTCAAATATGAATGTTCCTAGAATGGATTTGTTTAGTTTTGTTTCTTTCAAGTTTGTCACTTTGTAGAATCTCTTTTTTCTATGTTTCCTGATTGTCCCCTGGATCTTCCTTGGGAAACCTTTTTTTTTTTTTTTCACAGTGCAAATTGACAAAATGGTTTCTCAGCTTGTTACAATAAGATTTTATATTTTACCAAAATTAATGTCTCTAAGTGGGAGAGAGAATCAGGCATGGTGCTAGCAGAGGACTGTGTAAACTAAAGTTTAGCTAGGTATTAATTCTTCCTCTTCCTATACTAGTCTGAACTTAATGCAGCTGAAGCTGGTTCATACAGACTACATGTGTAATGCCAAATTGGCTAAAATGTATCCTGGCATAAAGTCCACATGTCCTTGCCATGATGGGAACTGGTGAATTTCTTTCATATGTTTCGGGCATTTAAAGAACTGAGCAGATTTATAACAAACAGCTGTGCCAGTGCCCCTAGTTGCCCAGTTTTTGGAATGATACTATTATGGATTTGTATGCCATAGACTCCTGTTGGCGAAGCAAAGAATTCTCACCAGTTAGAAGTCTAATTCTCCCCCTTCTCCTTCTCTCTGACTGAGAGAAATGTTTTCTTTTTGCAACTCAACAAGAATAGGTTCAACAAGAAAATAATTTTAATAGGTGCTTGTCACCCTTTGTTCTTTTCTCTAAACCCATCCATCAGCTCCCTGGGGAGGGACCAGGTAGTTCTCCCTCTTGGGTCTTCAGGAGGCCAGAGGAGGATGGGCACCCCCTTTTGAGTCTTGGTTCCTTTTGGGGTTTCTTCCTCATGCTCTAGGGAGTTTTTCCTTGCCACTGTTGCCCTTGACTTGCTCACTTGGGGCTTGGACTCAAACATTTGTTGAGCTGCTTTGTGACAACAACTATTGTAAAAAGCGCTATATAAATAAATTTGACTTGACTCTTGAGGTTCCATACATATGTACACCTCATGTACACCTCATATTATAACAAGTAAAAGTATCAATATTTAGCGAATATTTTTTTAAGGCTAGACAAATTGCTGTGCACATTTTTCTCTCAGTTCCAAAGAAAGGCAGATATTACTTGGGTGGTCATCCTGTTTGTAATCCTATTAGGAAAATTACCAAATGGAAAATAAAAAACTCTCACTTTGCTTTCTTTCCTCTCCTTGCTGTGTTCTGTGTTACTTCTGTGTTACTTGTTACACAGCTCATCCTCGGGTCTTCCATTGCCACCTCTGTGAAGTCATTGCAGTTGCTATTCTGGCTCAGGTCCCTTAATAGGTCACATGACCACTAGGCTGAATGCTGCAGTTGCACTGCTGGATGTAGGCTTAGCAGAATATGGCCTTCCTTGGGGATAGCTATTAATACCCCGACCACTGACCACTTGCAAGCAAAGCAGAGGGTTGTCATTTTACATAATTCCCAGTAACTCGGGATCTTTCTGCTGATGTTAATGAAGTCACCACTCAGGTATTATAGTTGCATTAATAATACATATGTAATATATTTCATACAGGGCAATTATTTGAGTGGAAATGTTGTCATATAACCACAAGGTGGCAGTACTGATTCATATGTACACGTGACAGGGAGCATGGGGTTTTAATGTAAAACAATATGATCTGAGAGCTGAGGAAGGGTTTTTTACTGGAAATAAAACAAAAATAATTTTCTAAAGAGGATGCAGGTAAGAGTTTTCCAGTGTAACCTAGGACAGTTATTGTTATCCTTTTTCCAAGACTAATACATTTACAGGAACCTCAGACTGTGTCATTACTGATTCAGGTGTGTTTGTTCACAATTACACAAATCACACAATAAACACATACTTCTAAAACTTATGATTCACCACTCATCTTTGTTCAGAACTGTGTTTTGTCCTCACTTTCTGAGAAATCTACTTTCCTCTCAATACATCACAGTCCTGAAACTGTCCCCTGTCAATACAGTCTGTGGGCTGGGCCAAACCACAACGGTCTATTCTCCCTTCCTCATCTCTTACCCAGTCCAGCTTGGACAGTTGTGTGGATAAATGGGTTTTGAGAGGTCGACAAAGAACATCCATTATATAGTAGCTTGTGGCCTGAGAGGGGAGGGTTTCAACGCCATTTGTTTAGTGCAAAGTCTTGAGTGCACAAATAAAAAGTGCTGGCAAAAAGCAGGGGAAAAGTGCAGGGCTCTCGATCACACCCCCGCACTGGGTGACAGGTCAACGCTGTTTTAAAAGCTGCTTGCTCCCATAGCTGCTGGCTTGTGGTGTGAATTCTGCTTTTCCATTCAAATCATCTGCACTGTCCCGTAAGGACATGATCAAGTATTTTCCAGCAGAGAAAAATACCCATATGCAACAAGTATCTTCATTTACATAGTAGTAATCCACTGCTTTATGTCCATATTACATTTAGTGGGGTATTTGAGGGCCAAACTGTTCCTAAATCAGCTTCTAAGTCAGAGACAGCTGAGTGTGCAATAAAAAATTATGACCAAATCAATGTGTGATGTGAAATGGGTTGCTCTAAATTCTCTTGATTGTGTATGCATGCAGACAGGCACCATGCCAAGTGTGAGTCACCATTCACAGTCCGAATTGGTTTCTTGGTGGACAGCTATATCAGACTTGTGACACTGTGATGGTGTACTGCAGGCTGCAGTGTGCATGAAGTATGTCACTAATGAAAAGTATGGTCATCCCCTTTGATCTCAGAAGCAAAGTCATAGGTTATGATGGACACCAGCAAGCAGTTCATGCATCTGAAATGAAAACGATATGAAACTGATATCCGAAATGTTTGGAAATGTCAGATGTATGCAAACGTTAGTGAAGAAATAGAAAACTGAGTTGGTATCTGTAACATTAAGCAACAAAAATACAGTTGATTCAACAAATGATAAAAACATTACAACACATGAACTCATCAGATACACATGCATGAACTGCCATCGCCTTTTCTTATGTGTTCATGTAACTTACAGCTATTTTAGTTCCCCTTACTGCTCTACTCTTACTTTGTTCATCATGACTATGACAGTTCTGGGGGTAAGTAGTACTTAACAATGTCTGCGATAAAAACGGGGCATGACATGAGCATGCTGAGGTCACCTCATCAACACTAAGCGGAATAATCAACTCGTATGGGCATGTTTAAGCTTTGCCTTAATTTACAGTGATCAATTCTGCAGTGATCAATCACTCGTTTACCGTGATCAATCATTTAGAACTGATGGAACCCTTTCTTCAATGGCCATATCCACTGCTAGTTGAAAGTGACATTTCAAAGTTCATTTTTCCAGTGGGCTGAATGTAAGCATGATGTTTAGTTTTTAATTCTCAGGCTTGTTCTTAACACAAGTGTTACACATCTTCTAAAGGTGTCAGTACTGTTTACTCAACCAAATGAGCTGGAAAGCTAACAGATGTATATTTGCACTGCAGAATGTAGACACTGCTGTTTACTCATCCTATACACCTTCTTGTCTTTAACACACAAAAAAAGATATCGTCTTTGATAAGTAAAGAACAAACCATTTCTGTCTCCTGTTTGTGTCCAAATTGCAATCAGCAGTTTCCAGCTGCCAAGCCCCCAGGAAGCCCAGAGCATCTTGTGCGGTACACTGACAACATAGTGCATGCTCAATGATAGCTGACACACCGAATCAGCAAAGTCTGGTTTGATTCTGCTGCAGTAGTAGAAGGCTACTGTAGGTTTGGCTCGCAAAGATGCATATACTGTTATCACTATAGGGGGCAAAATCTCACAGACACAAGCCACTTGCCAACTTTGCTTTAGAGCCCTGACTCTGCACATTAGCCCAAGGCTTAATGTCCATCTTTCTTTTTCTTTTCTCTGCAGAACACTGAGACAAAGATACACCTAAGAACTATGTGCTGGAAATCTACTCATCATCCTAGACTGTTTATAAATATATTGTATAATTTCAATTAATCCATATAGTATACTGGCATTATTGGTTTGATTTAATACATTTCACATTGTGCCAAATTACTATTGAACTGTTTGGAATTGTATTAAGTAGTGATGGGTAACAAAAATGGCAAAGCCCCACAGTTTTGATGATACATCATGTTTTAATAACAGTATACAAGTAGCATGCTTGTTTTAAGGAAACAAATCAGATGAAGCGCTATATGTGAATTCTAGATCAGTCCCTTAATAAATTATTCAGTACACCCAACAGTCAAAATACATTCCAAAGAAAACAGTTTGCTAAGTGCTTTCTTTAGCAGTTATCTAGGACTATTAGGATGGTTTTTAGACCGAGATCAAACCTGTGCGTGCCGAAATTGTGTTAACATCCACAAACTGTCATGAATGCCATGCGTGGAAGGGAGGGTGTATTTGTGCAGTGGTTGTCCTCCGAGAGGCACCCTGCTGGATTCCAACCCTGCAAACTACAACTGACCATGCTGCTAGGACAATGCTAATATGTAACATAATCTCCCCTGCCAGGTGCACCTGCCATCAGAACCACATACAACTCTGCTTCGCTTTATCTTCCATCAGACAGACAACCCTTCTCTCATCTGCTCTGACACCAGGGCATGTCCTGTTCACAAGTCAAGTCAAATAAGGCCAGCGAATAGCCATGTTAGGGCTCCACTAGCACTATGCACTCACTTTATTTGAAACATGAATTGACTATATATTAGAAAGCACAATTTGTGTTAGCTATCCTAAAACTCATCAGTGATTAGGATCTGACCACAGGAACCCAGGATAGTTTTGGGTGGTTGTCTACTCTCAACTTAGCAGGAAGACTGACACAATATTGTGTATGGAAACAGGTGGGCTACAGTCTGTATCTGTACACATATAAAATGCATCATTAATGTACCTATTAAAGTGGCCAGTGAGTGTCAGTGCATGTGTTTCCAGTAAGGTAGGTGGTGTGTGCAGTTGTCAGTGGTCAAAGAGCACTGAGAGCAGCAGAGACTCAGATGTTGGCAGAGGCGTTGCCTCCTGTAGCCAGACGACTGGTTACCTGATGTTCTGGTACTGATCTTTCTGCCCAGGCAACAAGTTGAGAAAAGATGTGAACAGTTGTTTTTGACAGTAACCAACCACCATATCCAGTTTCACTGTAAACCACTCACATCCATTTTCACTGTAAATCACTTGCATATAAAACCCCTCTTTCTTGCAGAGAGATTGCAGAGTTGTTATTCCAATTTTCCAAGAAGGTAGTGGTAGTCCAGAATAAAGAGGGGCTGTGTGACCTCTGCTGCTCTGGAAACATGGCTCATGGTGGATCAGAAGGAAAGCCCTGTCAGCTTTGATGCACCACTGAGATGGTGCCTTTCAGACGCACACTGAAGGGCTGGTGGCTGACTGAATGGCCTCCTCACTAACTCCAGCTGATTGCTCTCAGCGTCCTCCCTGCCTCTCACAGCAGAAGCAAACAAGAGCCTAAATATAGAACTGCTGTCCCTGCAATACATTTACAGCCATGCAGAGCTCTGGTGTGTTGTAGCGTCCTGCAATATACGGTTTGTGTGGCTTCAGTTGTCATGTTATGTAATGTTGCTAACATCATGTTGTTTTGTAGACCATGGTCCAGATAAATATTATTATTGTCAACTACATATGCCGAATTTATTAGTTTACAACACAGATGCAAGAGGGGGACTTCTGAAAAACCAAAGTGATACATATCAGTCTATGACATTTAAATTCTTATGACCACAACAAAACAACATCAAGAAAAGTCTATGCGTTCAAATGGATTCAGTTTAGGGCCTGTATTTTCACAATTGTAGATATATGAGTATAACCTATTTGCATCATTTTAGGGCCATTCTCTTTCATCATGGAAGTCTGTAACAGCATCAACAACACAGGCTACTGAGTAACCTTTCTTCAAAGGACCTTTCACCTTTGCAACCTGTAGATGAAAAAAATAGTAAGAGCTTAAAAAACAGAACATAATAGTGGACAAAAGAGCAAAGGCGCAAGCACTAATAATATCTCTAGAACTAAATAATTTAACAAACCATGATCAAAATAAGGGCTGAATCATAAGACTGTATCATTATGTTGAGATGTTCATTTTGTCTTTTTATGTCTGGTGTTCAGTTTTCAAGAGAAATACAAAACGTTTTTGCTTTTATGGTCATATTACACTAAGATGCCATTAGTGTATCCATGGTATTATAAATGAGAACCACATGATTAAGGGAATGCTGAGGGTAAGCAAAGACAGACACTGTGTGAGGAGCATGTAAGAGATGGGGTGGGGGGGGTTGTAGCACTATAGTAGTAATATAGATCTCGGGGTCGTGTATAGTGTGCAGACCTGCGGATACACTTACACAACAACCCACAGAAAGAGCAGACAAAGAAAATACAAGGAATAAAAAAAATGTTACATTAGAAGCACTTTTGGGAGAATTTAGAGAGACCACTGCATAGTACATATGGTTTTCTTAGTTCTATCCTACATTCAATGTACTACTAATCTCAACAAGCATGTGTTCATCTTTCCTTAAGGTAGGAAACCTTTGCTCAAACTAGATCCTAGTTCAGGATCATATAAAGGAATAAATAAACTAAATACTTTTAAACTTGAATTGACAGTAAACTTTCTTGAGCTCTAGACTAATGTGTGCATTTTAATATAATTTAAAATAATTAATATAATTACAAACTAGTAGCATCAGTTACAATGGTATGAAAAAAAAATGTCCTAATTTTCATTTGAGGAAAGCTTTTTTTAATAGGATCTTAAATTTGCCATAACACTCAGAAAGCATAAGATTTTGCTTTCTAAGGGTTATTCAGTGCACCAGATTCCCTACAAGGAAAGTACCTGAACCCACATGTTTTTGACCTACTACATATAAACACTGCAAGGTCGTAGCTTTTGTTTAACTGCAGAAATCCCCTTAAAGTCGGCGGTCCGGATAAGAATGCTATTTTGTGGCCAGGAGTGTTAGTGTGAGGAATACAGCTCATTAAAATCAATGTCTGTTCAACATGTTTTAAGAAGCAAAAACTCTTCTTTGCAACAGTAGGAAGTAACTAATGTGAAACAATCCCATGTTCCTAATCAACAACAAACCCTTCATATGCTCAGCCTTGTTCTCACAGAGGTGTATCCAGCCTGGCACATTTTTTCTATGATGGCTTTTTGGTGACCTTCAACATAATTAAGGAAAGATTTTCAAATAAGTATTAAAAAAGTTCTAAAGAAAACTATCAACATCAGAAACAATCACTCTCCTTACCTCTACTAAAAACTCAAAATCAGAAATACATCAATTCTAAGAGCAGCACACATATATAAAAAATAAGCACTCATTTGAGAAAACCAGGCCTTTTCTACACTTTCTGTGAAAATGTTAAATACATATGTAAAATTTGATAATTATCTATGTTATGGTTACAGTATGAAAAAGAAGCACCTTCTTAATTAAAAACAACGAATGCAACTATTATCTCAGAAATGTATATGTTCTGTGGCATAGCGCAAAATTCTGTGGGCCCACCGCAAGAGGCAGGGTAGACGCCTTTTTTTTTGGAATTTGCTATTATTTTTCACATTTTCAATCCCCTCCTGGGGGGAAGAGGTGGGTCTCAGCTTGAGGACCCCCGCAGTGCGTGCCCTGCCTGTCGCTTCCCTACATCAGTGCATGTTACGCGTTTCTGTCTGTTTAGTCAGTATGTACAGAATGTGTAGTGTTTTTACATCTTATTTTCCCTGTCTCATAGCCATATTTTTCTCTTCTTTTTTCACTTTGTTAGGAAATTTGGCTGGTAGTACATATGTACTACATGGAAGGAAATGTAAACTGAAGAAGAAGAAGAAGAAGAAGAAGAAGAAGAAGAAGAAGAAGAAGAAGAAGAAGAAGAAGAAGAAGAAGAAGAAGAAGAAGACTGAGTGAATGAATGAATGAATGAATGAATGAATGAATGAATGAAAAGATATGGGTTGGTATTGCGAAGGGATACTTGCCTGAGTTTAAAAACACAACTAATTTGTTGACACAAAAAATGTTTTGGTTAATGCAAAAAAATAGGACTATATAGACTATATAGATCTATTATAGAAATAATTTAGAGTGTGTCCTGTTTCCTTATAATGCTAAAAGCACAAGAAGTTCACTTATGTACTATTATCTGTTGAGTGACATTAACTGTTTTTCCCTGGAGCAAATCAAGGATGCTTTAGCAACAGCACTTGAAGCTATTCTCAGCCTACATGTCTTTTAAAAATGACCTTGAGGCTATGCAGAGGGATAAACTGGTGTGTAGGACTCCATCAGTGAAGTGGCTACATAGAAGAGCTTACATAGCTACTAATTGCAGTGCCAAAGTTGCCTATGGACAATTATTATCATAAATATTCCTTATTTCTCTTTTAGTTAAGGGAAACACTGACAAATTGGCCAGGCAGATAAGAGGCAGGTAATTCCGAAGTCAGCTTTACATTTAAATGACAAACTTTCAACATGAACAGACCTTAAAATTCTGAAGAGATACCACATTCAGTATATTTACTTTAAAGATATAAATCACAATGAGTGCTGGTGTAGCACCAAGAACAGTTCAATGGCCAAGGCACTGTGCCAAGGAGAGTATCTAAATTTACTAATCGAGTAATTATAAAACAATTTGGGAAATGATACAAATTTATGGAGAAACATCACTATATTTGAATTAAATTTTTATATATATATATATATATATATATATATATATATATATATGTGTGTGTGTGTGTGTGTGTGTGTGCGTGTGTGCGTGTGTGCGTGTGTGCGTGTGTGTGCGTGTGTGCGTGTGTGTGTGCGTGTGTGCGTGTGTGCGTGTGTGTGTGTGTACCTCTTCAGAAACACAATAAGATCAATATGTGAATTTGGATGGCTCCTCTCACGAAGTAGCAATGCGGCAGCTTGCCACACTGGCCCCTTCCACCCAGCATCGATTTCCTGATGAGGCAAAGGGCCTTAAATCACTGTGCCATGGCTGTGCTGACTCCACTCTACCCCTTCAACCTGGAGGAAAAAGAGGCAGCAAGAAACGAGCGCCTGTCACAACACCATCTATCACCACCCTCCCGTCCCCGACCCAGGCTCCCCCCTACTGCCCTTGCACGGCACCAGCCCCAGTGCTTCAGTTGAGTTATGGCCTGCGAATCTCCACAAGGTAAGATGCAGCATTACATCACTGCGTAATGGAAAGGCCATGTCATCTGTATGTATGTCAATATCATATTAGAGCTGACAGACAGTTATGCTACTGTGTATTTTTTGCCAGAACCTCTAAAACAAACTAAAATAAACTGCAAAATATGCATTGCTTGTTTTTGTCTTTAATGTCACACTCACTATTTTGATTCTGTCCAAACGTAAACATTTCACGTTTATTTGGCATGTATAGAGGTTTGCTATATCTGAGTATTTTTATTATCATCAACTGTCCTCTGGCATGCTATTAAATTGCCTAATTTTTCATTGCAAAAAAGACAATAGAAATGGCTCTGTAGCAGTCTTTCATGGATGACCAAATCAAATCACAGATGTAAATGATTGCAAATGTAATTATTTCCCATTTGTGTAGTATTGCAAAAGAGTCTCCACTTCCCCTGCTCATCAGGAAATGAATGGGGCAACATCTTTTCTTCGGATTGAAGTGTAAATGAATGGGTTTTTTTTTTCCCTGTGACACAAAAAGGCTTCAAACCCTTCTATTATATCAATTCAGTAAAATGAAAATGGCACTCCTTTCCTGAAATGGCTTACTTCAATATAGCTGTATTTCTATAGCTCAGATTATTCACAGTATAAAGGCACCTTTAAAGCAAGAGAAAAAGTCCAGTGCTTGATTATACTTGTAAAATATGAACAGGCAATGTGGTCTACATGTCTTTCCAAAACTTCAGACATAGCTGCTTAAAGTATATCTAAGACCCCTGAAATGAAGATCTAAATCTAATTACTCCTCTTACATTTGCATATTAAGACACACCAGCATAATGTCACATCAACTGTGGAGTCAGGATCAAGACATGGCTAATGGAGAGGAAGGTGTGAAGCCTCAATACTTTAGAGCTGAAGACCACTATCAAGTAGATAATATTGTTCCGTTCATGCCTCCAATATACTAAAGATCTTAAGTGGTAATGCCTGCTAAAGCCATTCCACATAGCTCACAGTGTTCTTCTGTTTCCTTTGCAATAACAAGGTGACATCACTGTCTATTTTTACATACAAGTCTACAGTTATGTTTTATTATCATGTAACAGGGGCTGTTCCAGAGGCAAAAAGTGAAACAAACCCAAAGGTCCCCATAACACTACAAACAATAAAACTAATGCAGTCAGCCTGATTCATAAGTCGCTTTAGGTTATCAGAAAGACTGCATAAAATAGGCACAGCTGCGAGGAAAAGATAAGGAGATCCATGAGACAGAGTTAAGAGAGCTCGAATGAGTCTCAGCATGAGCTGATCTTGACTGAAGAGCACCCTAATGGGTCACTATCAGAAGAAGAATCAGATGGCTCTACCTTAATGTACAGAGTCATCCATCGCGTCCCTAAATAAGATTAGGGATGCTCTTTAAGGTCAGCCAACAGGCAGGGAGAACCACACAACAGACCATGTAGACCTTCCTGGCATCAAGCAGCTGGATCAGCTCTTGTAGGAATACATCACCCCCTGCTCCCCCACCACTCTGGCCATTTCTAATCTACTCTGCAGTGCCCCAACTCAGCTAATGAAATGGCATCAACCTGGCCCTGTGCATATTGCTAAAGGTAACTCCTTTTAAATTCTCATTGGGCCTGAATGTCACTTTTTGTGGGGGGGTGTAGCATGTAATCAAGACCACAGAGAGTAAAATAATGGAAATTCTTAATTTGTTCTCAGAAAGCTAAGATAGTTGACAAATATGCAAGTTAACTACATAGTATTATTGTATGAGCTTAGGCTGCATAAACACTGGTTTAGTTTCTCTTTGCAAGAAATATGAGAGTTTGATGTGATCTTTGGCTCGGCATCACAAACAATATTTTGAGGGAGTGTATGAGCTACTCTCACATCTCAAGGCATTGATCTTAATTGAAAGGTCAGGAATTGTTTTTTTTAATTTTGATTTTGATTTGATTTTGTTGTTTTTGTTTTTGTTTGTTTGGGTTTTCATTTTTGTTTTTTACCATAAATAATATGTTCTTGAAATTTCGAGGTGGATTTGAGGCAAATTGAGGTGAATATTTGCATGCCAGGTTTTATTGGGTAAAATAAGTCTTTGAAATACATATATGTAATCATGTACTTTTTTTAAGATAAATAATTAATTCTTTAAAAATCAGTTAAAATGATAGTTTAACCAAAAGAACAGTCCCTTTTTACACAATTATAATTAATTGCAATTAACATCTCAAATAAAACTGTCAATAATAAATTGTTGCAAATCTTTTATAATCAATGACTGCCTGAAGTCCCTGACCCAAACATCAATTGTCACTGTGATGCTCAGCCAGGCTTGTGATACAGGTAGTTGCATGTCCTGTGGGCTGGCTTTTATGTTTCCAGTGATGTCTTCAGTAAATGAAACTCACTCTCACTGGAGTTCAGGTTACACAATGATCAAGAATATAATCAACATTCTGGCCCTGGAAAGTTGCTTTAGTAGAATATATTAGATCTGCTACAAGGTGAAACATCCACTGAGTGCTGAGGCAACCAGTTGCATGTGAGTAGTTAAGATGCTTCTGTACACTTCCCTGAGCTATCTTACTTCATCCCAAAGTGGCATATCTGGCTAATTTGTTGCATCCTACTGACAAGTCTCCCCTCTTCACAGATGGGGCAGTATATTTGGATTCATGAGCTATTGCATTTGTATCTCCACACTTTTCAACACTCTGATACAGGTCCATCTTTATGAACTCAACCAGTTGTAGTCTTTTTAGCAAATTGTAGTCTGGGCTTTCTCTTTTCACACCTCACACAGCTTGCCAAGAAACAACAGCACACAACTGTCATTTTAATCCTTTTAATCCTATGAAATTGGGGGATTCTCTTTTAAAATGTCCACAATTCCTGCTCTATGTGTCCTATCATAAGTAATAATCTTACTAAGCTTAACATTAATGTATGCACATTAACATCATAGTCATTCTTTCATCTCAAATTCAATGTAGAAACAAAACAATAAACAAATTTTCACTATCCAGCGATTTGTAGACTTTGCTGTACATTTCACAAAACATCCAACACTGTAAAATCAGATTCAGTGAAAACTTATTACAAACACATTTCTCCATCGGTTTAATAGCACTTTCAGTGATTGGTGCTTTGAGCTAAGAATCAAATTTCAGCCTAAGGCTCAATAATTGCATTGTTAATCCTGAAAGAAAATTAATTTCTCCCTATCTGTAAGTAATCACTGCAGTTGAGGAGAACCACCAAATACCAGAGACATAGCCAAGTGTCAGCAAATATAGCCTTAATACATAAAACAAGGTCTATAAATTAGGATTCGATTTATTTGGGAGAAAATTTATAGCTATGGTAATCTAATGGAACAACCTCATTCAAGATTATCACATCAGAGAGCACTTCTGTCTAATTAAATTAAGCAGTGGATTCTGTGCAACACAATAAAATCTGAGCTGTCACCATAATTCTCAGCCTGGCAAGAAAACATCAGAATTGTTATACTGCGTGGAAAAAAATTACAACAGCAGTATTTACCACCATGCTATATATTCCACTTGTTCCCTACCAGTCATATGGACATCAGCAATATAAATCCCATGGTGTTATATTGATTTCCATGTATGCACCATTGGGGGAACTGAGGTAGTTTCATTAATAGCCAAAACTTGCTCAGCTTTTAGGTAGACAAGATGTGAAGGACAACACATGGCTTTCTTTCCTTGAATGACTTGACTCAAATAGCCAGACATGCCCAGTATCTTGTTGGGGATAAAAGAAGCTACATAAATCACATTAACACCTTCTGGTGCAACAAGAAAGGGGCAGATGTAATACCACTCTTCACTGGAACCTGTAAGGGCTGCTGCTAATACAAACTAAGGCCTTTGATTAAACCTCCAACTTTCGACTTATCATCATCCTTGTAGATGTACTTTAAGAGGTGCTCATCTATTTTAAAATAAAATACTGCTTTAGATTTTTTTTAATTTAAGTAAACTTAAGAAGCTTGCAATTGGTAACAAAACTGAATTGTGACGAATGGCAAGAAACAAGAACTGCTTCTTTCAAAACACATCTCTCATCACATTACCTAATAAACACTGATAGGTGTGCAGAATGCAAAGTAATCAGCTAGAGTGCCCAACACACACACACACACACACACGCACGCACACGCACACACACACACACACACACACACACACACACACACACACACACACACCTTCTCTCCCATTTAGATGAACTATACACATCCAACTCCCTGAATGCTCGCGACCCCGAACGAACGCTGTAGCGTACCCAAACAGCAGCTCTGGAAATCTTCGCTGAACAGTTGTAGTACACACGCGCCGTGCGACGTTTTCCTCGGGCGTCTCCGAAAATATCTTTTCCGGAAGTGAGATAAATTGTGAGATATCGACGGTAACAGTGATGATAATATCGTAGGACAACACTATTTGGCAAATGTCTGTCACCGGACGTCTTCTACGCAGGCAGTGTTCCAGAAGTAACGAAGAGGCTAAACATTGAGAGTACAGTTTAGGATGTCACTCGCGCTCCCGTATTTAAAAGTAATCGTAAATGTGTCTTCTCTGAAGTCTATACGTGCGTAGCCTATATCAGTGCACAGCGATGAGAGTATCGATAACTTTTATGTCGTGTCACTGATGTCATTTATTCATATGCAGGACAAGCGATTTATTCTAATCGAGCAATGACTCGAACACAAGCGCGACTAAATCCCGTGTACTGGGGAACTTTGCCATCCAACTCCTTTCTGGATACAGCACGCGCCGCATAATAACGCCGAGGATCACCAACTTTAACGAGTGTATACGGAGCTCGGAGCTCTTCTGATCCCATATTCTCTCAAACTCTTCATGCCATCAACTAATGATTTAATTGGGCAAGAATGGTTAGGAGACATTATTACGAGAAGCTCGGAAAGAAACTCATTGCTAAGCTTGGAAGACTGGATTAAATTCTTGCAAATAAAATAAATAAAAGAGTTTTATGCTTCTCAGACCAGTGTGCTCGCTAGGTGGGCTGTGAAGAGACAGGAGGAATGTTTATCCGAAATTTATTATCGCTCATTTTGAGGTTTTTGCCTTTTTTGATTAATCTCTGCTTTTTCTTGGTATTTCTCCCATTATTACAGGTAGGTTTATGGGACTAACCCAAAAGTACCATTGGTGATAATTCGTCAGAAATGTGCATGTAAGCATGCGTTTGCCGAAATTCTTACACGGCATTTGGAGAATGAAACTAGTTGCGTTGCTGTGTAACTGTGTTCGGATCATAATTGTATTGTAATGGGGAAAGAAGAAACGCCTACTTAAATATCTGGAGCATTTAGGGATGAATTCTTCAAGTCCATTTTGCAACGCTAACTGTATTCATATTGTTTCAGTTGACTATTAGAGCACCTGTCTTACGATATAACATTGAGTTTTGAGTGAATTGAGTTTTTAGCACAGGGATCATTTAATAGACTGAAAAATATGTCTGTTTTAAGAATTAGAAATGATAGTACTAACTTGTTTAAAAAGTCTAAAGTAACTTCTGGATAGAGTTCTAAAAGCAAATCCTATCACACTATCATATGTCAGACCCCATCAATAGGGGGTTTGATGTGCAGAGACTAGACTGTGTCCTCATCTGTTGTCGCCTGTGGCAACAAAGCTAAACGTATGATAGCAAAGGGGCTTCCTGAGAGAGAGAGAGAGAGAGAGAGAGAGAGAGAGAGAGAGAGAGAGAGAGAGAGAGAGAGAGAGAGAGAGAGAGTGTGTGTGTGTGTGTCAGGCTTCGCTCATTACTCCCACAGTTTTATGGACTAGGGGGCTGAGGTGTGGGTGGGAGCCCTCTTGGAAAGACCTTAACCTCTACACACCCTTCATTCCCCTAGTGGGAGGGAGTTCCAGTGAGCTGGTGTGTGGAAAGATCAGGCTTTATAAGGTGTTCTGTATTTTTGTTATATTTACAGAAACACTATTATAGGGACCTCCTCAATTTCATCGTTACTCCTAATGTATTTTCATTTATATAGTTCAGTGTGCAATACAAATAGCTTTTCCTTTAGTGTCTGTATGAAATTCTTTAGGTTATTTAAAACAGACACATGTTTAGAGGATAAATGTTAATAATTAATGACCAAATACATTGATCATTAATACTGACACAAAAATAATATCCTTTTAAATTATTTTGAATTATTTTGAAATTATACTTTATTATGCTTCAATTCAGAATTTGCTATTTTACTGAAAGTCAGCACATCAGAAAAGTTGTGGTTGATGCCTTTGCTATGTAGAGGAATAACTGATTAAACTGCCAATGGGAATGTTGGCATATGTAACAATGTTGTAACAGGAGGGTGTGCAAATGATGACGCAGTACTCTCATCTTTAGCATGCCCAGGGAGAGCTCCAGAAGTCATGCTCCCGGACCCTGGCAGTGCCAGTGGAAGGCTTCTGCCAGCTGCCATGCCAGTGCAGACCCTACCCACCACTACCACCACCACCCCCTCCACCACTACCGCCCAGACTCCTCTCTCCCACTGGTAAGACTCTCAACCTCCAACCTGTATGTGCTGAAGCAAACACATACACAGTCCAATTATTATAATGCCAGTTAAAATTAGAACAAAAGCGGAAGGCATTTTGTGTGACTTTAATTTGCTCCTGGAACTATTACTGTCTCCCTCTGCTATTGTTCAAAAAAGGCACTTGAAAGCTTGACAAGAAGAAATGGGTGTCCTTGAAGATAACCAGAGCTTTAGTCATAATCACATGTTGGATAAGAGCACCCTGGGACTCTGGATAGGGCCATTTTCACCAGTCTGATCATTTTTCGATTAGGGCCTTATTTGCTGTCTATAGAAGGCAGACAGCAAGAGTAGCAATAACACTAATCTTTTAGTAATACTAAAAGCTTTTCTGTGCATTGAGGCAGTGCTGTATGCACAGGAAAAAGTATAACATTGACTATCATAATGTTTGTGTCCACCAGGACCCGAGTGTATGCTTTCGGTGGAAGTAAAGTTTAGCTTTGTGCTAAAGTGACAAAGTCCACAAGAAATATATCTGCTGCATTCTGTGGTTGCATTTTTAGGAAATGAAAAGAGAACTCCTAAGCAGTTCAACTTGCAGCGCTGGGTTTTAGGTTCAGGTTAAAGTATGACGAGCAGAATATCCTAATATCTAAATACCTTTCATTGTCTGATAACTTTAAAGTAGTAAGCATTTTGTACGCATAGTCATAGTGTGGGGTGTTTGTATATGCGGTGGTCTGTGTTTTTGGCAAAAAAGTTACTAACCAGGGAAATCAGGGGAATTTAGGGGCTATCTATCTTATCAGGTCCTGACAAGGTAAAATTATATGAAAATGAAATGGTATAAAAAACAAGTACGTGCGTGTGTGTGTGTGTGTGTGCGTGTGTGTGTGTGTGTGTGTGTGTGTGTGTGTATGTGTGTGTTGGGAGGACAGTTTTAGTTATATGAAGCATGTTATTTGGTATGTTTTTCTGTACTGTCTGTCTGTTCTGTCTATATGTTCTGTCTATATGTACTATCTATATGGACTAATTCAGATTTGCAATACATGATGAAATACGAATGTTTGGAACATCTTCAGTTCCTTCAGCCACTATCCATCGTGAGAAACACAAAAACATTGTCTGCACCACCTTCAGAAACCCAAAAAATAATATTTTCCCCAAATATCTCAGTTGGTTACTTTCAAACCCTCATTCTATAAAGAAAAGAACCTGAAATGTGTCCATGAAACAGCAATCAACTTTAGGGTTGATTATAGTATTGATTTATTCATGGCATTCATTTATTCTAGCGTTCATTTATTGCATGCTGTTGGGCTGAATGGTGATCACAAGCTGGTCTGGCAGCCTATTCCTGCCATAACAGTTTCCTTTACCTTCCTTCTTCTGAGTGATGAAGCCCACAATGCCCCAATCAGTTTATTACAGGAAGTGGATATTTTAAGTCATCAGTGGTCCCTGTCAGACCCAGGATCAATATAGCCAGGGCATGGAAAAGGGGTGTAATCAATCTGCCCTCAGACAGTTTCAGGCCTTCACTAAACATGAGCAATTAATGGAAAGAAACAAATACAACCTCAAACGAGAAGGTCTTTAGGATTTATAAGAGCCAGCCAAGAGCTCAGGCCAACCTGCCCTCCTCCCTTTACTTTTGTTTTTCTTAACAAGCCAGGGCTAAATACATTATTGATATCTTATTAACTTTGATTAGCAGTTGATATTGGATCTTTTATTTGGTGTCAGGTCTTTAGAGGTATTTGGTGTTAGGTCTTTTATTTGGTGTTAGTTTTAAGCATTTTGATAAGTATCCAGTTAAAGTAGACTGCATGCCTTGCCTTTAGTGACAAATTGGTTTTAGAATTACTGCCTCAACGTAATTCAGGAAGGATGTATGGTTAATGAGGCCTCGTGCACCTGTTATTACTGAGGGGTAAGGCAATAAAAGATTTAAACCAAGAAATACGCAGTGGGGGGAACATACTCTGGAGCAGGAAAGGTGTTTAACCACTGAGAAGATGACACTGCATTAAAGAGCACCGCTGCTCTAGAAAAGTATGATTCATGCTGAAGTATAGTTTGACATCTAGTGTGAACTGTGGTGCAGACAGATGCGCAGAGAGAACTGTCATGTGTGTGATCTTCCTGTGGAGGGACTTTGCCCCCCCCCCAAGGCACACCAGTGGAAAGTAGTGGTGAATTCACATGGAATGCAAAGGAAACCACAACTTCTCAATATTTGTCCCAAGCCATCTTGTCCAGGAAGGAAAACAGCACTAAGATATCATGATCTACCATTTCCACTTTTTCAATAACCACATCTAAACATTTGCATGGTGCTGATTTATCCTTAAACATCACCAAAGTGCTTGCATGTTTTACTACAAGATTAGTGTGCCTATTTTTAGCACAGTGGCCATGGATGTTGATGAGAAAGTAGATTACGCAGAACTGCTTCCAAGATTTTGGGGAAGAACCTGTTCCTGTAAGCCCAAAAAAGGGCATGTGTGGCAGACTGCACACACAGCCAGGTCAGATAACTCAACATAGGTGCTCTGTGTGTGGCTGAGGATAGCTCACCTTAACTTGGATTATGGAAAATCACTGTGACTGGAGGTGCTAAAATGCTGGTGAAGGCTCTCTTTCTGTAATTTAACTATAAATTGAGCATTCAATTCCAATTTGACATAGACAAAGGATAACTGGATAAATTAATTAGATTCATTAATTAAGTATTTGATAAGATTAAGGCCATGTGTTTAAATCAAAGATTTGTTTTATGTGTCTGATCAGTAAAGTTTTCCTATAACGTTCATGTCATGCTATTCATTACACTGAATTGAAATTAGAAACAATCCATCATTATGGATTTTATTTTATGTTGCTTATGTAACCAAATCTTTATCTATTTCATCCTTCATATCTTGACTGAATGATAAAATATATATGTAGCATGTATACACAACAGGATGGCACACTGAGTTTTAATATGACTAGTGCTTCACTAGCTCTGTCAGCCTCTCTCCCTGAGGGGCCTGCCCGCTTGACTCCCCCTCCTGTCAGTCAAACACATCCGCCCCCCTCTCCTAAATCCAGAAGCCTATTCTGTATTGCAAGTGTTCCAGCCTGTTTATGCTAATTCTTAGCATGTCAACATTAATTAAAGGTTCTTGCATTGTGGGAAGTAATTACTCATGGCCAGTGCAAAAACACATCATGATGTGTTGACAAAGTGAAACATATCTTTTGTTGTCTCACAGGCAGACAGGTGATTTTACTGTTTGATCCAAAAGTAAATTTATCGCATACACATAAGCCTTTCAGATGTTATCTTTGTTGAAGTTGTGGTTAATTGTACATCAATATAACCATGTCTTATTTTTTAATTATTCTATTATTCATGTGGGGTAGCTATTGCCTGAGTTATGGAAAACTGCTGTAGCTGAAGTAAAATTGTCTGACAGTATGGGGAAGTAATGGTGCATGAAAACAATCTGTTTTTAAGAAGTACTGTATTATATAACAACATAAGTGGCAAACTGTTTATAGTCAAGGGTGTGAAATTGTAACGAAGTCGTTAGGGTAGTCCAGGGACAAAGAGCCAACATGGACAGTATGGGGATAAATTACAAACAAGCAAAAACTCACAAAGGGCAAATTGGGTAAGCAGGTTATAACTAAGGCTAGGAAATACTCAGAGGCTAAGAAACACAAAGGCATGGAGTACAAACTTACATACATACAAATAAACACTGCATCAAACACAATCAAAGAATCTAGATGCAAACACAATGAACAGCAAAAACCAAGGCAACAAGGCAGGGTTTAAATGCATCAACTAAACGACAGACAGGTGTTGAAAATCAAACAAGGGGCGGAGAAAATGAAACTATGAAACGGAACATGGAAGCTGGGAGGGACTAATCATGACAGAAATAAGTTTGGCCTACATTTCTCACCCTAGCTGACAACAGAGGTGTCTTTCTATGTTGACATATTTGTCTTCTTCTTTTTTTCCCCTTTTATGGTGCATAGCCCTTTGTGGTAATTCATATTATAATATTGTATAAAAACCTATAGATGGTAACATATTTTAGTTGGACTAGAGACTGGTTCGCCATTCCCTGAGCTTTGAAAAACAGCGCAAAAGAGAGACTTTGTTCTATATGTGCTTGGGAACATACACCCGGAATAAAAGTGGACATATCTGTGGTAATATTAGACAGTGTTGTAATTGTACTCCATAGTATTAATATATTTAGAAAATCATTTTTTAACTTTAATTTTAGATTTTATATTATATTAAATTTTATATTCTGTGTATGTCATGATGGATGCTTGAAAAAACATGCCTCACTGAATGCTTTCCCATTACTGTATGTTGAATGACTGAAGAAGCGTCAGACGAAATGGATATTGCTGTCTGAGGGTGTGCTGTAATGTAATTATATGTAAACTAATTGAACACATCAAGAGTGGATTTTGACTGAGAACTTGACCATTATAAGTCAGAGCAAAAATTGCTCAGTTCTACACAAAGCAGTCAATTGAAGCAGCATAGTGCTGAGACCACAGTCTGTGCAGTATGCCCAGGAGTATTAAAATTATTTTTACAGAACATTGTTTATTCTATGGTTCTCCAGGATAATTAAATATCATCATGAACACTTTTAGCTTTCTTTATTATTTGATCTCTGTTTTATTGTAATAATTACTCAGGCCATGTGTAGAATGTAACTAAATCACTACTTTCACAGCACTGCAGCAGTATTGCAACTAGCTGGTTGATGCCTTGACACAGACAACTACTGTTTGAGGTGTGGGTCTAATTGGGCTGTGGTGACGTGCATAAATATGTGACATGTCAGATAGTAACCTTCAGCTCAGATGAACACAGTGTGTGGCTTTGGCTTTTACAGAGCTCTACATTGCAAGTTACAGCTCTGACTATAGGTGATTGTACCTTCTTTAGCATACTTTGAATACTCATGTCAATTATGTACCGGAGCGCTTCTTGTTTTAGTAAAACAAGTTGAAGCTTGCCATCCCTTATTTCAGTGGTCACTCAACACTCATCATGCTTCATATTTCCTAGAGTAATTTTGCCTTTCAGCAATATTACTCAACTGGGACCAATTCCTTATTGATAATTATAGGACCAAACTGAGAATTTAATTATTTGTCATCACAAAAACTGACCAAACCTTTAGATGTAGAGCAGGTATTCAGTTTGCCATTCCTAACGCTCACTCAGTTCTGGATTGGCATAGTGAAGGGGTTTTCATGGATCAGGTGGTCTCTAACCCCGCCATAAATACTCTAGACACACTCACCTTCCCTCTGTCAATTTATTGTCCCGCTTATGTGCTGACAGGTCACGGATCAATCCCCCATGCTCCAGTTGGGCTTATCTGAGAGGACATTAGTAATAGAGGAGCATTAACAGATTGGCAGTTATTGGCTGAGAGCCATGCAATTGCTGAAGGTAGTCAGAAGTAGGTTGAGCTGATAGAGTGTAAGTCCAAAACCACAAACAGACCCAGTGTTCCTGGCAGAAGAGGAAGGCTTGTAAAGTTTCTGCTTTTATGCTGCTATTTAAAGCCTTCAGGTTCAGGATGAGTTATAGACTGCTGAGGCTTGTTATATTTCTTATGATGCATTGCTTTGCACTTAGTTTGAATGTTGCCTAGGTATAATGCTATTGTCTATTGTTGTTTAAAAATCTAATTCAATAGTAAGCCTGCATGGACAGGAGCCTCTTTTTCTGAAAAGTTAAAATCATAAAGTTAATGGTAAAATGATAGCTGCACTGACTTTTAGAAGACTCTAATCCAAATATAAATGATGACAGAAATAAATGTCACTGCCAATATTTCATGGAGTTAATTTCTGCATACTTGAATTAAAGTATTAAAGTATCCTCATTCTTTACTTTAAAAGAATAAAAGTATCCTCATTAATTATGAAAAAAGATAAGATGTGAATGGATTAGCATCAAAAAGTGCTTCAGTAGCAAGCAGTAGATCTTCTCATCTTCTAAGCCCAGAATTGTTTGCATTAGGGGGAACACTGTTTGTCTTCCAACACTGGACATTGGCTCTCTGAGAATTTGGCTTAACTGACTGCTCATGTTCTCTGTAGCAGGTCAGGAGGGAAATATCCTTCTAAGCATTCATCTTAACATTGAAGATGACATCATTAATGTAGTGTGAAACTGGGTAGAGACTGCAATTGAAGTTTTCCCCACAAAAAGGTTTATCAACAAAAATAACAAAACTCTTTAAACTTCCCCTTTTGCAGTTGGGACACAGATTCTTTATTTTTCTATCCCTTTTGCATAGTAATGTGTTCATCTGGTGCATCCTGTTGCTATTTGTACGTACTTTTGTTTTTTTGTTTTACAGCTGTGTGTTCATAGCTGGTTGTTAGTAACATGATTTGCCACATTACTTGTAAAATTGCCCTCATTTGTAAAATTGCAGAGTTAAAGCACAATTTCACACTGACTTTAGCATTTATGAATCACTACTATGTATGTATGGTATTATTAGCAAAGTAGTAAATAAACAGGCCCATTAGTTGGAGGTTCTTTCAGTGTCATTTGAACATTTTCCCAGCTCATGGACCAATATGACCCTTTACCTTATAACATTCCATCTGTATTGGCATCAGGTAATACTATTTTCCTGAATGATTTTTTTTACTTATTACTAATTATTTATTATTTTTTACTTATTACTTAGTGGACTGGATTCTCTAGGAAATGCGCCAGGGACACTGTAGAGTCATCTTCATCGATCATGCTCTACCACAACCACTTTAAACACCTCCACCACTTTTGTATAATCTTTGTTGCACCACACTCTTTCCATTTACACACTCTTCACTCTGGCACGGCAGAGTGATGTTCTGCTTCAGTATGACTAACAGTGGTAGGCAGGGGAGGGCTGTCGAGCCTGCAGCCTCTGTGTTGCTCTTTGCTCTGCTGCACGCTGCCGTGAGGGTGGATGAGCCACCCACAGGGATGGGAGCCCACAAGGACTCCGTTCACATGCATGCACAACTCCTCCTTCTATGGAAAGGCAGAGTACAGACCCTGTCAGATAGGGCTTGTGATCCAGTGCTGACAGTCATAGATACTAGCTGATGTTCCCAGCAGAGAAGGAGGGTGGTGGGAGAAGTATTGAGTGAGTGACTGCTGTCACTTTAATGTTCCTTGGCTCAGTACCTCAAATCTACAGGAGAGAGTTGCGCACTGTGGAGTGCTGGTTTCTGTTTGCCTCATTTCTTCATTATGTTCTTGTAGTGTTTTCATTTTACATGCTTGTTCATAGCCCAGTGCTAATCTTCTTATTTCAATCCCTCTTAAACATTGCTGCAGGTAATGCATTTCAAATGTGTTGTCTGTGGATTATTTGCACATTACAGTGACTGTCTGCTCTCCCATATCTTGAATTTGTACAACCACAATCACATATAATATTGAACACCAAATAACAGATAAAAATGATTGAAATCTTATTTTAGTAAATTCAATGTAGTTGTGGGATGGAGCTCTGTATTTCAAATGTTTTTGTTTGTTTTGTTGTTTGTGTTTGTATTTGATGTGGATTCTTTACCCTTATGGTGTACATATTTTATCCATATTTTAACGAAACTAATCCACATAAAACATTTATTAGTGTTAAATGAATATGTTCTAAATTAATTCTAATAAATGAAAATGTAGTTAATCATTTATTTATACTAAGGAGATGCCCTAATTTGGCTATTGGTTAACTGTAGAACTGTGACCTTGCCTAAGAGCTCTAATCAATCAACAGAATGCAAAACAACATCACTCAATAGCATATAGCATTTGCACCACCCCAGAGTAAACATTTGTCAAGAAGTTTCAAATGACTTCAATAGTAATGCATCCTCTTAGAGAGTCTTTCATTAAGAGAAGTTGTCTCAGAGCACGTCCACTGTTTGTTTTGTTATACCTGGCGATCTGTCAGCCTTCTCATTCTGAAATTAGTTTTGGCTATGCAATCCAGAGCTATATAATGCCATTAAACTGGAGAGCAGGTATAAAAATAGCCTAATCTAATAGGCCTGGCTCTCCTGTTGCCATTGTGGTATATGCCTGCTTCTCCTTAATCACTTTAATTCAGATTTCCCTCCCTGTGTAGTATGCACACTTTCTACATAAGGTCACGTGTTGTAAAGGTATTTTTTAAACTAAAACATTGTTTTCATCTGTGGGGTACTGTCATTTTACAACGTATTCATTTTGATGGCTGGATGATTTGCCATGCAAGGAAGTCATCATTTAAGAACCCCCTAAAATATATCTAAAGTGTGTTTATCTAAACACAAAAAGGATCTTTATTGTTTTACTCGTCTCAAGGTTAAGATTTTAAACATTTTTACAATATTTTATAATACCTGAGGAGTCAGAGATGGACAGATTGTGGGGATCAAGGTTGCTGTTCTGACCAAAGACTATTCTAAGTTACCCTCCAAGGCTTTTAGAGTAATTTGTCTTGTCCCAATTATTTCCTTAACAACCAAAAATACATGAATACATTTCTTAACCATTTTTATGCTCTTTTTAGAGAGATCTACTCTGGGTTTTTATTGTAGCCAGTTGTCCACGCCATCATCATGCCAGGGGGAGACCTCCTCTAACATACAGGGATCCTGCCATCTTTTCAAAAAGGCATCTAAAGGAGAATTGTCACTATCTGAGTCTGTCACTGTATAGGCTTATGCTTAAAAAGCACAGAATCTGTCCTATAATGGCTGACTCTGCATTTCTATCATTCATCAGTGGAGAGATGATCAAACAAAGCTATAACTCCCTCTATAGCTTTCTCACACACACTTTCCCTTCCCTGGAGGTGCAAGAGGACCCAATTACTGAGGTCACTTGAGCTAGACACTTCTCCAGTGGGCCATGCGGTGTGTTTGTCTTTGGTGGTGGCAGCAGGCACAATGGCCCCCACTTAGGTTGTGGGGTCGTGTGACGTCATCCCACGTCTCCTAGGCCACTGTTGTACTCTCCACACAATGCCATCCAATTCACTCCTCTCTCTGGGCCATTGACCTGGGATGATACACACACCTGAGGAGGGCACATCCAGGCAGAGGAGTTCTGTTTTGTTAGGAAGAGAGGAGGAACACAGATTAGGAATAGAGGAGGAAGACAGGTTAGGAAGGTGACAGATGGCTACATGGTCCAGCCTGCCAATGCCACACTGCTCCTCTCCTCAGATCCAACATTTACACAACGACATGTTCACAAACTAAAGGACTGTGTGGAACTATGAAACCTTTGTCTCTGAGGTTGTCTCATGGATTCAGCAACTTGCTGCACCATCTGAAGACTTTCTATTTATTGTTTTCTTCTTTATCTTCTTATTCACTAAATATGCTGAGGCAAAGCCTTTGACCAATATGAGAGTCACACGCTGGTAATTTCTTCATGCATGTGTTTCTGTTCATTCAATCAGTGAGATTTGCAAATATCAATCAGGATGACAAAGAGCAGAGCTCGATGTATGAATTGGCTATGCATGGGAGCGGGTTTACTCTTCTGGATTGTGCATGGGTGAATGTCTCAGGAATTCTGCTGAAATGGTGTTTAATTTGTGTCAGTTGTGCATATTTTAATGCAGGTCCTCAGATGAGGCCCGACCTGCTTTTGGGTGGAGCACTTGTGTTGGAATTGCAATGGTTGAAAGCAGTTGTACATCAGATATTTGAACGCAGTGATCGGCATTGAAAGCAAAGATTTGCTTACATTGACAGAGTTTTAGCAACATTATTGACAATATGCAGCAGTTTATGACTCAGTTGCTAGTTCTTTATGAAATGACAACTAAGGCAGAGCTAAAATACAGCAATAACAGCTCCGCAATATAGAGACTAAGGCTTTGTGGAAGCGTTTTGTATGAAATTACCCTTTTGTTAGTGCTTTCAGTGAGTAGATAACAAATCCTGTCAGTCCCAGGTAGCATTCTTCTGGCTTTAATGGACTACTGCATATCTGTGTGGTGAATGCTGATGAGGTGTAGAAAATGCAGAATCTAGATTTCAGCACTGAGAAAGAGAGGGGGGAGGTGGGGAGGAGGGCCACGAGGGCATTTCATTTGCCTTCTCCCATACAGTTTTAGAAGTGCCATTAAAATCCATAGTCAATAGCTGTACGGTAGCACTACCACTACCCAAGCAGGGACAAACTCATCCAAACTTTAAAGTGGCACAGGAGGTATGGTGGAAGAGCACGAAGCATTAATACATCTCTGGGTGAGGTGGTGGTGTAATGAGCCAGGTGAAGCACCTCTCACATTGCTGATGATTAATGGAGTGGGTGCACTACCCTGCAGGCTGACCAAGTTTTACAGGTGAGAGAGATAACATGGCATGTATGAGCAAGTTCGGTTGCTCCTACTTCCCATTTTGGCCTTACTTTTTCTCTCTCTCTCCTTTAGTGGCTCCATCTACTGTGCCCCCTATGAAGCCGTGGGGAAGGGAGGCTGAGCTCTTGGTACTGGGCATAGTAAGCTGTGCATCAGTAGCCTTCCTTCTCCTGACCGGGATCATCTGCTACAAGGCTATTAAGAGGTAAGGCTTACTTAACCTCATTACTTTCAACATGTGATTTTTTTAAAAAGCAACTGTAAAAATGTATCCTGATCTAATGGATTACCTGGTTAGAGCTTTAAGTATATAAACATCCTCACAGAACTTGGATTATTTCAATTGTCACCCAGTGCTGGTAAGCCTATGTTGATTTTTTATAAACATTTCTCAGGCAGGTAATAAAAAAGTGATCAGCTTTGCGTAAATACAATTCACACACACTAGGTATCTAATTTTCTGGTTGACACACACACACTACATATTAGTATTTTACAATATTGTGTTATGTTAAATATTGCTTGGTCAATTTGCTGTAATTCCCTGTATAGTAAAGGTAGTTCTTTCTTCTGTCACTTCCTGTTACCTGAAGTGTCAAAAACAAACAAACTCAGCTTTGCTCTAGATTTGATTAACACTGGACAATTGTGCATGTAGTGGGCAACCAACAATTTGAAATCACATGGAACATTAATTACATTAATGAGTTTCACTTATGTTTTCAAAGTTTGCTCTACAAATCACAATTGATTACACATTGAAATTTGACAAGCTTTCACGTTGCATCATCTTATCAGAACAAATTAGGCCATTATAATCCGAAATTTGTCTGAGAGCATATCAAATATGTACAATTTGCAAGATGAAAAAAAGTGAAAGTCACAAAAACAGTGAATGTCTTTAGTTTTGCTAACCAGAACATTTGGAAAATAAAGTCTCAAATAAATATAAGCTAACTTGATCCAAGTTAGGATATCCAGGTGTGCAGGGATTCAAAGGCACATTTTAGTCTAGCTAGATGTTAACTTACAAGTGTCCTTTAGTTAACAGACTGAAAATGATATTGAAGACTAGATGCCTGAAGGACTCTGTTCCCTCAGCTTTTACCTCTGTGTGAGGTTAACAGGTCACACTGTCTGTTGTTCTTACTGGAGTTAATACAGTCTAGCCATGAAGATATTCATTCTTTTCATCACACTCCATTGCAGACTGATAAAATCTGAACTGCTGATTCCTAAACCAGTCATTATCTGTAAATAAATACTATATTTGCATTCACTCTCCATCTTCTTACACAGAGAACAGAATGCTGATGTTGTGGTTTCAGTTCTGGAGGGAGTACAGGGTTGGTGTTTCAGTTTCTGCTTGAGGGTGGTGTTACACTTGTGTGCATCGTACTCCTGGTGCTCTTTGAGGTGAGACGGAAAGGTAACGTTGCGTGACCTGTCAGCCTGCGCCACTCCTGGTAACAGAGACGTGTCGTCAGGGGAGAAGCTGAGAGGCCCTGTCAGATCAGCAATAGACAGCAGAATGGCCCCAGGCAGCCCAGATCACTCACGCAAGCAGCCAAAATAACAACCGGCTCCTAGGCCTTTTTTCATGTGCCCCTGGGTCCATTATTATGACAGTTGGATTAAAATGAAAGATTGATGAGTTCATTGTGAAATGATTTGTTTTCCTCAAGGCAGTGAAGTTTGTGGCTCTCAGTTAGCATCGGCTTGCTTGGGAGACGGCCAGGCAAATCACTGTGGGCCTAATTGCAAAACAAAGGTTTTTAACATAATCTTTAGTGATATACTATATAATCTGTTCCCATCTATACTGAGAAATAAAGGGAGTCAACTGTGTTAACTACCGGACTTAAACTAATATCAATCATATCAGTACTTCTGTGGTCAAATTCGACTTAGTTGCAGGCGGAAGAAGAAACACAACACACCATTTCTTTTGGCAAAGGGTGAAGTGTTTGGATAAAACAGAGATATGCCAGAGTCTGGAACTCAAAATTTGTTTTGAAATGTGTGCTTTGTTATAGAAATGAAATATGAAGTGTTTTACTTTGTGTTTTGTAGTCATGCTTTTTTGGATAATACTCAGACACGCTAAAGTGAGAGAGTCCAGATGATACAGGGTAACTAGATGACATCCAAACTAATGTTTACATGTGCATGTCTTGCTGAAATTAATCATTTATTTGTGCAATCTGTTGAGTATCCCCTTTTGGCTTTTAAACAGGCACATTATTACCTCCTCATGTTAGAGTAATTTGAAATAGAGAGCATGAATTCATATGTAATATGTTGTATTTTTTCCCAGAGAATTTAGTGAAAGAAAATCAACTCCCAATGGGTAACCCAGCTGGCATCTGTTTTCTTGCTAATGAGCTTTACCCTGTCTGCCAAAATGAAGAGAAGCATGTCTAGTGTTTCTTCTTATATACATGCAAACTCATCATTTATCCATATGCCAAATGACCGATGCAAACAGTGCTTCTTGAAACAGTCACTGCATCGTCCCAGTAAAGACTGAGATTATTACCCCAATCAGTGCTTTATGGCTTCTGTGCTCTGGAGCCTGGTGTGCATCATTTATTGTAATGAGTTTAATGGGATTAAACGCACTGGAGTGGAAAGCCAAAGCTTTTTTCTTTCCTTGAGTGGTTTATCAGAAAAGCAGATGACAGTGGAGAATTCAGTTTAAAGGGGCTTTCTAATAGCTAAACTCACAAACTCTGGGATTTTGGATTACTGACATATTTTTGAATATTTTCTGTCTTGGATATACCCCAGCCTATCACAGCATGCATGTTGGTGATGTAAGTGGAATATAGTGCTCTTTTTCCCTCCCCCTAAGATATGCTGAATATGCAGTACTATTACATTCTGCCACACAGTGTTACAATGAGCTCTGTGGCCTGAAATAACTTTTTGGGTGGACTACATTACATTTGAAAGGCAAATTAGGCTTAGCCTATTTTGGTACTGTGTTGTAGCTTTAGTGTCTTTAGAGAGGATGTCACTGCTAAAATGGTCCTGACTGTTTCAGTGTGCTCAGATGTTTTTGGTCTACAATATCATATTTTTCTCTAAAAGGGGTGTGTTTGATTTCTGACTTGGCTGCAAAATGATATAACTTTTATTTTCTTGATTGTCAACATTTACTTATTCAGTGAATAAAGAGCTGACCTATGATGACAGCAGGGCCATTTTGCTCTGTGGCAATCATTTCTTCTTGAGACTGTGTCATTTCCTCTCTCATTTATAATTGGGTGTCTGTATGCTTTAGTAATAACAAAGCAAAAAGGTTTTTGAGTGGAAAGGAGAGGGTTATATATGTCCCTGCAGCACCTCATATGTGGGCTTGTCATGCTAGTCATGCTATTGCCATTGTCTGAGGTAGATTGGGGGGATTCGGTGGGCTGTTGACTCTCCTGGAACAGAGCTTCTGGTTACCCACTGTCTTCTTCTGCAACTAATTTGTCAAAAAGACAGCAGCAAGGTGCTGCAGCAAAGAAACAGAGCATGTTGACATAGTAATTGAACACAGAACATGACAGATGTCACACTGTGCCTCTCAGTTACTGCATTTAAAGAACAAGCCTTTTTTGGCCCTGTTTGCTGTGTTGCTCTTGTTACCTCGGGTGTTTGACAGTGTCATTTAATGTCATGTTTATTTCCACAGAACAGGAGCTGAGCACATATTTGTGTTTGCTTCTTTAGACTTTCCTACTGACAAGAAATCAGAACACACAGTAGCACACTTTTAATCAATGCTCCTATTTGTTACTTAACAGTAAAATCTCCACTTTCTATTCTCACTCTGTCACATTATTTAAAACTCCCTGAGACAACCCAGAAACACCTCGTACTTCTAACATGGAAACAAGAGGCCAATCTCAGCTGACTTCCTCTCTGGTTTTAGTGGAGAGTGAGCACTCATTGCTGTACATTCCAAAGAGCCTGTGTGTGAAATATTTATTTCAGCCTGTGATGTTTTGCGTAGCCACCTGCCATGTGTGTACTACACAGTATGTATTATTGATGGCTCAGAAGCTCATGTGGGGGTGAGGCTATGCCTGTGTTAGGCTCTGCTCTGATATTCTGGGCCCCTTCTCAATGAGGAAGGCCTCTGTGCCATGCATGCTGTTCCCACAGGAGCTGGGTTTCACTCTCATGCCCAATGAATAGTCAGTCGGACAAAATGGTAACCCAGACAAGGAAGATAACTATATTGGGAGAGCATTGATTTAGATCAGACTACATGGTTAAATATTAGATTAACTGGAAAACATTTTGAAGACTTCGGATTCTTTCAACAGTACATTAGCAGAATCATAATTTATTCTATATATTTATTTATGTAATAGCTAATTTCCCACTTTGAAGGCCACTAATTGCAGGACATTCATGCAGTATGTGTTTACTTGCAAGTAGACTGCCTGGTTTACTTTTCTTTCTACTTCGATTTATCAGAGTCTCTTCCATTTATCACATTTATCCATTTATCTGTCTTCTAACATAGAATAAAGACCCACTTTTACTTGCATTGCTACAGAAAAGTATGTACTTTCTTTGTGTATATTCCTTCTGACAGAGTTCTAGCTTAATGGTATCCTGAGACTCGGGCCTAATATTCTAGTATAAGGATGTCTTTTGTGGAGACAACTAAGCACTACTGTAAGTTGCTCTCTGCTAAATGCTGTAGTTTTAAAAATAAATAAATTCATTTAAAAAAATAACCTGAACAAATTTATATTAGTTCCAGTTATCCTCATCACTCCTGTATGACCTGAGAATGCTAAGCACTCAGTTCTGCCATGCATTGCTAACGGCTGATCATTCTAAAGTCTTGCCCTCCAAAAATTCACAAACCAGAAATTGGTGATGAGCTTTTCAAAGCCAGGTTCTCTCTAGTGCCATTGCAGGTCAGTGAGAACAGGTGGTAAGAGCCACAGTCAAGGGGAGGAAGGGGGTGGGCCAAAGAATGGAGCGGGAGCAGCTGAGCCCAGGGTTGGTGGAGACAGAGCGGAAGCAGCTGAACCCCGAGGTGGTTGAGTCAGAGCGGGAGCAGCTGAGCCCCAGGGTGGAGTAGTGTTGGCTCACTGTCCAGCTGGCAGGGCATCAGTGCATGGAGCCTGGTGCAGCATAGTATGACAGTATGCAGCAAACGTGCAGCTCCCCAAGAGCCATAGCATTATACAAGGCTGGCAAAAAAAAAACACAGTTAGGCCTCCTGTCTCTGTACATCACTCTGGAGAAGCAGCAGATCTGTGAGTTAATGAAAATACATTATAAATATGTGATCCCATAGATTGTTTCTATGTATTCTGCCATTATAGTCTTAATTTGGTTGGCCCATTTGAATTGTCAGCGGTGCCGTGCTATCACTGTTGCTGGTTTTCCTGCCTCTTGCTATGCACTGTATAGCACTGTATTGGTCCATGAGACCAGTCCTGAGGAGCCACCTATAGTCTACACCAATGATTCAGAATCTGCCTAAGCCATTTTTAACAGTCCTACATAATTAATTGCAGTTTTCACAAACAAACATTTAAAAACCTGCAACCAAGGCAGTGGTATATAGAACACTGAATAATAAAAAGACTATCATAGTTATTCACAAGTGTACATGTAATTGTTATGTACTAGTGATGATGATGATGATGATGATGATGATAATGTATCATTGCATTGTCACTTCATATTCCGCACATAAAACACGTCTAAATGACATAAAACTATTACAATAACATACACTACCATCAAAGTAAAGTAATATAAAACACAACCACACACAGCTCCAGATCCCATAACAAGATAACCTGTTCAAAAAGTACAATTAAATACTGTTCATGAGACAAAGGTATAGGCAGAAACAGAACTATGCTGCAGTATCCTATACCGACTACCTGAGAGCAGCAGTTCCTTCATAACTCTTTCTACTCTAAATAGTCTCCACTTACTCACTGCAATCCCTTTTTATAAATATTTTATGTTTTCAATTAATAATCCATGACAGTTGTCAGGTATTTATACTCTTCCCCAGTTGCAATACAGTTGCAGCTGCTTGTTTGTCTGAGCCAAATCTAAAATCAATTTCCATTTCCTTCATTTTCTTAGCATTCAATTCAGAGATGTTGGTCCTGTGCTACAAAACAAATCTGTCAGTGTGCCTTCTATATCAGCTGTCATCCTAATAAATTAAACCCACAATTGCTGTGACAACAGAATATTTTCAGACTGAAAGATTGATATAAGTCCATATGTAATAAGTAGTGTATAAAGTGAATAAGACTGTTCAAATTGTGCTTCTCTGTAGTGCTCTCAAAATGGACGTAAGGCCATCACATAAGGGTATCACAGGGCGTAAGGCCATCACATAAGGGTATCACAGGGCGTAAGGCCATCACATAAGGGTATCACAGGGCGTAAGGCCGTCACATAAGGGTATCACAGGGCGTAAGGTCGTCACATAAGGGTATCACAGGGCGTAAGGCCATCACATAAGGGTATCACAGGGCGTAAGGCCATCACATAAGGGTATCACAGGGCGTAAGGCCGTCACATAAGGGTATCACAGGGCGTAAGGCCGTCACATAAGGGTATCACAGGGCGTAAGGCCGTCACATAAGGGTATCACAGGGCGTAAGGCCGTCACATAAGGGTATCATAGGGCGTAAGGCCATCACATAAGGGTATCACAGGGCGTAAGGCCATCACATAAGGGTATCACAGGGCGTAAGGCCATCACATAAGGGTATCACAGGGCGTAAGGCCATCACATAAGGGTATCACAGGGCGTAAGGCCATCACATAAGGGTATCACAGGGCGTAAGGTCGTCACATGTATTTTAGGAAAGCAATATGATACAAAATATTATATTCAGCATGTACATTAAAAGGTCCTCAGTTCCCCTCCCCTCCTATATACAGTTTGTTAGGGATTATAGAATACTTCAGGTTTATGACATACCTCACTGAGAATATGATTCAGTATTATTTTAAGTGCTTCATTATAACCAAAGTAAGGACAAGTGGACAATAGTCATTTAAAGTATGTTTAAATTCCGACCTCAGTGACCACAGCAACATCAGCGACCAGTGTGCTGGACTTTTGAATATGAGATTTATTTTCCTAATAGTCTGGTATATAGACTGGATAAATGATCTATAGAGACTAGTGTAGCTATATAATGTACATTATTATTGTGTTTCCAAAATAGGAGGGAGACACGCGCCCAAACATTTCTTAGAACTGGGCATTAATGGGACACTGAAATATAATCTGAGTGAATGAAACAAAGACAAATGCATTACTTTCACTGTTAAACGTATATAAAAAATAAAAAATGACATCTGTCCTTATATGTGTCATGATTGGTCACCCTCCTGGCGTCCCTGTTTCCTTGGTTTCCCAGTCATGTCTGTTTTCTTGTACTTCCTTGTTCCATTCCTTGGTTTAGTTTGCTTTACTCCTTGTCTGTTCCTTACTTCCAGTCCTTGTTTTGGTTCTCCTGGTTCCTATGTTCACCTATGTCTGGTTAGTGCTTAATTGTCTTGATTATTTAAGTCCTATGTTTGGTTCCCCATGTGTGGAGTCATTGTCGTTATTTGCATTCTGCCTCTCACCTCGTCCCTGCTAAAACATTACAATATGTCATTTGGTCCACATGCCCTGATCTGAAATATATTTTTATCAGCAATTAATTAATAGTGTGCTTTTTAGTCATTGATCCATCTACTGTATAGATTCACATTATACTGTTAAGTGGGGAGAGTTATACAACAATTTTAACTACCTTAATTGGACACATTATAAATGGTGCTTTCTGGTATATTTTTCAGATTTCTTGTTTTCACACCCTGCCTCTCTGGCCCTGAGAAATAAAATGAGGCAGAATTTTTTCCAAGTGTAAATCAGGTGACACCGGCGGGGGATGTGTTTAAGGAAAACCCAGCAGCCCCAGGACTTCTCCCATGTTTCCAAATGACTGATGTCACCTGCAGAGCAAAAGGATGGCCTCATCAGCCCTGCCCAAGGGACAGAGAATTTTTGGCACCCTGAGCTAGCACTTCTAAACATTCAGTCACTCTCTGTGAGGTTTATTTCTGTAAAATGTTTAGTTGACATGTATGAAGAAGCCCAGTTTATTGAAACTGATAAAGACTACATTGGTGGGGGGTGGGGGGGGTGTTCCCCTTCAAGTCATGCTTACACAAAATTACAAGTCAGAATGTGTAGACACAACATGTGTGTAGTGGAGTATATGAGCTAGATGCCATAGTTAGCATCACTGACATAGGTCTTGGTTTCCATGGTATCGCACTCTTCTGTACTCTTTTGTAGAGTCATTATCTCTCATTGACACCATGACAGATCCTACCAATAGCTTCTACTGCCATTGGTCATTTCCCAGTATCCTGCAATAAATCTGTAGATTCACTTTGTCCTGGGTGCCTGCTGGAAGTTAGACATATTAGCGCTTTCATGTTGTCCCAGACACAAAGGTTTGCTGGCTCTGCTGCAAACAAATTTAGAATGAATACTGAACTAAGACTGGCAAACGTAATGTTTTTGGTTTAACTAGTGAGTTACATCTACCATGTTACTGGCATCTGTGTATGTGTAACTGGAATAAAGAGGTTTATTTTAATGAGTCAAAGTCCAGTTTATGAAATTAGCCCTGGTCTCCAGACAGATCTCAGAGGACTGTTGTGCAGTAGAAGCAGCATTTGGAAAGGTCAGGTTGTTTTCTTTTTTTCATTTCAATTTTCATCCTTCTCGTCTTGCTGCCAAAATGAGGAATCACATCTCATTCAGACTGGAAGTAGCATTTACTTGTGTTTTTAGACATGTGTTCTCAAATGCATGCATATTTAAAAAAGGAATTCATATCACTAGCCTTTGTCTGAACACAGAAGAATGGAACTGGAGCAAAGCTTAGTTAGCCACTAAGCCACATAAATTAGCCATTAATCATTTATGATTATGATTAATTGCTATTTCAAGTGTCATTTCTTAAAATGCTTTAAATTAGGTCTTACTTTATCTCTCTCCCTTGAGATTTCCTTTGTTATCCTCTGTGTAGATACAAAGATTTGCAGTGATTTGCACCATCCTTTCCTCAGATATTCTTCAATGTCAGTTGTGACATGCTGCCCCATATAGGATTGTTCATCATACATGTCTCTGTTAGCAAGTGGTATTTATGTCAGGAGCACTCCAATGCTTTCTAGTTATTTTGGAACACTGATGTGATGAACAACATTTTGATTAATAATATATGTCTATTTGGACTTTTGATTATACAGCCTTTTACGGTGTGTCATACTAATTGGTTCTGGAAGCATTTGGCCAGATGCAAGACACACATCAAATGTGTAAGGAACACACCAAGCTGTTAGATAATAAAGCTCATGGAAAATTATTCACTCACACATTGACATTCTGTTTTGGCCTTCACTGGGAGCTACAAAGAAGCAGCAACCTTCAGACTACATTATCTATATCTATATATATCTATATATCTATATATATCTATATATCTATATATATATATATATCTATATATCTATATATATATATATATATATATATATATATATATATATATATATATATATATATATAATAAGCACAAATATATAATGTATAATGTATCCACTTCTATGTTATATGTGTTTATGTGTGTAACATACTGAATGCATAATGTTATGTATTTTGTTATGAATGTTATAAACAAAAATTATTTAAAAATTTATAATAACCATTTAAACCATTTAACCCTTTAGGTGTGGACAGTGGTAGCTCAGTGGTTAAGGTACTTGCCTTGTAATTGGAAGGTTGCTGGTTCATGTTGCCATGGTTGGGCCCCTGGGCAAGATCTTTAACCTTCAATTGCTCAGCTTATACTCATAATTGTAAGTCACTCTGGATAAAAGTGTCAGTCAAATGCCATAAATGTAAACATAGAATCAGGGGGAAGCCAGAGCCTTCCTTACAAACTTATACGTTTATTTCCCTTGATTTGAATTAATTTTTATTAAAATTTCTCCTTCAAAAATGGCAGAGAATGCTCTGCAGACATACAGATGTCTAAAGCATGCCAGAAGTCAGAAGGTGAATTGATGGAGGTCTTAAACCTTTTTTTTTTTCTGTACAGGAAACCACTCAGAAAAGAAGAGAACGGAACCAGCCGAGGAGAGTATGCCATGAGCTCTCGCTGTAAGCAGCAGGTTGTAGAGACCAACAGCACTGGAGTATAATGCCCATAACAGCGCTGAACCACTATAAACTTTCGTCGCACCACATCACTCCCATTTCTTTCCCACAGACTGGAGGGGTTAGAAGATGGATGAAACATACAGAAAGAACTTATGAAAACACTCGTAACCATGGCTCTGCTTGAGTGGAATATACTAATACTTTAAAAAAGCCCAAATGACAAATAAGTGCTGGTTGATGACTGACATGTGACAGTATCAGAAAGGTATGAAGAAAGCACGGATCCAAGAGACCCTTTAAGTTGGACTAGATGACAGCTGCCAGTATGATGACTCTAAAGCTGTCAGGTCCTGTGACACCTCAGAGCTCCCTTGGAGGACTACAAGTAAACACCAACAACCAATCAATCACATGCACTTTCTGTTGAATGCAATTGACGTCTTAAGACTTCTGCTCGCCCCTTTCTTTCTGTTTCTCTGCGATTTCCTCCCACCTCACCTCATGTAAAAAAAGAGGGCCATACTGCTTTGTAAGTTCTAGTACACTTTACATGGCCACACATCCAGATCAAGCAGATGCTATTTGTGCACTCAAGAGGAGCTCAAGAACATGCTTTTTTGTATAACTATGCAACTGGAAAGGACTGAAACCTAGTGATGTATGTTTAAGTTAGTATCATTCGCTGCTAATCAGCATTACAAACTGCTATTGCTGATCAAGCAGTGTGAGAGTTTCTGGCCAATTACTTGTTCTAATGGTAGTACTGTACATTTGAAACAGACTAATTCAGCTGTAACTTGCCCTCACTAAATATATCCGTAAATTAAAGACTGTTATTTAACTAGGGCTACGTAATGAAACAAAACCAAACCAACAATATCAAAATTTAAAATGTATAAAATGAGTTCTTTTTGCAATTCAATATTTGTTTGCCTTTGTATAGGTTATTGGAGTTACTTAAACTAAAACTCCAGAAGTTTTCGTGTTGCATTGTAACAAGCAGATGGTCATCAAAGATTTTTTTGAAATCACACAGTGAAAAAGAGAAATATTGTATGCATTATACAGTTTCTTACTATAAAGTAACATAAACCTTGGTATTCCTTAAAAACCAATATTATAAGAAATCATGTGCTAGGGAAGTTATACCTTGCTTTGTATACTTATTTGTTCCAAATTGGGGTGGGGGGGGGGTTGTTGGAGAGTCTACAATTTATTTATAGGGCATTTACCGGTCATTTTCTGTTAATACAAACTACTTTTAGTTACGAGCAATTTTGATTTACTAAGTCTAAAATATAAAAGTATTTTAGGCATAGATTACAGAGCAACAAGCACAGTGAATTACAATTTTTCATTCATAATGCAATATTTGTGCTATTTATTATTATATATTGAACATAACAGCCACCATTACTATCATATTAGTACTTGTTATTTTGTCTACAAAAGGTAATTGTTTGTATGTTATTTTGTTAGTTTAATTTCCTTTAGTTGCTTTCAGTAATGTTCTTATAAAACAGCCATTTGTTAGCATTTTTGTTACACTCATGGATTTTACTGCAAGATGCTGACTTTGGAGTTAACATTCATAGTTGCATGAAAGGGATGTTGATGCTTTTAAAAAAGTTTTTAAAAAATCACACACCTTATATTGCTCTTGTTGGATTTGACTAGATTAAAAAACCCAAAGATGTGATGTAATGATAGTGATGTAACTTTCCTATATAGTGCAATTCAACAGTGAATCATTGAGATTTTAAATGTTTATCTAACTCACCAAGTACATAATGCATACAACCATCTACACTGTTTCATTCTGTAGAATACACTCTTACAGCTATCTTATCCTCTTATAATATCCCTTCATCCATTAAGTGTATTCAAAAAATAAATGTGTATTATAATGAACAAAATTACATGGAATCATATTGCATGGATGTAAATATTATTTGCCTTCCTGACTGTATTGTGTACAGAGTAAGAAAAATATGTTTATAGGGATAAATATATGTTGATGTGGTATCAGAACATACTATGTGTTGCTGTTTGTCTGGAACAAGCCATTAATGTATATTGCAGTAATCAAAGGTTGTTGCACAATTTATGCATCACATATCAAAATGTTTAACATAATATATATTGTGCTTTGATCTAATTGCAACATGCTGGCTTTTGTAGTTTTAAATAAAATTATACTATTGAATCTTATCTAGTGTCATTTTTTTTTATTCTAATATAAGATACAAGTAACATAAATCCTGAATTATTAGTTAATGGTCTTATTACCATATATATATTATGAACTTAGAAACATATTTATAAAATTAAAAGTAGTATAAATTAATGACTTGATAATGCCTAAAATTATGCTTTCTTTTTGTGCTACTAGGTTTGAATCTTTGGACTGTTTTCAGTTTTATTAAAAGTCATCATTATGAAAAGAATTTCCATCTTGGATGATAATCATAATGTTCAGTTATCATCATGATGTATAGAGTATTCATATTTCATATCATATTTCATATATAAAATTGTTTTAAACATGCCATCTTAAAATTCCAGTGTTTTTAAAATATTTATTATTATACTGTGATATTAGTAGAGACATAGTAAATACTACTGTCTATCTGCCAATCCTTTCTAGAAATGTAATTTAGAGGAATAAATGCCAAGAAGCTATTTCCATAAAGAACACCGCATACTGTTTGATCTCATTTTCAGAGGATGGGTTTTACTTTAGTGTAGGTGAAGATGATGGATTGCCTGGAAAGGTTTGGCTTAAGTCAAGAGAAGCTCATATTCCACTTGTATTTGGAAGAACAGATTGCCAACTGGTTACTTTGTGTTGATAGTGTCAGTTATGTTGACAGTAACAAAGCTGCATGCCAGTTTTTGGCTTGATTTAGATTTTAATTCAAAGCTTAAACTCAGTTAAAACTAGCCTTGACATTAATTCACGCATTATTAATGCAATGTTGACATTGTTTTAGCTACATGGGACAGATTTATAAGAACATCAGTGAGGAAAAGACATTGAACCAGGTACACACAAGTTCTGTAATTGCCCTTGTCCTAACCAAATCCACAAGTCTCAAATGTTGAATCAGAAAACAGGATCACTGGCTCATAATTTTAATTTCAGATATGCATTGTCAGTTCATCAATATCTATACAGTGATACTGCAAATGCATTGCTGTAGATAATAGAGGAAGAGCTATAGTGTTTAGTTGGCAGAGGCTAGAAGAGTTTTTGCCAACCTCCCTGTCAGACGTGCCATTTGAAGATAATGCCATTAGATGGCCGGGGCCATTTGGAACGCTGATGCGGCACTACAGTCCACCAAGACTGGGCTTGCACGGGAACAAAGCCATCCCAACAGCCTGCAAATCGCTCAGGATGAGCGGGAATAGAGAGATTGCAGACTTCCTTTTGGGTCCAGAAAGCTTCTGGATAAACAGCTCACCCTGATGAGACTGTGATAAGTGGTGCAGGCTGGATGCTGGATATCAGTGCTAACTTTTGAGCTTAAAATGTATAATAACTTAAATGATATAATAGCTACCATATGCCAAAAAAACGTAAAATACACTTTGTAAGAAAAAAACCTTTGTGAAACTAAAGACCTCTGCCAGTTGTTTTTTGCACGTGTGTACTTCTTTGTGTCTTTCTGTGTGTGTGTGTGTGTGTGTGTGTGTGTGTGTGTGTGTGTGTGTGTGTGTGTGTGCGTGCGCATGTTTGTGTGCGTGTGTGTGTGTTTTATTTTCAGGACTGGAACACCACATTCAGCGTGTGCTGGGACAATAACAGGCTCAGCTGTGGCTTCCCATGCTTGAGCAGCAGCACAGCTGAAGCCAGGGCCTTCTGGGCCATATGGATCCACTGAAATGGACTGGAGGAGATAATCCTTGGCCCCACCCCTGTAAAACAAAACCAAGGCATCACCACTAATGTGGCTCAGCATATTTGCATTTCATTGGTCCGAGGCAGGGAGTGTCAACAACAACATCTGTGAAAAATGCTTCCCTCTGCACTAAAAGCAGCCTTTGGCACAGCACGAAAGACACAATTACAATAGGTACGTGAATAACTGAAGGGAAGATGAGAATGGTGATGCACTATGGGTTCTCTAAACTAGCTGTGTAAACCAGGCAGAGATGTAAGTGTGTTTTCCAAAGAACTTTACAATTGCATTTGTTTTCAGTTCTCCAAACTGTAGTAAGAAATTATCTAAATAGTACGTAAATAAAGAAATAATTCCAATGTTGTGTCAGTGGAATGAATAATGCAGCCTTTGGTGCATGTAGCTCAGTGGTTAAGGTACTTGACTTGTAATTGGAAGGTTGCTGGTTTAAGACCTGTCACTGTTGGGCCCCTGAGTAAGCCCTTAACCCTCAAGCTGTAATTGTAAGTCGCTTTGGATAAACGCGTCAGGTAAATGCACGTGCATCTTTTAACACAAACGCTCCACCTGTTGGAAACATGGAAAAGTGCAGTGCCAACTTTCCAGCCACAAGTAAATAGCTATGTGATATACCTAATATTATAAGCATGAAAAAATAAACATCCTATATTTTATATATATTTTAAGTTTTATATGACTTAAAATATATTTAACATCTTTTTTTTATTACAGATTTCTTTTAAAATAACATTTGAAATGCTGAGTGTGCTCGAAAAAAAACATTCATAGTCCTTGCTTAACTTGAAAACGTGATTTTTTTAGTCTGTTGATTGTTAGTTATTGCATCTAAAACATGTTTGAGCTGGTAACACACATCCAACCTTTCTCTTCAACCTAACAGCAAATGTCACATTCAGCATCTTTCTCAGTCACTAACGTATTAGCAGTCATTGGACTATAGGATTAACAATGCTAAGCAATAAAGGAGAAAAATAAATAAGCAAATACAGCTCAAAATACAGAGCCCTCACTCACATTTATTCTCACTTTTACATCTAAAAATAGTGTGTGCATTTAAATTTTTAGGAGGTTATTTTTAGGAAATATTTTGAAAGCAGTGTGCCACAATATAAACGACCTGATGTTTTATTTAGAAGCTCAAAATGAGAGGAATAAAATATCAGGAAGTCATGGGATGAAGGCTGTGCTATTGAGATAGTGCTCTAATTGAACTTTATCTCATTCAGTTCATTCAGTGTCCTATGGTGTTTTATGACCTGTCTAAAAGAAACAGGCAAAAAGAGAATGCCTAAACATACATATGCATCACATATGGATTCAGTACACTCTTAATTGTTCTTTCTTTTCAGTCTTTCTGAGTGAAGTACAAAGTATATACTTTATAAAGTATATTATTTTCATACGTCAAAGCACAGAGAGTAAATAGGAAAAAGACGGATATTAGAAGAATGATGGATTGTGAAGTAGAAGACAAACTCAAAGCCCTGAGTATAGCTAATGACCACATAGAAAGTGCTAAGACCATAAACAATTATTTTTTGCCCACTCAAGAAAGACAAGTACTACATAAAAACAATAAGAGGATTATATGTAGGATATTACCTATATCTTCAATGCCTACAGTAATGTATTACTGTGTAATATACATTACATAGTGTATACAAGGGTGAAAAATATATGTTACCTTGCACAGGAATGTTTAGTGAATAGTATGTATGTCAGATGCTTGACTTACATGATCTCATCTAACCATAACAAAAATAGAATAAAGAAGAGGGAAACTGTGAACATGAATGAAGAATCTGAAATGTTACAATCATCCAAATGATTGTATACACTTTTTTGTGGTAGTAACAATGTTTGCATCTGTAAAATCTGATAAATTAATGTAACAGAAGTGCAAAGCACAGGAAAGACTTCCAGGCTACCTTAGCACTATTCACATGTGATCATCATTACCTTTCTTGGGCGTACGCCTTAATGAATCAGTGATTTCTGCGAAATCCCACTACACACACAAGGGCTGTCCCAAGGACAGTGTCACCCAAGGACAATGTTACCCAAGGACAATAAACTTCACTAGGCTATGGGGCCACAAATAAATATTATTCTCTACTAATAGAGAATCATTCAGAAAAGAGCAAAGATATGCTTAACTTAACACTAGGCTTTAGGAATGATGCAATGATATAATGACTTTTGTTTAGTGTTAAAAGAACATGATCAAATGTTAGTTTAGATGTGCAGAAGTGCAAATCCTAAATGTAGCCTAACACACTCCTGCGCTTCTGTAACAGGAACAACTTATTATAATTAGTCAAGAGGAAAAGGACATTATGTCCTGAGCCATGGGCATAACAGGAAATGAAGTCTGTACTGGAGAAAGTATTGTAGTCTATTTACATGTTACTCCATAAAAGATCTTTCTCATCCTGCCAAAAAGACCAAGAAGCACATACTGCCACCTAACATTTAATGTAGCGATGGAAAGAAGATGAAAATACATCTGGTTCAGCTTTCTCAAAAATGAAGTGTGCATCCTGCAATTCTGTGCTGTTCATTTTAATCTCTGCAGGTGATCTGATTAACAAACATGGTTATTTAAAGTAATGAGTGCACTGCAATAGATAATGATAATAAATCATTATCCCCTGCCCTTCTATAATCAAGAGAGCCTGGAAAAATACACAGAGCTCTTTCTCAGAGCACACAGTTCCTGGTTTTGCAAGATTGTAGGGGCTTACGTTCTTCCATCTGAAGATGATATTGTTTTATCCTTGGGCTGAACATTGGCATCAGCATCGAACCTTAAAATGGGAGCGTTAATGGATCACACTGTAGAGCCAGTGCCAAATAATGTACCAAATGTACTTCACTGTACACCTGTATAACAGTTGTTTTGATTTTTATTTGGTATTTTAACTATAGAAAACAGTTGTTTTAAGCAAGTTGTTTATTGATAGCATTAATCCCTTACCCCTGAAGAACCCGCCACTGGGTCCAGACTTATTCATCATTCTTATATGTGTGTACCTTAATGCGTTTAAAGCCTTCCCTCTACTCAATAACATGTACTGCATTTGGAACACCACTGTCAGTAAAACTCTTCACCCATAAATCTTGGATGGAGCCTGACCTTGACAAACATCAGCGTACTGAGTATATCAGAATGCTGGTTTTTCTCTAACCAAAAGATATAATGTTATGTGCCAGCTTGGACCACAAAACATTATAGTTTTACAAAAAACATTTGACATGCATATTGTTTTTACAGCATGAGATAATTGCAAATTAATGTCAGGCAACAAGGCAGAGAATACTGTATTTATTTCAGGACAAAATGTGCAAATGTTTCACATGGTAAGTGCCAATGGAAGCATCCACTACAATGGCATTAGGGGCCACAGTCCTAAGGCATTAAACACCACTGAACAGTGAAATCAGTGAGATGAAACCAATGAATCTTTCCAAATGAATATTTTTTTCCTATATTTTGTAATTTTATCATTTACCCTTATTATGTATCTCATTATTTGATGTAGTATTACTATTAATGTGGTGAATAATGCTTTAGAGGCAGCCAGTATTTTCTACTAGCATGTGGTTGCTGGCTGCTGATTGGTTGCTGTTGTCTTCAGGTGGGTGGAGGCTGGCGCCTCGTCCGGTACTCTGGGATATGGTGGAGAATCCAGCCGGCTGGAGTCAGGAGAGCAATAGCAAACATTGACATGACAAAGAAACTTTGCTGTGGGGAAACCAGAACAGTGAGAGGTAAATGAGGCATTGCCCTAACAAATGAACAGTAATAACTACAGTCCTTAACCCTCAACTGAACTGTGTACATTCAGAATTGTAAGTCGCTTTGGATAAAAGCGTCAGCTAAATACTGTAAATGAAACCAATACATTATCATATGCAGAAAAATGCAATATACTTTTTAACTTGTCCTGAATAAAACAACTAAAAAGATTGCCTTTTTTGGTGTTATGTTAAATGTTTATTGTGCTTTTATGTCAGCTCATTAATCTTGGGAATTGTGACAGTTTGTTCTCAAAGTACTTGAACACTAATTATTGTATATGCAATCAAACCCACTGGCCTCTATGTCACAGATTTTATTCTCTTCTAGATCCAAAGATACCTGAATCAAGTAATCAAGGACTTGATAAGATGGTTATTGTAAACAAGTATGTCTGAGGTAAAATAAACATATTATGTACAATTTTACATATAGATTGCAGGACTATGTTTTCAACACTACATAAAATATGTAATTCACAGTAATGTGTGAAATAATCAATGCTGATGATTTTATTGGATCTGTTTTTATGATAACTATTTTTAAAATAAAATAATCTTTAACATGTCATGTTATATTCCACATAGTACCATGTAGATTAAAAAAAATAAATCTAGGGCAATGGTGCATCTTCATCCTTGTTGAAGTTAATTAATGTGCCATTAATGTATAAAATTCTGAAGCAGCTCCTTTACACTAAACTGAGTTTAGTCCAACAAGCACTACAAATGCAATTTGCTAAAATGCATTTTAGCAAACTGATAGAGTATTAAAATGTAAATAGGATAAACCTCAATACTCAAATTCATTCTGACTGGTAGCTACCTAGACTCTTCTAAAACCATATCATCACTGTTTAAGTCAGTTGAAATGAGGAATCTTTCAATAACAACAAAGCTGTTTCACTTACCCCGGGTCCAATCTTGCTCTTGGGTGGCTTGCTATAGATGCTGCACCTTCGCTTCTGCAGAATGACCCTGGGCCAGTTCACACTCCTGTGCTGCAGGGCCCGACTCAGACCCACCAGCATCTCACCAGCAGTAGGGGTCAGAACAAGTGACTGTGCGTGTGTGTGTGTGTGTGTGTGTGTGTGTGTGTGTGAGAGAGAGAGAGAGAGAGAGAGAAAATAAGTAAGCGAGGAAGAAAGAGAGGGGTATGTGCTGCATGCACCCCTCTGGAGCTCTCCTCTCAAGTGCTGGAGATGAAGACTGTGCATCCTCTTAAACTGGACAGGATGTGGACATTATTCTCCAAACCAGCCCACCCAGAGGGAGTTCCTGAAAGGTGGTTGCCGTGGACCGGAAAAACACAACACCTGGCTGTCTGCTCTATGTACATTCAGTGCCATGTGGAGTACAATGCTGCCTAAATTATGATCTGATTTAGGGACTAGATTAGAGGAAGGGAAAAAGTGGGGGGGGGGCAGCCAGCTGTGCTTTTCTGCAGCACTGGTTCATACATATTAGTTATGACATTAGACAAGCAGATCTTTGTTGTCATCTTTTGCCAGACAACACAGGACTCTTGCCTATTCATGGAGAGTCTCCCAAAAGATGTACTGGGCCTTATGCAGCTGTCTGTGTCTTAAAGATCTGATACTGCACTTAAATTGGACTCCATACTGCACATAATAATAGGTGAAGGGTGTGGGTGTT